>NC_044402.1:13981136-14281136 GCF_006542625.1 Nomascus leucogenys
AAAGAAAGAAACAAGTATTTTACTGTAACAATTTCCTTGTGTCTTTTTATACATATAATTATATACACAGATATATGTGTCTTTATATATGTAAGTATATTAATATGTGTATATATGGACACATTTCAGCACATTAATATATATAATTATATGTATAATTATATATATGTATATAGATGTGGTATATATATATATACCATATTTCCTTTATCAAATCATCTGCTGATGGACACCACTTAGGTTGAGTCTATATCTTTGCTATTGTGAATAGCATAAACCATAAACTTATGATTACAGGTATCTTTTTTATATGACTTTTTAATATGACTTCCTTTGGGTAAATTAAACAGTAGTGAGATTGCTAGATTGAATAGTAGTTCTATTTTTAGTTTTTTGAGGAATCTCTGTACTGTTTTTCATAGAGGTTATACTAATTTATATTCCCACTGATAGTATATAAGCATTCCCTTTTTTTCCATATTCTCATCAACATCTATTTTTTTTTTTTTTTTTTTACTTTTTTTTTTTTTTGAGATGGAGCCTCACACTGTCGCCTGGGGTTGGAGTGCAATGGTGTGATCTCCGCGTCCCGGGTTCACGTGATTCTTCTGCCTCAGCCTCCCAAGTAGCTGGGATTACAGGCGCACACCCCTAAACCTGGCTAATTTTTGTATCTTTAGTAGAGACAGGATTTCAATATGTTGGCCAGGTTGGTCTCGAACTCCTGATCTGGTGATCCACCCGCCGCAGCCTCCCAAAGTACTGGGATTACAGGCGTGAGCCACCCGCACCGGGCCTTTTTTTTGACTTTTTAATAGTAGCCTTTTAAACTGGTGTGAGATGATATCTCATGGTGCTTTTAATTTGCCATTTCTCCTATGATTATGTTAATCATTTTTTCATATGCTTGCTGGCCATTTGCATGTCTTATTTGGAAAAATGTCTTTTCACATCCTTTGCCCACTATTAAATGGGGTTATTTGTATTTTTGGTGTTGACTTATTTGAGTTCCTTGTAGATTCTGGGTAGTAATCCTTTGTCAGATGCATAGTTTGCAGATATTTTATCTGATTTTTCAGGTAATTACTCCATTGATTATTTCTTTTGCTGTGGAGAAACTTTTTAGTTTATTGAAGTCCCATTTTTCTATTTTTTGGTTTTTTTGCAATTGTGTTTGAGGTCTTAGTCATGAATTCTTTGCCTAGGTCAATGTCCGGAAGAGTTTTCCCTAATAGGTTTTCTTCTAGTTTGAAGTTGGTAATGTGATGCCTCTAGCTTTGTTCTTTTTGCTTAGGATTGCTTTGGTAATTTGGACTCCTTTTTGGTTCCATATGGATTTTAGGACTGATTTTTCTAATTCTGTGAAATATGATGTTGATATTTTGATAGGAATTGCATTGAATCTGTAGATTTCTTTGAGCAGTATGATCATTTTAATGATATTGTTTCTTCCAATCCATGAGCCTGGAATACTTTTCCATTTGTTTATGTCATCTATTAATACTTTTTAAAAATTAGTGTTTTATAGTGTTTCTTACAGAGATCTTCACCTCCTTCATTAAATAATATATTCCTAGATATATGTTTTAATCTAGTGTAAATGGGATTGAGTTCTTGATTTGGTTCTCAGCTTGATCATTCTTGATATATAGAAATGCAACTGATTTTTATACATTGGTTTTGTATTCTGAAACTTTACCGAATCCATCTATCAAATCTAGGAGCCTTTTAGAGGCATCTTTAGGGCTTTTCTAGGTATAAGCTCATATTGCCAGCAAACAGATAATTTAACTTTCTTGTTTCCAATTTGGATGCCTTTTATTTCTTTCTCTTGCCTGAGTGCTCTGGCTAGGACTTCCAGTACTATGTTGAATAGGAGTGGTGAAAGTGCGTATGCTTGTCTTGTACCAGTTTTTAGGGGGAATACTTTTAACTTTTCCTCGTTCTGTATGATGTTGGCTGTGGGTTTGTCATATATGGTTTTTATTATTTTGTATAATGATCTTTTATGCCTAGTTTTTTTAGGACTTTTATCATGAAAGGATGCTGAATTTCATCAAATGCTTTTTCTGCATCTATTGAGATGATCATATGGTTTTTGTTTTAATTCTGTTGATGTGGTGAATCACATTTATTGATATGCATTTGTTGAACTCTCCTTGCATCCCTGGAATAAAACCTACTTGATTGTGGTATATTATCTCTTTGATGTGCTGTTAGATTCAGTTTGCTAGTATTTTATTGAGGGTTTTTGCATCTGTGTTCATCAGGGATATTGATCTATAGTTTTTGTTGTTATTGTTGTTATGTCCTTGTCTGGCTTTGATATCAGGGTGATACAGGCTTTGCAGAATGAGTCAGGAAGGATTCCTCAATTTTGGGGAACATTTTGAGGAGGTTCAGTACCAGTTCTTCTTTGGTCTGTCTTGGAGAATGCTCCATTTGCTGATGAGAACAATATATATTCTGCTGTTTTTGGGTAGAATGTTCTGTAAATGTCTGTCAAGTTCATTTGGTCTAAAGTCCAATTTAAGTCCAGTGTTTCTTTGTTAATTTTCTGTCTTGATGATCTGTCTAGTGCTGAGTTAGGTGTTGAAGTTCCCTATTATTATTGTATTGCTGTCTATTACCCTCTTTAGGTCTAATAATATTTGTTTTTATGAATCTGGGTGCTACAGCATTGGGTACATATATATTTAGGATTGTTATATCCTCTTGTTGAATTGATCCCTTTAGCATTGTATAATAACTTTTTTTTTTTTTTTTTTTTACTGTTGTTGATTTAAAGTCTGTTTTATCTAAGTATAGCTATTCCTGCTCACTTTTGGTTTCCATTTGCATGGAATATCTTTTTCTACCACTTTACCTCCTTACTGTAAGTGTCTTTATCAGTAAGGTGAGTTTCTTTTAAGCAGCATATAGTTCATGTTTTTTTTTTAATCCATTCCATGAATCTGTATATTTTAAGTGTAGGGTTTAATACATTTACATTCAAGGTTAATATTGATATGTGAGGTTTTGTTTCTATTTTGTTATTAATTGTTATCTAGTTTCTTTGTAGATTCTTTGTTTTTTTTCTGTCCATCTGTCTTTGTGGTTTGGTCATTTGTTGTTTTGTCATTTGATTTCTTCCTCTGTCCTCTTTGTGTGATTGTTTTATAAGACCTGTGAGTTTTATACTGTAAACCAAAAATAAAATACTAAGCCCCCCCTCAACCATCTGAATGGGCTTCCTCCTCAACCAGGGCTCTTTTAATATTTAACCTGAGAGACTGTTTCAGGCCATGATGGGAAATGGGGGTTGGTTATGCCTCATTATACCTCTCTGGCATTAACATCAACACAGATTTTAAGTCTGATAAGAAACATTTTACAACCTATGATCTCTGAAGCCTAGTACCTGAAGACTTCCTTTGCAAATAGGAACTGGGGTCTCCACAGTCCTAATTCTTAACCCAGACATTCCTTTCTATTGATCCCAGGTCTTTAGATAAACCCAACCAATTGTCAACCAGAAAGTTTTTAAATCTACCTATAAGCAGGAAGCCCCCACTTCAAGTTGTCCTACATTTCTAGACCAAACCAATGTATTTCTTAAATTTTTTTATTGAAGTCTCATGTCTCCCTAAAATATATAAAACCAAGCTGCAGCCTGACCACCTTGGGCACATGTTGTCAGGACCTCCTGAGGGCTGTGTCATGGGCCATGGTCACTCATATTTGGCTCAGAATAAGTTTCTTCAAATATTTTACAGAGTTTAACTCTTTTCATTGATAATACTTTCATATGTTTTTATGATGGCAAATATTGATCTTTTATTTCCATATTTAAAACTCCATTAACATTTATGGTAGGACTGGTCTAGTGGTAACAAATTCCGTGGGTATTTGCTTGTCTGGGAAAGACTTCATTTCTCCTTCATTTATAAAGCTTATTCCAGCAGGATACAAGATTAGTGGTTGGCAGTTTTTTCTTTAAGCACTTTGAAAATAGAATCCCAACCTCTTCTGGCTTCTAATGTTTCTGCTGAGAAGTCTGCTGTTTAGTATGATGGAGTTTCCTTAATAGGTGATGTGTTAGGCCATTTTTGCATTGCTATAAGTAAATACCCAAGGCTGAGTATTTTATAAAGTATTTAGCTCATGGTTCAGCAGGCTGTATAAGCATGTCACCAGAATCTGCTTGGCTTCTGGTAAGACCTTGGGAAACTTACAGTCATGTTGGAAGGTGTATGAGAACTGTTGTGTCACATGGCAAGAGCAGGAGCAAGAAAGAGATGGGGGAGGTGCTACACTCTTTTAAACAACCGAATCTCATGTTAATCCATTACCACTAATTATCTCAGGGAGGGCACAAAGCTATTCATGGGGAATCTGCCCCCATGAGCCAAACACCTCCCACCAGGCTCCACCTCCAACAATGAGAATTATATTTCAACATGAGATTTGGAGTGAGAAAACATCCAAACTGTATCAGGCGACTAGCTGCTTTTCTCTTGCAGAATTTAGGATTTTTTTCCTTCATGTTGACTTTAGATGATCTGATGACTATATATTGTCGTAAGGCAACATGTTTTCCTAGAGTTCACTGGGCCTCTTATATCTGAATGTCTAAATCTCTTGGTAGACTAGAGAAGTTTTCCTCAATTATTTTCTCAATTACTTTTTTTTTTTTATGACAGAGTCTCGCTCAGTCGCCTAGGCTGGAGTGCAGTGGTGTGATCTCGGCTCACTGCAAACTCCGCCTCACTGGGTTCACGCCATTCTCCTGCCTCAGCCTCCTGAGTAGCTGGGACTATAGGCACCCGCCACCACACCCGGCTAATTTTTTGTACTTTTTTTTTTTTTTTGAGACGGAGTCTCACTCTGTCACCCGGGCTGGAGTGCAGTGGTGCAATCTCAGCTCACTGCAAGCTCCGCCTCCCGGGTTCACGCCATTCTTCTGCCTCAGCCTCTCCAAGTAGCTGGGACTACAGGCGCTCGCCACAACGCCCAGCTAATTTTTTTGTATTTTTAGTAGAGACGGGGTTTCACCGTGGTCTCGATCTCCTGACCTTGTGATCTGCCTGCCTCGGCCTCCCAAAGTGCTGGGATTACAAGCGTGAGCCACCGCGCCTGGCCAATTTTTTGTACTTTTTTTAGTAGAGACGGGGTTTCACCACGTTAACCAGGATGGTCTCCATCTCCTCACCTCGTGATCCGCCAGCCACCCACCTCAGCCTCCCAAAGTGCTGGGATTACAGGCGTGAGTCAAATAGTGTTTCTAAACTTTTTGCTTTTTCTTCTCCCTTGGGAATGCCTGTGATTTATCAGTTTGCTTGTTTTATGTAGTCCCATACTTCTTGAAGGCTTTGCTTATTCTTTTAATTTTTTTTTCTTTATTTTCTTCTCACTGGATTAATTCAGTGAGAAAAAAAGACCAGTCATTGCATTCTAAGATTCTTTCTTCTGTTTGGTCTAGTCTATTATTGAAGATTTCAACTGTATTTTGTAATTCTTTCATGGATTTTTCATTTCCAGAATTTTTTTTTTTTTTTGAGACAGAGTCTTGCTCTGTTGCCCAGGCTGCAGTGCAGTGGCACAATCTTGGCTCACTGCAACCTCTACCTCCCAGGTTCAAATGATTCTTGTGCCTCAGCCTCCTGAGTAGCTGAGATTATAGGTGTGTGCCACCATGCCTAATTTTTTAATATTTTTAGTAGAGATGGGGTTTTACCATGTTGGCCAGGCTGGTCTCAAACTCCTGGCCTCAAGCAGTCTTCCCACTTTGGTCTCCCAAAGTGCTGGGATTACAGGCGTGAGCCACTGTGCTCAGCCCAGTTGCTGCTTCTTATTTTTAATTTTACTTTCATTAGGGTGGAACTTTTTTTTCTTGAGGATGCGACTATGGTGTTTGTTAAGTAGAGTCATTTGGCTTTGCTTCTGGGTACATTCAGTGGCATAGATTCTGTATGATTTCCTTGGTTATAAGTAACCTGTGTGGTAGCTTTCTCAAATGCCAAGTGTAGTAGTGATGTACTGGGTGGGTGAGTGGGCTCAAGGCCTCCTGAGTAGCCTGGGTGGCGTGGGCAATGGTGGTAACAGAGGCAATGCAAAGCTTGTCTCCTTCTTGAGCTCTGTGCTCTTGAGTCAGCAGATGTTGTAAGGGACTGTGTAGATCAACCTTTAGGACAGGAGGTAGCACCTAAAAGTGAGAGCCAGCTGTGATGGTGGCAATAGAGTTTATGCTTGACCTTTGTTAATCAGGAGAAGTTCTTGGGCATTTCAGATTATGGGTAGGGCCATGGAACTCTCAGTAGTCCTGGTCCCATGATCTGCCTCTGAAACAGGAGGGGTGGGATATGGTAGTGGGACCCACTTTGTTCTCATGCTCCTGACCTGGTGAGACTCTCCTGCAGTCCAACACCAGCAGCAAGTCACAAGAAGTTTGTCTTCAGACCATGAAACTACCTCAAGCTGTAAAACTTCCTGCCCAGGCCAAAACTGTGGCTATCAGACTAAAACCCTCCCAGTTCAGTACCACAAAGGGAGGGTATTGTATTATTCTGTTCTCACATTGCTATAAAGAAATACCTGAGACTCGTAATTTATAAAGAAAAAAGGTTTAATTGGCTCATGGTTCTGCAGGCTATACAGGAAGCATGATGATGGCATCTGCCCAGCTTCCGGGAGCCCTCAGAAAGCTTACAATTATGGCAGAAGGCAAAACAGAAGCAGTCATGTCTGGAGCAAGAGAGATCCAGTGGGGAGGTGCTACACACTTTTAAACAACCAGATCTCATGAGAACTCACTCACTATCACAAGAATAGCACCAAAGGGATGGTGCTAAACTGTTCATGAGAAACACCTCCATGATCCAATCACCTCCTACCAGGCCCCACCTCCAACATTAGAGATTACAATTTGACATGAGATTTGGGTGGGGACACAGATCTAATCCATATCAGGCGTCTAACTCCCACACCTGTGGCTGGAGCCCATGCCACTCACCTCTCCTACTCAAAACTAGATTGCAAATTCCCATCCAGAGACTCTCCAAATCAGTGACTGCAACCCATGCTTGTTGGCAGGTTCTTACACAACCCACTATGAGTTAGCATCAAAAATGGCTTTCTCCTATCAGCACCCATGTCTGGGAGTTCATGTGGGGTACTTCCCAGTGCTGTTCCTTCTCACAGTCTCCTGACTGCTCCCTGAGTCAGATCAGGGCTTGGTAAAGTCAAGAAGCTCCTCCATGGCCTGGATTGCCTGGCTGTCCAGTGGGAATGTGTATCACAGAGACAGTTTCTCCCCATCTCACACCCTGGGGATTCACTCACAGTTTTCCACCAGATCCACCCCGCAGGCTGCTGCTTGCCTTATTTTTCAGAGTATCCAAAGTTTCTTTCACTTTTATGTTGAACTCCCATGTTCCCATGTTCTTTCTTGGATAACATTTCACGATATGAATCTCTACACATTATTTTGCCTTTTCCAAATGCATGAGGCAAGCTGGCAAAGCCATTATTCTGCTATGTTGGGGAAAAAAACAGAAATGGTTGTCTTAATAGACACATACTTTAAAATTAATCTAAGCTAGGTGTAGTTTTCAATGAACTA
This sequence comes from Nomascus leucogenys, assembly GCF_006542625.1. Lineage (NCBI taxonomy): Eukaryota > Metazoa > Chordata > Mammalia > Primates > Hylobatidae > Nomascus > Nomascus leucogenys. The sequence continues at coordinate 13,988,737 of NC_044402.1, forward strand.
ATGTATATTGAGTGTCTATTATATATGGAATCCAGAGAAGACTGTTTCTTTGTATTTTTTTTGTTTTATAGTACTATGATTCATTTGAAACCTATTATCAGCCTTATGACCATACCAAGTTGTGCCAGTCATTTAAAATTTTTAGTTTTTCATTATTCAACATATATTGATATACAGCCTTACATGCATGTCTATGAGAAAGTGGTAGGAGAAAGCTCTCAGCTGATTTTTGTGCAACTGAATGACCATTAATGCTTGGCAGTCTTCCCAACTGAATCTGACTCAAGTAGAAATAGTTAACATTAATCAAAAGAGATTAATTATCTGCCACAAGTCTTTTGAAATAGTCTGTCCTGAGAAAAAGAGAATTTGATGATATGTAAATCCATGTTCTTTGGGAATGCTTATTTCTCCTTTTCTTGGGATACAGAAGAAGAGACAGACTCAGATACAAACCTCAATACCTGAAATCATTAGCTTTGGTCTTGGTGGGACCAAAACCAAAAAATAAAAGCTATTAATATGTGATTGAATACACACACACACACACACACACACATTTATTATAAGGAATTGGCACATGTGATTATGGCAACTGGGAAGTCTAAGAATCTGCAGTGTGGTCTGGCAGGCTCAAGACCCAAGAGAGCTGATGGTGCAGTTCCAGTCTCACAGAAGTCTGCTGGAGAATTTCCTCTGGCTTGGAGAAGGTGGTCTTTTCATTCTACTCGGGTCTTCTATTGATTGGATAAAGTGCACATACCTCATGGAGGGCAATCTTCTTTACTCAGAGGACATCAATGTCAATGTTAATCCCATCCAGAAACACCTTCCAAGTTGACACATAGAATTAACAATACACTTTTCCTCATCTCACCCAAATTTAGGTTAAGAGTTCTGGATACATGAATTAATATTGCCATTGGAATGCCACTTTTGCTTTTGGAGAAAAATTAGAAATAACTTATTTTATAAAATTAAACTGTAGGCTAGGCACATTGTTTTACACCTATAATCCCAGCACTTTTGGAGGCCAAGGCAGGAGGATCCCTTGAGCCCAGGAGTTCAAGTCTAGCCTGGGCAACATAAGGAGATCCTGTCTCTACAAAAGAAAAAAAAAAAAACAAAAAACTATAGCTAGGCATGGTGGAATGTGCTTGTAGTCTCAGATACTCAGAAGGCTGAGGTAGGAGGATTCCTTGAGCCCAGAAGTTCAAGGCTGCAGTGAGCTGTGATTGTACTATGGCATTCCAGCCTGGATGACAGAGCAAGACTTTTATCTCGAAAAGAAAAAAAAAAAAATACAGTGTTTCTGGTTTGCAATCATACTGAGTATTCCAGATATGACCTGACCAGCTCATAGCACTTGCAGCAAGATTATTCTCTTCTGTAGTCTGGTTGCTATATTTCTAATAATGTGACTCAAGCTTTCATTCATTTTACCTCTAGACTTATCACTCTTTGAACTTTACAGTTTATTACTAGGTCTTTTTCTCTAAATGAGCTATTGTTAGGCCAGTTTTCTTTTTCCTCTTGCAATCCTGTTTTTCAGTAGTTGATGGCATTTAACCTAATGTGGATTTTCACATAACAATTGCTATTTTAAAATGTTATTACTTAACCCATATGATTTATCTTAGAACCACAGAACCTCAAAGCTAAAATGAACATTTTATAATAAAAAACCGGGTCCAAAATAACTGACTTACATAGATTTATAAGGTAATTAATGACAGAGCTGAGTCAAGGATTCATGTTTCTTGATGTCTAGTTTAGTAGTCTTTGACGCAACAGACATCAAGTACATATTATATCTAGAAGTAATGTATTCAACATAATCTTTTGGCTTAAATCATTTTAGAATGTATAACATCCTTGTAATACAAGTCATTGCCCATTTCAACTAGAGAAGAAGATATATAGAAATATCAAATGTTAACAAGATAATAGGCCATTGCTTTTGTGTAATTCAAAATTTGATAATGATTTTGTTCTTTGCCCTGGCTATTGATAAAATTCTTAAAGTGAACATTGCCCTACTGCCTATTTGTAGGTGCTGTTCCATTTAATAAGTATATTTTGAACATCATTTGTTTAACCCTCTTTTAACCAATTAGAAATCTATCTACTTGAATCATGTTCATTCTCTTCCCTATGTATTCTTTTTGAGTAACGAAATGAGATTATTTTAATATGACTAGAAAGGAAATATATCTTAATATGAGGGTATACAAACTTTTGTTGTCTTAAATAAAGATTGACATGTCAAATCTGTAAAGAATAAAAGTAGACCTCATTTTTAGGTTTATTACTTTTAAAATACCACAAATGACAGTAAAGCAGCCTTCATTTAAATTGGTACCCTCAGTTGCCCACCACTCCTAACCACTTCAATAATTAAATGCATTTTACTTAAATGTATTGGAAAATTTGGAGTAGAATCTCAATTAATGTTAATTTCATGTCTTTGATGATATACAATGTCCCTGCAAGATTAAAAACATGATAATAGGAGTAACAAAAAATCATTGTTATTTAGTTTTTTAAATTTTGCATTTAGTAACTTTGAACAGTACAAATCAACTTAAAATATATGCTTTGCTACTGACTATAACACTGACAATTGTATCATCAAGAGCAAATACTCAGCTTTGAGACCTTGGATCTAAAAAGCTAAAACTCTGCATTTCTGTTAAACATGTATGATTTGGCAGTTGACAGCAGGTTGTCAAAGTGCCTTATGGTGGAAGTTGTAATAGATGATATCTACGTCCTCCTCTAATGAGTGAGTCTACCAAAGACCACGGAGAGGAAAATGTGTCTCTCATTGCCTGACTCCCGATGAGTAAGACTTCAGTGAAGTGCAGGAAACAGGCCTCTGCTGGGTCTATCCGTGACAGGCAAGTTACCCAAATGAAAACCTTGGGCTCTGTCTCAGCTGTCACCCTAACTTTCAAGTGACAGCAGCTAGCCTTTCAAAGTTCTAAGCACCTTTCAATAGTTTCTGATGCACATTTAAAAGTATTATCACAGATGAAAGAGAATTCATTATGTCAGACCTACCTCAAAAGTTTTAAGTTTGTTCTTAAGTCACTTTCAGAGAAATTAACAATCCAGGAATAAATCTTTTAATTTACCCTACCTATTGTGGTTATTAGAACAAGGCACCTTTCTGATAATGAAACAGAAATCCTTTCATTCCTGGAATTTCCTGTTGGGAGTGTAGAGTTTTCTGAGCAATATGTAACGTTGGTTAGTTACGCAATATGTTGGATTTTACTGCCAGCTTTGTTTAAAAAGGGTGTGAGAGGCTTTGACCAACAGGAATGTGAAGTCAAAGTTAAGTATGGCATCATCTTACCACCTGTCACATGAATAAACCCGGATTCATAAGCAAATATGTTGTACATTTAAGTGTTTTTATTAACTCAGATAAGCTAGCTATAAAATAGTTTTATCTTTACCTGTATATAATTTGGAGAAACTATCTTTTTCCCTCCAGGAAAATGTTAGTGGAGAAAAATTGGTCCCCAAAGTTGTATGCAAAAGTTAATAAACATATGAGGAAGGTTGTCTTCAGTGATTGCAGGGGAGATGGATGGATCTTGAGATATGCTCATAATATATTTAAATCCCAGTACATGGGTGAGAGTCAAGTCTTCAGTACTATGGCAAACCTGCTAAGATTCACGCCCCTGCTCTCTCCTCTGTCTCTAGCGACTTGGATAGGTGCTTAGTTCTCCCACATAACATTTCAAGATCTGTTTAGAATAAGCCCCTCCCAATCTTATAAAGAAAAGCATCTATATGCTGTTTTTAAGGATATAGAGACTATGTTGTAGTCTCCTTCAATAATACATTACCTATTTTTAATAATTTTAAGCCTCAGAAATTTCTTAGGTTAATATCTAATTTTCTCTGTAAGGCAGTTCTCAACCTTAGCACTATTGACATTCTGGGCTGGATAATCCTTTGCTGGTGGGGAGTAGGGGGGACTTGCCTGTGCATTGTGAGATAGATGTTTGGCAGCATGCCTGGGCTCTACTCACTAGATGCCAGCACCCTGCTCCCAGTTATGATTGCCAAAAATGTCTCCAAACATTGTCACATGTTCTGTAGGGGTCAAAATTGCTCCTGTTTGAGAACCACTGCTCTAAGACAGCATAGAATGTTAGATAACTGTCCAGTTTTTATTTTCTCATTTTCCACATGGCTGTGATTTACTTGAGATCTCACTTAAGAGGTGAGACTGGAACCTGGGTTTCCTAACTTCACTGTTAGTTTTTTTCCTAACACACCATGCTTTCTTGGTTTAAGATACTCTGATACCCTACTTACGGGCTTGTCCAGCTATGAATTCTGTTACAGTATAGCTAACCATTTAGTAACCTACTCCACATTGTACACATAAAATCTGTAGTTCTCCTTAATATCCACTTGTACATATTGTTTTGGGTTGTTTCTCCCAGAAGCAATCCTGAAATGGGAATTTGTGTAAAAGCGGCTTATTAGGAGGTGTTCTCAGGAAAAATTGGTAGAGGAGTGGGGAAGTGGCCAGGGAAGAGAGGGAAACCAAACAATGGCACAGTGTCAGGCAAACTTCCAAGCAGGTAATTTTAGCTCAGTCCCGCAGGAGAGCCCTGGAGACAATGTAGATCATATCTCAGAACTATTCCGATCAGGTACAAGAGAAAAAAACTACAGTGTGCATACTTCCCTGCCCATCAGTCATTGTTTGAGGTGGAGTTTCTTAGCCTTGATACTATGACATTTTGGGGGGTAATTCTTTGGTTGTTTTTTTTTTGTCTTGAGAGTCTGTCCTGCACATTGTAGGCTGTCTGGCTACGATCTCTGGCTTCTATGTGCAAGATGCCAGTAGCCTCCCAGCCACCTTTCCCGGCCCAGTTATGACAACCAAAAGTATCTCTAGACACTTTGACTCCTGGAGCTCAAAGTCATGTCCTCATTCAGAACCACTGGTTTAAGTGTTGTCCCTGGGGAGATGTAAATTTCCAGGAACTTTAGGTACTCAAGCAAAATGGTCTTTGGCAGCTTAAGAGCAGCCCTCTGACTGACACTGGCATTGGCTGTGGGGGTGAAGGCACACCAGGAGCCATGTGCATGAAAAGGTTAATGAATTCCAGTAGCTATGGTTGGAGTGCTGATATCATCTGCTACCTGTATATTGACTTATTAAATTTCTCCTTTTCAGCCATGTGAGCATATTTGATATAAAGGCACAGTTTTCTTTGAAGGGCTTTTGGTGGACTAACTCAACCCAGTGTGCCACATGTTATAGTCAGTGCCACTAGAGCAGTATCTGACTCATCCTACTGTTGCCATTATACACCATAAATACCTTTCCACTGAGGCTAATTTTAAGCTCTGTGGAATTAGTTTGATCAGAAACCTGAATCAAGAAAGAATTTCATAAGTTGGAACCATTCCTGCTAGAGTAGACTTACTGATTTTTGTTTCATTCTAATGACAGAAAATCACTGTGTTTTGGCTGTGTTTTTCTAATCTTGAATCTATTTTTGTTGTACCCCCTGCCCCCAATTTACCATTCATTCATTCAGAAAGTGTTTACTGAGTGCCTAATATGTGCCCAGCGCTTTGCTAGGTAGTAGGAATACAATAGGGGACAAAAGAGAGATAGTTGCTGTATTAATGGAACTTCCAGTCTAGTAAAGGAGAAAGACAAGAAATTAGTTACAGTTCAAGGAGCAGGATTGTCTGAAAATAGCCATGAGTTCTCACTCTAGGTTTCCTGGACTGTGAGAATGGAGGAGTTCTCTTCTATGTCATGGGAGGGGCTGTGCTCAATTCTTACGAGATTGGTAGCTTTGTCTTCCCAGTAGAGGTGATTTCAACTTTGCAGGAAAGCTGGCATTCTTAAACAACTCCAGTAAGCAGCCTGCTTGGCTGTCAAAGTCAGATTGCCTGGCACCAAGTGTATTCCTCCAATGTTAAGGCTGTATAAACAGGGAGAATAGCAGAGAGGCCATTGTCTCTCCAACTAGAAGCAAATCCCCATAGTATTGGTTCTTGTAGGAGGAGAATGAGATATCCATATCTTTTATTCTCTCACTAACCGTGGCATTTTACTTGTAAGTTTTCTCTTTCCCCAGTAAAGTATATCTTTAACCCATGCTGTGTAATGTGGAGTTTGTCTTTAAACCTACATAAGTGCTACAAAGAAAAAAGCAGATTTAAAGGATGTGCCATGTACTTCAGATTATTCAAGTGATCAAAAAAGCCTGTTTGAGAAAGTGACATTTGAGCTGAGACCTGAGCTCTGAGGAAGTAAATCACGTGAATATCTAGAACAAGAGCCTTCTAGGCAGAGGAAGAATACGGGAAATCCCTCAGGTACAGAACTTGATATGTTTAAGGAATTGAAAGAAGACTAGTTTGGGTGGCTGAAGCATAGAGATAGATGGAAGGGAGAATGAAAGCAGCATGAGATGAAGTTGGAGAACTTCAGAATATGGAGCCAGATGATAATAAATGGGCTCACTGGCCATGATGAGGAGTTCTTATTTTATCCTAACCCTATCCAATGGGAAGCCATTGAAGCAAACTTCAAAATACTCGTTCTGATTTAGGTTTTTAAAAGATAATTGTTATTCCGATATGGAGAATGTTTAGAATGGGAGCAGAGAAATCAAGAAAGCAGTGTAGTAGTTTGATAGATGGTAATATGGTTTGGATGTTTGTCCCTTCCAAATCTCATGTTGAAATGTAATTCCCCTGTTGGAGGCAGGGCCTGGTGGGAGGTGTTTGGGTTATTGGAGTGGATCCCGTATGAGTGGCTTAGTGCCATCCTGTTGTTGATTAGTGAGTTCTTGCTCTGGTAGTTCATGTGAGATCTGGTCGTTTAAAAGTATGGCACCTCCCACCTCTCTTTTGCTCCCTCTCACCATGTGACGTGTCTGCTTCTGTGTCACCTTCTGCCATAAGTAAAAGTGCCCTGAGGCCTCATCAGAAACTGAGCAGATGCCAGGACCATGCTTGTACAGTCTGCAAAATGGCAAGCCAATTAAACCTATTTTCTTTATAAGTTACTCAGCCTCAACTATTTGTTTATGGTGATGCAACAATGGACTAACACCAATGCTGATTGCTTTGGCTAGGGCGGTGGCATCATAAGTGGAAAGAAATGAAGAGAGGTGATATAAATTTTGGAAGCACAGGATGGAGGGATGAGAGAAAGAAAAGAATCAAGAATGACTCCCAAGTTTTTTTTACTTTTGCTCCTGGGTAGGTGATGAGATGAAGGAACTGTGGAGAAGGAGAAGGTTTATTGTGGTAGGAGGACAGGATGAAAACTTCCATTTTGATCATATTAAACTTTAAGTGTGAGACATCCAAAGATTCAAAAGGGCAACTGGATATATAGGATTTAGTTCAGAGACCAGATTTGGGCTGGAAATATAAATTTTGGAGCCATTTGTATACATATGATATTCAAAGCCAACAGCCTGGACAGACTTGCTTAGGGAATGAGTCTAGATAGAGAGGAGTACCAAGGACTCAGCCCCAAGGTTCTCTAAAACAAAGAGGTTAAAGATATGAGGAGAAACCAGGAAAGCACATTCAGATGATGGGCTATTTCCCATGCTTTTAGCCAATGTAACAAAAGTCAAAATTGAGGGTTGGGAAGAGAAAGGAATACTGCGAATTGTTCTTTCTATTCAAGCTTGGAAAAACAAAGTTAAACACAAAAATTGTGAACACATACTTGGGCAATATAATTATATGGTAGTTCTTAGTTATATGGAATCATCCAAATGATGCAGAAAATGTTTCTGTTTTTAAAGATTTTCATAGAAATGAAGGCACAAACTTTAAGAATTCTAGGAAGGCTTCCCTATCCCAACAAGATCATTTTTATACTTTATGTACTCTCATTACACACATCCTTATCCTACCTTGAAATATTGAATCATATGATGAGGAAAAGTCATTAGAAGTTCATGGGCTGTTCTCTCTGCCCTCCACAACCACTTCCTCTAGTGCCACCCCTTAAGTACACAACTCTTCACCAGAAGGTCTCCTTCTCATCTTTTAGTTTAGGTGTCATCTCAAAAGAGGCATTCCCTCAATCATGCATACGTCTCAATGCTCAAATGCATTCCCCCAGTAGCACATACCTCTTACACCATTATTCTTGGTTATTGCACAATACTATTCATGATCTCTTATTAATTTACTCAAATTTTTACTAATTTTTGTCTTTTTCCCTCACTAGACTATAAATTCTATGAATGCAAGGACATGTCAGTGTTTTATTCCAAGACCCTAATGAGGTATGCACACATTTAATATTTTTGAAGGAATGAAGATTATTTTTAAAATTTAAAATTAAGCAGTGACATAGAGTTCTTTTTTCCCCTTTCTTATACAAATGTTAATATCTTACCAATGTAATTTTTTAAATGATTTTTTAAAATTTAATTAAATTTTAAGTTCTGGGATACATGTGCAGGACGTGCAGATTTGTTACATAGGTAAATGTCTGCCATGGTTGTTTGCTGCACCTATCAACCATCACCTAGGTATTAAGCCCAACATGCATTAGCTATTTATCCTGATGCTCTCCCTTTCCCCAGCCCCCCAACCAGCCCAAGTGTATGTTGTCCCCCACCGCGTGTCCATGTGTTCTCATTGTTCAGCTCCCACTTATAAGTGAGAACATGCAGTGTTTGGTTTTCTGTTCCTGTGTTAGTTTGCTGAGGATAATGGCTTCCAGCTCCATCCATGTCCCTGCAAAGGACATGATCTTGTTCCTTTTTATGGCTGCACAGTATTTCATGGTGTATATGTACCACGTTTTTAAAATCCAGTCTATCATTGATGGGCATTTGGGTTAATTCCAAGTCTTTGCTATTGCGAATAGTTCTGCAGGGAACATATGCATACATGTATCTTTATAATAGATTGATTTATATTCCTTTGGGTGTATGCCCAGTAATGGGATTACTGGGTCAAATGGTATTGCTGGTTCTAGATCCTGGAGGAATCACTACACTGTCCTCCACAATGGTTGAACTAATTTACATCCCCACCAACAGTGTAAAAGCGCTCCTATTTCTGCACGGTCTTGCCAGCATCTGTTGTTTCTTAACTTTTTATTGATCACCATTCTGACTGGCCTGAGATGGTATCTCATTGTGGGTTTGATTTGCATTTCTCTAATGATCAGTGATGTTGAGCTTTTTTTCATATGTTTGTTGACTGCATAAATGTCTTCTTTTGAAAAGTATCTGTTCATATTCTTTGCCCACTTTTTGATGGAGTTTTTTCCTTGTAAATTTGTTTAAGTTTCTTGTAAATTCTGGATATTAGACCTTTGTCAGATGGGTATATTGCAAACATTTTCTCCCATTCTGTAGGTTGCTCATTTGCTGTGATGCTAGTTCTTCTGCTGTGCAGAAGGTCTTTAGTTAAATTAGACCCCAATTGTCAATTTTGGCTTTTGTTGCAATTGCTTTTGGTGATTTAATCATAAAATCTTTCCCCTTGTCTATGTCCTGAATGGCATTGCCTAGGTTTTCTTCTAGGGTTTTTATGGTTTTGGGTTTTACATTTAAGTCTTTAATCCATCTTGAGTTAATTTTTGTATAAGGTGTGAGGAAGGGGTCCAGTTTCAGCTATTTTAAAAAGAAGGAAATCCTATCATTTGTGACAATATGGATGAACCAGGAGGACATTACAGTAAGTGAAATAAGCCAGGCACAGAAAACAAATACTGCATGATCTCACTTACATGTGGAATCTAAATTAGTAGAACTTATAGAGGCAGAGAATGGTGGTTACCACAGGCTGAGGCTTAGGGGATTGGCAATTTGTTAGTCAAAGGACACAAAGTTTCAGTTAGATAGACAGTAGGAATAAGTTCAAGAGATCTGTGGTACATCATCATGACAGTAGTTAATAACAATATGGAATTGTTTATACTTGAAAATTGCTAAGAGAGTAGATTTTAAGTGTTCTCACCACAAAAACATAAGTATGTGAGGTAATGACTATCTTAGTTAGCTTGATTTAGTCATTCCACAATGTATATGTATACCAAAACAATCATGTTATGAACCATAGATATATGCAATTTTGTCAATTTAAAAAATAAAAAAATTTAAAAACTAAAATACAGGTTTAGATAATAAAGGAAATCATACCAATATTTGCAGACCCCAGGAGTCAATTGAAAGGCCAACTAGTAGAATTATTCAGTAAGGTCACTGAGACAAAAAGCACAGAAATAGAAACCTCAGATAGTGAAAGAACAATAGTTAAAAGAAGTGATAGAGGAAATGATCTCATTCTATACTTTTAAAAAAAGATAAAGGAATAGACAGCATGAAACATTTGAATGTCTCAAAACTAAACAAACAATCTATATGAAGAAATAAAACACCATGGAGAAAACATGCCACATTTGAATAGAAAAATGCAACATCATCATGATATGAATTCTCCTTAAGTTAACCTAACTGACCCCAACAGGCCACTTTTATTTTTGTTTTTGTTTGGAACTGGACAAGCTGATGAAAACAAAAACAAAAACAAAAACAAAAAACTTGTTCTACAATAATGAAGATGAGATACTGGCACGAGTGGGTTAACAATTCAAAGAAATAGACTAGAAAACTCAGAAATAGATCCAAATATATGCTGCAATTAAATGAAGGGTTTATTTTAAGGAAGTGAAGAAAAAATGGGTTATTCAGTAAATTATATTGGGACAAGCGAGTAGACATCTGAAAGAAAAAAAATTGGATCTCTACTTCATAGGTCTCTACTTCATATACCAAAATGACTTCCAGATGAATGAAAGATACCACATGAAGAAAATAAAACCATAAATTACCAGAAGATAAAAGAGAAAATCCATTTATTTAACCACAAGAAAAATATCACATCACTATTTTAAAAATCAAAAGACAAAGGAGAGATGGAGGATTTTTTTTTTGTAATTCAACTTACAGAAAAGGGGCTAATTTTCTTAACATATAAAAACATTTACAAATCAATAAGAAAAAGATCAACAACCTACAAAAAATGGGCAAAACCTATGAGCAAACAGTTCAGAAGAAAGGAAGTATATAGTATGAGAAATGCAAAGTTAATGATGACATAATGTTTTCAAGATCTCATAGCACTTGGTGAGGGTATGGGGAAACACACTGTTGCATACTGACTCCACGGCAGCAGTGTAGAACAGTTTGATATTATCAACATTTTAAAAGCATATTTCTTTTAACACAGCAATTTTATTCTTAGAAATCTATTTTATAGCTATATTATACACATGAAATGATAAGAGAGGAGAATATTTTTTGTAATAGCAAGAGATTGAAAATGACTGAAATGTCATCAATAGATGGCTGGTTGTATAAATTATAGAACATCTACACAGCTGATAAAAGAATGGGGCAGCTATAAGAAAAATCTCCAACATATATTGTTAGGCTCAAAATAAAATAATAGGGTGTATAGTAAGCTACAATTTAAGTAAAGGAAAGTGAAAGTGTATATATGTGTGTACACCCACACATACATACACACACATGCTCATACACAATGTGAGGTAAGTAGCAGTATTATCCCCCAGATAAGGAAACTTGGAGTTAAAGAAGCTAAGTAACCTTTTCAATGTAACACTGTTAATAAAGATCACAGGAATAAGAATCCAAGAAGTCTAACTGCAGAATCCCTACTCTTTACTAATCTGTATTGTCCAGTGGGGAGGAAAGTATATATCTTTTTAAAGCTGTTTTCTTTTATTTGGAGATACACACATAGGAACAAACAAAGTAGGACGGAAAAACTAATGGTGAAAGCAATCGTTTCGAGATCCAATCAGCTCTTGCCTTAGTCTCACTTTGCAGAGGTATCCTCTTTTACCGGTTTCTATGTCCTAATGATTATAAAATATGCGAATTCCTCTATTTCTTGATTTGCCAACACATGCTTTGGTATTAAGTTTAGTTTAAATGTTGAAAATCAGTAAATGGTGTTTACATTATTATGGCTGTTCCAGAAGTCAACCAGAGAAGCAGAACCAGTAGGAGATCATATGTACATATACACACACACACACACACACACACACCCACATATACATATGTATATGGTTCTGCTTCTCTAGTTGAACTCTGACACAGTCATAATAATGTAAATGCTATTTATTACATATAGTATTATGTTATATAAATGTACAAAGTATATAATATCAATATATAAAATATACATACATATTTACATATATGTACATACATTCCAGTTTATTTGTTTATTATAAGGAATTAGCCTATACAGTTGTAAGGACTAACTAAGCAAGCCTGAAGTCTGTAGGGTAGGCAGTCAGAAAGGAAAGATCACACGTGGGCTGCAACCCATGAGCACAAGCTGAAGCTTGATGTCCCTGAACTGAGGGAAAGCCTAGGCTCTCTTTTAAAAGCCTTCCAGTTGACTAAGCTAGGCTCATATACAATCTGATCCTTTGCTTTTTTTTATTAATTTAAAGCCAACTGATGAGGGTGATTGTACCTGCTAAATCCCTTCACAGCAGACCTAGATTAGTGTTTGAATAATAACCGGGAGAAGGTAAGTGATTTATACAAAATAGCTGCTCCCTCCCTTTTTGTCCTCCAATTTGCAAGAAAATATCCCTTGTAGTTCAGCCTAACTAGGAACATATTAGGAAGGAAATTCTGGGGAATGTAGTTCAGCCTAGCCAAGTTGGCACATCACAAAGCCATCACAGTGCACCCTTTGTCAACTTGGCACCCATATACATCTGCTTATATCATAATGTCCAAATAAAGACAAAAACAAAGTCATAATTCTGCCTAACATGATACAACTATCTATGCACAACTGTAACAGGCTCTTTCCAAAGAAGAGGATACAAAATCCCTGGGTGATGTTGAGTCTTCTTCTTTGATATTTTGTAACATAAATACTGAGATATGAAATTAGTCATTATCACATGCTAGATCATAAGGGAATAAGAGAGGGAAAACTACAAAAATATTTGGTTATGATATACACAAACATAATCATGAAAATAAGGAGGAAATACTCATAACTATTAACATCCTCCACAACTGGCCATGTGGTCATTGCTGATATTTATAACTACCTTCTTCCACTATCCATTCCATATTTCCTTTGTCCTCAGCAAGCACCTCAGCTAGTTGTAGGTTTTTTGTATAATGATATGGCCTATACCTTCATTCTTGAAGCATGTGGGTTATTAGCAGTCCTGCCTGAATTGGGTTGTTGTAGTTTTCCATTGACTTTAATCACAAGACCAAACAGTTCCCTGGGGGATTCTCCTGTATTCCATATTTACTCCCGTCTACCCCATTGTGTAGTACCAACCCAGTTACCCGCTGCTAGTCAGAGTCAATCACTCGGCCTGGCGTGGTGGCTCACGCCTGTAATCCCAACACTTTGGGAGGCGGAGGTGGGTGGATCATGAGGTCAGGAGATTGAGACCACCCTGGCCAACATGGTGAAACCCCGTCTCCACTAAAAAATACAAAAATTAGCCAGGTGTGGTGGTGGGCGCCTGTAGTCCCAGCTACTTGGGAGGCTGAGGCAAGAGAATGGGGTGAACCCGGGAGGTGGAGCTTGCAGTGAGCTGAGATTGTGCCACTGCACTCCAGCCTGGGCAACAAAACGAGACTTCGTCTCAAAAATAATAATAATAATCCATCACTCTAGCCAGTACAGTAACCTCTTTCTTTGTTTGTTGATTCAAAGATGTATGAGAGGCCAAAGTGGCCAGCTAGCAGTCTCAACTTGGAGTTCCAAAAAAGTGTTATAATCTATACTGGTTCTCTATTACTGCATAATAAGTTATCACACACAGTGATTTAAAACAGCACAGATTTTTTATCTCACAGTTTCATAGGTCCAAACACAAGTTTAGCTGGTTCTCTGTTCAGAGTCTTACAGGGCTGCAGTCAAGGTGTTGGCTGGGTTGATTTTTCATGTGAAGGCTCAACTAGGGAAGAATTTGTTTATAAGCTCAGATTGTTAGCAGATTTTACTTCCTTGAGTCTGTATAATTGAGTCCTCAATTTTTACTAACTGGAGGCCACCCTTAGCTTCTAGAAGCTGCCTGCAATTCCCTGCCCTCTTCACAGGCAGCTCACAACATGGCTGTTTGCATCTTCAAAACCAGCAGGAGGCTCCCTGCAGTCTGTTAAGAATTCTTAAGTAATGAAACGTAATTACAGGAGTGACATCCCACACCTCTGTCATGTAATATAACCTAAGTAAATGAGTGACGTGTCATAATCTTTACCATATCCTGTTGGTTAGAAGCGAGTCATGGGTCCCACTCACACTCAAGGGGTGGGGATTATACAAGGACGTGAATCATTGTGGGTCACCTTGGGTTATGTTTGCCACAATGACTGTGTAAATACTGTTCATTTCCTCCTCTAGAAGAGGAAATATAATCCTGGCACACTATCTGGCCTGGATTTGATCTTCTTCCTTCCTGGGGTCCAGTGGAGGACCAGTGGAGGTCCTGGAGGTCCAATGGAGGAAATATATTTCTGCCTTCCTAGAGGTCCAATGTCATGACCTCTAGGCCATCAAAAAGAGAATGTTCCCAGCATCGAAATCAAATTAATCTCTTTTTAATTATCCTGTCTTAGTCTGTTTGTGCTACTTTAACAAAATACATGAGACTAATTTATACAGAGCAGAAATTTATTTCTCATAGTTCTGGAGACTGGGTAGTTCTAGGTCAAGTCTCCCACTGGTTTGGTGCCTGGTGAGGGCTGCTCTCTGCTTCCAAGATGGCCCTGTGTTGTTGCATCCTCCAGAGGGGAAGAGTGCCATGTCCTCCCATGCAGAAGGCAGAAGGGCAAGGAGCAGAATGCTGCATGAAGCCTCTTTTATAAGGGTCTTAATCCCATTTTGAGGCAACGCCCTCATGGTCTAATGACCTCATAAAGGCACTACCTCTTAACATTATCACAATGGCCATTAAGTTTCAACACCTGAATTTTGGAGGGGACACACTCAAACCATAGCCCTCTCCATCAATTGTTTAAATTCATGGCACATTTAGAATTTCTGTTTCTTGGTTTTGAACACACATATTCTCACTCCTGAACTACACACTAAAGGGATTTTTGAAGTGGTGTAAACACATAGGGACAGAGAGAACTGGAGAATTGACAGTAGGAACAAAATTTAGACAGCTAGAAAGCAAATGGATAGGTGTTAACTAAATTAGCAGATGTAGGAAAGCCAGAATCCTAAACTGGCTTTTGGAAAAGATTAAAAGCAATGTGATTTGTATTCTAGAACCCCCCAAAGGGCTCAGAACTTCACAGCACTAAGTAGATTTTGAAGTGGAGATGAAAGTGGGGTCAAAAGTAGGATTGTTTGAATACTCATGTAAGAAGTATTTAGATTATCTCCCCAGTACTCTACAGTCTACCAGCTGCGCTTCCCCCTTTCAGGGAGAAGTTGGAAGTTTCTTCTTGGGAGAGGGTAAAACAGAGGGTCTCTGGCCTGGTAGATATCAAGAACATTTGAGAATGTGGGTGCCATATTGAAAACAGGAGAACAAGATGAAATACTGCATATTGACATCTCAGAATACTAGCAGCCAGGACTGTACTCTTTGGGAAGGAGGTGGAAGACCCAGGGAATTTGAGAAGCCAAAGAGAAAAGGCCTACTTGAGATTCTTCCCCAGTAAAACAACTTCTCCAGAATGTGCTACAGTGAAACTCACAGTAGATAGGCCTCTCTTGGATCCAGCGCCTCAAATTAGCTTCTTAGAACTTGCTTTCAAATCTGAATAGAAAACCAAGGATTATGATAAATGTTTAAGAAGCCTCAAAATTGAAAGATTGAAACCAGAAAAAATAAAAAGGAAAAATGACTTAAAGAATCGAACTATGCAAGGAGAGTAAAACAAAAACAAAAATGCTACCATTAAGTCTCAGAAAAGAATGTTATTACATACATGAAATAAAAATAGAATCTATAAAAAGGCACATTCTGAAAATAAAAGACATTGGAAAATAAAGACAAAAGAATATTGTGCCCTTATACCCTTTTATTAACATCTCTCCTTTCTCTGTCCATGCTGCCACCACCCCCTACAAGCCTCTGGTAACTGTCAGTCTATGGTGTACTTATATGAGTTTGACTTTTTTAGATCCCACATGTAAGTGAGATCATGAGGTATTTGTCTTTCTGTGCCTGACTTATGTCACTTAGCATACCGTCCTTTGGATTCATCAATGTTGTTGCAAATGACAGAATTTCCTTCTTTTTTTTTCTCTGAGACAAAGTCTTGCTCTGTCTCCAGGCTGGAGTGCAGTGGTGCGATCATAGCTCACTGCAACCTCTTCTAATTCCCAGCTAATTTTTATATTTTAGTAGAGATGGGGTTTCACCATGTTAGCCAGGCTGGTCTTGAACACCTAATCTCTAGTGATATGCCTGCTTCGGCCTCCCAAAAGTCCTCAGATTACGGGCATGAGCCACAACGCCCTGCCAGAATTTTCTTCTTTTTAAAGCTAAATAGTATATACACCACATTTTCTTTATCCATTCATCCATTGATGAACACTTAGGTTGTTTCCATATCTTGGTTATTGTGAATGGTGCTGCAGTGAACATGGGCATGCAGATATCACTTCTACATACTGATTTCATTTTGTTTGGATATATATATATATATACACCCAAAAGCGGAATTGTTGGATTATATGGTAATTCTATTTTTAGTTTTTAAAGGAATCTTAATACCATTTTCCAAAATGTATGCATACTAATACAAAATGTATGTGTCTGTACTAATTTACATTCCCACCAGCAATAGCCATTCTAATAGGTATGAAGTGATATTTCATTGCAGTTTTAATTTGCATTTCTCTGATAATTAGTGATATTGGGCATTTTAAAATATACCTGTTGGCCATTTTGTATGTCTTCTTTTGAAAAATGTCTATTCAGGCCCTTTCCCCTTTAAAAAGAAATTTCTTTTTAACACGGAATATCACTATATTGCCCAGATTGAACTCAAACTCTGGGGCTCATGCAATCTTGCCTCATTCTCCTGAGTAACTGGGATGACAGTTTTGCACCACTGTACCCAGGACCATTTTTAAATCAGGTTATTTGTTTTCTTGTCATTGAGTTGTTTGACTGCCTTATATATTTTGGATATTAACCCCTTATCAGATGTATGGTTTGCGAATATTATTTTCCTATCTGTAGGTTTTCTCTTCACTCTTGTTAATTGTGTTTTTGCTGTGCAGAAGATTTTTAGTTACAATCCCATTTGTCTACTTTTGCTTTTTTGCCTGTGCTTGTGGGGTCATATCCAAGAAATCATTGCCCAGATAAATGTAGTGTTTTCCCCCATGTTTTCTTTTAGTAGTTTTACAGTTTCAGGTCTTATGTTTAATTCTTTAATCTTTTGAGGTGATTTTTATATATGGGATGAGATAAGGGTCTAATTCTATTCTTCTGCATATGGATAATCAGTTTCTCAAATAATATTTATTGAAGAAACTGTTCTTTCCCCATTGTGTATTTTTGGCATCTTTGTTGAAAATAAATTGACCATGAATGTGCAAGTTTATTTCTGGGATCTCTATCTTATTCCATTGGTCAATGTGTCTGTTTTTATGC
This sequence comes from Nomascus leucogenys, assembly GCF_006542625.1. Classification (NCBI taxonomy): domain Eukaryota; kingdom Metazoa; phylum Chordata; class Mammalia; order Primates; family Hylobatidae; genus Nomascus; species Nomascus leucogenys. Next base: position 14,006,426 of record NC_044402.1, read on the forward strand.
TGTACCATGCTGTTTTGATTACTATTAAATATATTTTGAAATCAGGTAATGTGATACCTCTAGCTTTGTTCTTTTTGTTCAACATTGCTTTGGCTATTGGGAATCTTTTGTGGTTCCATAGAAATTTTAGGATTTTTCTTCTATTTTTGTAAAAATGTGATTGGAATTTTGACATTGATTGTACCACATCTGTAGATCACTTTTGGTAGTATGGACATTTTAACAATATTAATTCTTTCAATCCATGAACATGGGATATCTTCACATTCATTTGTGTCTTCTTGAACTTCTTTCATCAATATTTTATACTTTTCAGTGTGCCGATCTTTCACCTCATTGGTTAAATTACTCCTAAGTATTTTTATGCTATTATAAATGGGATTTTCTTAATTTTTTGATACTTCTTTGTTACTGTATGATGCTACTGATTTTTGTTATTAATTTTTTATCCTACAACTTTATTTAATTTGTTCATTAGTTCTAACAGTTTTTTATGGAGTTTTTAAGGTTTTCAAATATAAGATTATGTCATCTGCAAACAAAGACATTTTAGCTTCTTCCTTTCCAATTTGGATGCCTTCTGTTTCTTTCTCTTGCCTGATTGCTCTAGCTAGGACTTTTAGTGCTATGTTGAATAAAAGTGATGAGAGTGGACATCCTTGTCTTCTTCTTGATCTTAGAGGAAAAACTTTCAACTTTTCACCATTGTGTATGATGTTAGCTGTGGGCTTGGCTTGTATTACCTTTACTGTATTGAGAAACATTCCTACCAACAGTGTAAAAGTGTTCCTATTTCTCCACAGCCTCTCCAGCACCTGTTGTTTCCTGACTTTTTAATGATCACCATTCTAACTGGTGTGAGATAGTATCTCACTGTGGTTTTGATTTGCATTTCTCTGATGGCCAGTGATGATGAGCATTTTTTCATGTGTCTTTTGGCTGCATAAATGTCTTCTTTTGAGAAGTGTCTGTTCATATCCTTCGCCCAGTTGTTGATGGGGTTGTTTGTTTTGTTCTTGTAAATTTGTTTGAGTTCATTGTAGATTCTGGATATTAGCCCTTTGTCAGATGAGTAGATTGCAAAAATTTTCTCCCATTCTGTAGGTTGCCTGTTCACTCTGATGGTAGTTCCTTTTGCTGTGCAGAAGCTCTTTAGTTTAATTAGATCCCATTTGTCAATTTTGGCTTTTGTTGCCATTGCTTTTGGTGTTTAGACATGAAGTCCTTGCCCATGCCTATGTCCTGAATGGTATTGCCTAGGTTTTCTTCTGGGGTTTTTATGGTTTTAGGTCTAACATTTAAGTCTTTAATCCATCTTGAATTAATTTTTGTATAAGGTGTAAGGAAGGGATCCAGTTTCAGCTTTCTACATATGGCTAACCAGTTTTCCCAGCACCATTTATTAAATAGGAAATCTTTTCCCCATTTCTTGTTTTTGTAAGGTTTGTCAAAGATCAGATGGTTGTAAATATGCGGCATTATTTCTGAGGGCTCTGTTCTGTTCCATTGGTCTATATCACTGTTTTGGTACCAATACCATGCAGAAACATTCCTTCTATACCTAATTTGTTGATAGTTATTTTTGATAATGAAGAAATGTTGAATTTTGTAAAAAATTATGTGTTTTTATATCTTCAAGTTTTTCTGTTTTTTTAAATCATACTTTATACTGCATGTTTTTTTTTCTTTTTCTGTTTTTATTTTTTCAATAGGAGCTTTCTGTCATCCTGTTCCAATCTAGATTGGTTACTCTATAGTTTTGCTACTCTGTTGTCTTCCCAGAATTTAACTATCTTCTGGGTTGTCTCCAATTCTTTCTGGGTTCCATGTCTTTGGTTTTGCTGGAATTCCTCAGATAACTTCCAAGAATAATTCATTGGATATAAATTTCTAAGTCCTAGTAGTATCAATTAGAAAATGCAGTAAAAGTAGACTTTAAAAAGGAATTTATTTGGAAGATAATGGGGTGCTCACAGACTCAGAGATTATGGATGAACCCAGTTCAGAAAAGATAAAGGTTAGGCAGCTCCAGTGGGGGATATAGCAAAAAGTGCGTATTAATCTTGTTTGGAATCTGCCACAAGAATCAACTCTCACTATCATCCGTCTTTTGATCACCATGCTCAGGATTCCCACTCCAGGAGAGGGGACACTACTTGTTCTGGCTTTGATCATATGCTTGCTACTTGGCTATGGAAAGGCAGGGTACCTTGATTAACAGTCCCACAAGACTACAAAGGGAGGGCAAGTCCTCCAAAATAAAAAACTTACTGTCGAAGACTGGTGGAATGGATGCTGATCAGCCAAAATACAACATATGGTCATTATACTTTGCATGAGTAAAATGTCTTTATTTTGTTCTCATACTTTCTTTGATTAATTATAGAATTATAGATTGAGATCATTTATTTTTCCTTTAGGACTCTGAAAGCATTGCTCCCATTTTCTTCCTTCATTCAATATTGCAGATAAGGACTCATGCCAGTCTGATTCTGTTCCTTTAGTAGGAACTTCTCTCTAGAAGTTTTTGAGAACCTTTATCCTTGTTCTGAAATTTCATAAGGTGTGACCCGGTATGAACTTTTTCTATTCTTCATATTGGCATTCTTTAAATATTTTCAGTCTGTATACTTGTGCTTTCTTTAGTTTGCGGAAGATGTTGGATTTTCTTTTCCTGTTGTCTGTACTTACTACTTTTTCTCTGATATTTTTATCTTTTTCCTTATTTAGTGGTGTTCTCTTGATGGTTTCCATTCTTCTCCTTCATGATCTTTGTTATGTTTGTGGTCAAAACTATTTTCTTTTGGGCACCTTGATATTTAATCTTTATCTTACTTAATGAGATTATTTTGTCTTTTTCTTCCATTTCCTGAGTCTGGTCAACTCTCATTCCATATCTTCCTATTTGTTCTATGTTCTATTCTGAGTTATTTTGAACTAATTATTCAAGGTGATTTAAAAAATATGAATATTATTATTTGAACGTACTTAATTCAGGTTGAAGTGTTGTGTCAGTTTTCTCTAGCTGGGTCTTGCTCTGTCACTCAGGCTGAAGTGCAGTGGTGTGATCATGACTCACTGCAGCTTCAAGCTCCTGGGCTCAAGCTATCTTCCTGCCTCAGCCTCCCAAGCAGCAAGCAGCCAGGACTATAGGCATGTACCACCATGCCTGGCTAAGTTTTTTTTTTTTAGACGGGGTCTTGCTCTATTGCCCAGGCTGGAGTGCAGTGGGGCGATCTAGGCTCACTGCAACCTCCACCACCTAAGTTCAAGTGATTCTTCTGCCTCAGCCTCCTGAGTAGCTGGGACTACAGGTGTGCACCACCATGCCTGGCTAATTATTTGTATTTTTAGTAGAGAAGGGGTTTCACCATGTTAGCCAGGATGGTCTCGATCTCCTGACCTTGTGATCCACCCACTTCGGCCTCCCAAAGTGCTGGGATTGCAGGCGTGAGCCACTGCACCTGGCTAGCTAAGTTTTTCAATTATTTTGTAGAGATGGACTCTCGCTGTGTTGCTGGGACTGATCTTGAACTCCTGGGCTTAAGTGATCCTCCCACCTGGACCTCCCAAAGTGCTGAGATTTGCAGGCATGAACCACTGTGCCCAGACTCATTTCTACCCTCTAATAGCTTTGTGTGATACTGCCTGTCATTTTGTGTTCATTTTGGAATGCCACTCTTTTTTCTCTTGTTTTGGAGAAGCCTAAAGGTAAGGGGCAGAATTTGAGCGTGTACCTAGGCTTCCTAATTCAAAGGCATCCTTTTCTGTTGTTACAGTAAAGTTCAATTTTTATACATGGAAGTTTTGTGGGTTGAGTAGGTGTGTTTTCCCAGCTTCTGGTTCTCTTTTCTTTCTGTATGACCTTTAATTTTTATTGCTTGCTTGCTTTTTTCTTCACCATCAAACATCTAAAAATTTCTCCCTCTTCCAAAACATCTACCTCTCCTCTAGAATGATGCTTTCCTAAACTGCATGAAGATTTTCAAGGCAGTGTTCTAGTCCACCGGTTCTCAACCCCATTGTCAGTATATTTCCTCTTTTAGGCAGAACTCTATTAGAGAAAATTTAATCCGGATTCCACTGCTGCTCCACTGCTGCTGTCCTCTGTTCTTTTCCACACAACCTCTACCCGACTTCAGTTTGGTATGGACTCTGGAGTTGATCCCTCTGGTTTCATATGCTGCTTTTCCTACTTATATGTAAGTTAAAGTTGTTAGTAATCTCTGCCTCCCAGTTGTGCTATGAGTTGTTTTATTAATTCTCCTCTTATTATAGGACTTTTAAAAGAATATATGGAGAAATTAAGTTTTAAGTGGCCACCATCTATGTTACATAAGCCTGCCTGCCTGCCTGCCTGCCTGCCTGCCTGCCTGCCTGCCTGCCTGCCTGCCTTCCCTCCTTCCTTCCTTCCTTCCTTCCTTCCTTCCTTCCTTCCTTCCTTCCTTCCTTCCTTCTTTCTTTCTTTCTTTCTTTCTTTCTTTCTTTCTTTCTCTCTTTCTTTCTTTTTTTCTTTCTTTCTTTCTTTTTGAGACAGATCTCGTTCTGTTGCCTAAGCTGGAGTGCAGTGACATGATCTCAGCTCACTGCAACCTCCGCCTACTGGGTTCAAGTGATTCTCCTGCCCTTAGCCTACTGAGTAGCTGGGACTACAGGCATGTGCCATCACGTCCAACTAATTTTTGTATTTTTAGTAGAGAAGAGTTTCACCATGTTGGCCAGGCTGGTCTTGAACTCCTGGCCTCAAGTTACCTGCCTGTCTCGGCCTCCCAAAGTGCTGGGATTACAAGTGTGAGCCACTGCAACCGGCCAGGTTTTCTATATTTATTAAAGAAAAAAAAAAAAGACTGGCCAAACTCCCAAAACTATGGCTTCTAAATACTATTTTCCAGTAAAAGGAATCAGAATTATATAGAGAAATGACTGAGTCCATGTCTTGGGCAGGAAATGTAGAAGGTGAGCCTAGAGTATCTTGTCTTATAAGGAAAGAAGGAAACTGTCAAAAATGACTAGAGGCATGTCAAAAAGACTCAGAAGCGAACTTCAGAAGGACCATACCTGTTAAAATTAGACACCTTGAGCATCAATAAGGATAATAACCACAATGATAGAAATACATTAAATATATTTAAATGGAAACCTGTGAGTTCATAATGATAACAAAAATGAACTTTATTGGTTGCCTCTATGAGGATGCTAGGGAATCAATTCATTATTTTCAAAATGGTAAATGAAGGAAAAGAATGAAGCATTTGTCTTTTCTTAGGAATTGTACCTCTGAGTAACCAAATAGTGGATGCATGAAAAGTTATCTTTATAAAAGTATTCCAGCTAATAAGTGAAGAAGAAATGATAATACATCACCACTCTGCAGCCTCTAATGAATTTAACAGAGTTAGGTAATAAATGATGGATGCTACATCAGAAAAAGAGAGCTAACCACACCTTAGGTGCCTCCTGATGGAAGTACCCAACACCACCTATGAAATGTTATTGACAAAAAAAAATTAAACCTGCATCTGATCAAGCCTCTAAATCTACTTAACAATTTACAGAACAATATGATAAACTTATGATGTAAAAAGATACCATAATGATGCACTCAGCAAAATCCAAACTGTGAGAAACACATTACAACTAACTTCTTCTTTAATGAGTTTCAAGGAAAAAGTGAGAGAAAAAAAATGATGGGGTGAAGGGAGAGGTGAAAAGAAAATTACTTGTAGATTTTGACACCTCAGAGATACATCAACCAGTGGCAAAGTTTGAACCTTATTGAATCCTGATTCATACAACTATAAAAAATTTTGTGAATGAGGTAACTGAGGAAATATAAACAGGCACTGGGTAGATATCTGGGACTTACTATTATTTTTAGGTGTTAAATTGTATTGTGGTTTTCTTTTCTTTAAAAAAAGTCATTTTCACTTAGAAATACATACTGAAATATATACAGTTGTCCAGGATATCTTCAAAGTAATCCTGCAGGCTGGGTGCAGTGGCTCATGCCTATAATCCCAGCACTTTGATAGACCAAGGCAGACAGATCACTTGAGGCCAGGAGTTTGAGACCATCCTGACCAACATGGAGAAACTCCATCTTTACTAAAAATTAGCTGGGCGTGGTGGCGCACACCTGTAATCCCAGTTACTTGGGAGGCTGAGGCAAGAAAATCTCTTGAGTTCAGGAGGTGGGTGGTTTCAGTGACCCGGGATCAGACCACTGCATTCCAGCCTGGGTGACAGAGTGAGACTGTGCCTCAGAAAAAACCACCACCACCACCAAAAAACAACAAAATAATTCTAGAGGAGGAAGTGAGTGAAAGAGAGTATAGATGAAACAAGACTGAAGGTAGGCAATTGCACAAAATAGAATATATATGTTATAATATATATATTATATACATATATATAATGTATAGTTCTCTCTACTTTTCCCCGAATGTTTGGCACATCCCATAATAAAAAGTTATTAAAAACTGGGGGTGATTTTAATCTTGGATGACTGAAACATCCTCATTATCTTAGTCTTTGAACTTTTTGAGTCTTTAAAATTTCTCACATAAAAAGGATAAGAAGGCCATGCACGGTGGCTCATGCCTATAATCTCAGCATTTTAGGAGGCCGAGGCAAGCAGATGACCTGAGGTCAGGAGTTCAAGACCAGCCTGGCCAACATGGTGAAACCCTGTCTCTACTGAAAATACAAAAATTATCTGGGCGTGGTGGCGCATGCCTGTAATCCCAGCTACTCAGGAGGTTGAGGCATGAGAATCACTTGCACCCGGGAGGCGGAGGTTGCGGTGAACCGAGATTGCACCACTGCACTCCAGCCTGGATGACAGAGATGAGACTCCATCTCAAAACAATAAATAAATAAATAAATAAATTAAATAAAGACAAGAAAAATTTATAAATAAAATTGTTAAATGACAAATTGAGTTAAATATTTACATTAAATATTGCAAGAGGTTATTTTACCATTTCACGAGTAAAACACTAAATTTCCAGTAGAAAATGGTTAACAACATGCCCAGATAATTTATAGAAGAAAAAAAATGTCAAACAGACATAGTTGTAAGTGTTCAGTTGCACCAATATTGAAAAAAGTAAAACAAGATTTTTTAATCTATCAAATTATTTCAGATTATATCTAATTTAACTGCTGGATTTCTGGAAAGCAATTTGTCAATATACATCCAAGAGTCTTAAACATGTTCATATCCTAAGGAAACATTTTTAAATGTAGGAAAATAATTTTGTTCAGGATTATTCATTACCACATTTTTCAAAAAGGAAAACACTGGAAATAGCAAAATATTTTATGTTTAAGTAAATTAGGTACTGTTATTTTTAGATCTACAACTGCGAAGACTTAAATAAAACACTTGAGTTACACGAGAAACAAGACTGAAGGTAGGCAATTGCACAAAATAGAATATATATACATATATATAATGTATAGTTCTCTCTACTTTTCCCCCAATGTTTGGCACATCCCATAATAAAAAGTTATTAAAAACTGGGGGTGATTTTAATCTTGGATGACTGAAACATCCTCGTTATCTTAGTCTTTGAACTTTTTGAGTCTTTAAAATTTCTCACATAAAAAGGATAAGAAGGCCATGCGCGGTGGCTCATGCCTATAATCTCAGCATTTTAGCCTGGATGACAGAGATGAGACTCCATCTCAAAACAATAAATAAATAAATTAATTAATTAAATAAAGACAAGAAAAATTTATAAATAAAATTGTTAAATGACAAATTGAGTTGAATATTTACATTAAATATTGCAAGGGGTTATTTTACCATTTCACAAGTAAAACACTAAATTTCCAGTAGACTAACAATGACTGAAAGAAGGACATATAAATGCAGAAGAAACAGACTCGAGAAATGTCAAGATGTCCACAGTGGCTATATCTGGTTGTTGATTTATGGATAATTGATTTCTCTATACTTGTTTTTATTTTTCACACATAATAAGCCCTGTTATAGCCAGCAAAAAATTACAAAAAAAGTCAAAGTCATCTTTCTTTCAATCAGCCTGTTGCCTTGCCCGCTATCCTCCTGACTAGACGGAAGCCCAGTGCGTAATTTATTTTTCAGGGAGAAGAACCCCTTTCATTCCACTGTTACAGATAAATCACCTACTGTGGGAGTAGTCTTGGTACTCACATCAAAGTGTAATTCATCAGTGACTGTGATTGAAAGCAGATCCTTTACTCTTTCGTAAGTTAGGAAACATCATGTGGGGGTAAATGAGGAAAAGAAAACTAAGGGGTTGCTGGGGAGAAAGAAGGCAAATATCACCTGCTTCATCATTCTTTTTACAGCTCTCAATGTGTACCTTCAGTATTGCTCAGACTTTTTTTTAATGTGTAGCAGTGTTGCTATGGTAACTGAAAGCTACATCTTCTTCCATAAAAGCTTTATTGCCTTCCCTAGTGGGAAACAGGCAACAAAAAAAGAGAGCTCCAAGTTTCTGGGAACTGAGGCTTTATAAGGAGATATATTTTGTTGTGTTTTGCACACTGTTTCAGGTTCTTCTTTAGGTCAAGGTCACCAGAAAGGGTGAGAGAAATATATTTCTGATGCGGGCTCTTCCAGGAATAGATTAAACCCAGATACCAGACGTATTTCAGGATATGAGGGTAAAGCAGGTTTTACATGGCCATGTGAAGGAACTTCTGAAGGACAACCTGAGTATAAAACAGGTTTTATTATTATCATTATCAAAAAGTATGTGTCAGCCTCTGTGACCATTCATGACTAGTCAGGGCGCTGGGTAAGACAGAAAGGTTCAAGCTCAGCTCACTCGGTACTCAGTCAAAGGCAGCCTTAGTGAGCACATACAACCACATCAAGGACAGTCACACAACATGAATACGGAGGACAAACTGGCATGCCGTTCGGTCTCACTGTTTCCATGCGTCCACAGCTCATTCCTAACTTTGTGCTTTGTATATTTGCTTGTCTTGTTTACCTGTCAATAAGGCCTTCTCTATTTTTTTAAGTCCCACTCTTACTTCAAGACCCAGTTATGAAGCTCCTCCTCTTTGAGAGATTGCCTCCTTTTAAACCTCATTGTATGCAGTTAGCATGAGCTTTTAGCATTTATGTTTTTCCCCAGGCATTCAATGATCATATGATAATTGAAGTATTTTATAGATAATCATATGTAGGTTTCTGATCCTTCCTAGATGAATGTTATATTAAAGATGGAAGTTTTGGAGAAACTCCACCTTTCATCAGTTTTTAAAGAAAATAGCCTGTGGTGCTCTGAAAGAGGCAGTTAGTTGGAAATTCCAACTGCCTGTCCTTTAGATTTTCTAAGCTTGCTTCTGTACTTGGTAGCTGCTGATTGGCTGTTACCAAAGGTGACTAGAGTGCTAAGCCAGTCAACAGGGAAAACTCGGCTCCTGACTTTGGATCTTTCTTCTCAGTCTATATAGAAGAAAACTTAGAAAAAATATAAAAAAGAAAAACACAACTAGTTGGGCATCTCCTAAAGAGGTAATTACAGTAAAAAATATTAAAATAAGGACCCTGCTAGAGTATGAATTTATAGTGTGATCACTATTCCATAATAATGGAGTAACTATAAATGAACCAACTGGGGGAGGAGATAGCTTCCTTCAATGGGGCAATTCCCTATGTTTATTTGGTGCCAGAGAAGAGAAAATGCCCAGATACGTGACTTGTATCCAATAATTATGTAAAACTTACAATAATTACAAAGGAATGATAACTGGGGGTAATTTAACTGCTAAGAAGTTCAGTAGGGGAGTGTGATGAGGATAACGAAGTTGCTACAGTGTATAGAGATATGGAATTCAGAGGTAATACTTGTCAAGTGCTTATTCTGTATAGAATAACTGTTAGATGTTTTAAGGTATTTTTCATTCTCACAACAACACTGTGAAGTGCCTGTTATCCCCATTTTACTGAATAGAATATGAACTCCAAGAAGTTAAATAGCTTGCTAAAAATCAAATATTTCGATGGACAGACTTCATCTTAGGCTGAAGTCTATGTCTTTACTCTAACCATGAGCTGAAAGTTGAAAGAAGATAGTATCAAATAAGGAAAAGTTGTAATATTGAAGGGAAAATAAGAAGAATGAGACTGGAACTGTGTCCCAAAGAGTTAAAGAAACCAGTAGGTAGCAGAAATTCTTGAGCTTGCAGGATGGCAGATAAGAAAGCCTGCAGAACAAGCTTGCTGACATTAAAACCAGAATTTCCACCATGTGCTTCATACTAACTCTCTCGAATTTGCACAGGTGACCCATGAAGAGGCATAAAGATTCTAATAATGGTGTTATGTCATTTAATTTGAATGTTTAGCAAAGTGATATAAGATTTTTCTGGTAAAGGGACTATTTTCAGAGTTTAACTGTGATAATGTCTCCACTTAATGTTAAATTCGTTCTTACGCCAAAAATATTCTTGAGCATTGCACCATGCTGACAGAATTTTAATCTACTATTTGTTTCCTCTTACCTTCTGAAAACAAGTCATTTTCTCAGATGATTTTTAAAAATGCACTAAAAACCTTCAGTTCTCCCGTTAATGTGATAAGAATGAATTCAAAAAAAATCAAACTGTTTGAGCTTTCTATTGTCAATTAAATGTATTTAATAAGCAAGTCAGTTTTGATGAAGGAAAAACACCAGTTACATTTAATTTACTCAGCAGTTGTCAGGAACTGCACAAAGATCTGAGATTTTATTCCACTTAGAGTTGACAAATTAGTCTGTTCCTGTTTTCTTGGATGCTGGCAAAAGACACAAGACTCCTAGGTCAGAGACAAAGGACTTTATTACTAATAGCAAAAGCAGTAGCCAGAGTGTCCACAGGTTGCTCATTCCAGTACCCCCTGTCCCCCAGGTTCCTTAGAGGTGAAATTCATCATGGATGCTGTGTTAGTTTGCTAGGGCTGCCATAACAAAGGGCCATACACTGGGTGGCTTAAACAACAGAAATTTATTTTCTCATAGTTCTGGAGGCTAGAAATCTGAGATCAAGGTGTCGGTAGGGTTAATTCCTTCTGGGGGCCATGAGGAAGGATCTGTTCATGCCTCTCTCCTGAGTTTATAGGTGGCTGTCTTCTTCCTGTATCTTCCCTTCATCTTCCCTCTGAATGTCTTCCCTCTATGTCTTCACTTCACCCCGCCATGTCCAAATTTCCTCTTCTCTGAGGACACCAGTCCTATTGGATGAGGGCCCACCCTGATGACTTCATTTTCACTTCATCACCTCTTTAAAAATTCTATCTCCAAACATGAATGCCTTCTGAGGTACGGGTGGTTAGGACTTCAACTTCAGAATTTTGGGGGTATAAAATTGAGCCCATAACAGATGCTTATACACGTAGTGGAGTGCATTACAGGAGAGGTACAGTGAGATTAGGCGATTCACCATGGAAACAAGCCTGCTGTTGTCCGGGGTGCCTTACCTCATCCCTCAAGGCTGGTGGCTACAAAACACAAGCCTGAGATGAACACCATCCAGGGCCTTGCATTCTTGGCACACTCAACGAGAATGTGCAGGGAAACTCAGGACCATGTGAATTGTCTTCCCAAAAGCAATGTCGTCAAAATATTAGATTAAGTTACAGCTGTATCATCCTCAGAGTCTTCATCAATTCGAGCTCTGTTTTACATAGCTGTGTAGTTGATCTCACCTCTCCAAAAGTTACCTACACTGAAGGAAAACCTGAGCCACATCTCTTTTTCTAGTTTGTAATAATTATACCTATAAATTTACCTTTAATACCAAGTAGGGAATAAATTTAGAGCTTAGTCAACTGTTGTCTGCTTTTGTCACACAGTGTGAAATATTAAGAATATTGAGATTATTTCTTTACTATTTTGCAGTTGTTTATAGCAAAAGGAATTCAGAAATATGTTCAGAGTAATTGAGTGAAAATAATTCTTATTTATTCCAACAGATGGAATCGCCACTTATATATGTTTCAGTTTTGCTTTTGAACATATTTGAATTTTCATCAGGAATAGTATATAATAAAGGTAAGTTTCAGACTGTCTTACTCTCTATTTCCTTCTCAGGAGTTCTTATTTGTGTCGCTTCCTTATTACAGCAAAAAAATTTTTCTTTTAGTATTTCTTCTTTAACTTAGCTTCCAATTGTTCCCCAATATTGTCAATTATACTCTGGGCTAGAGGCTTCTAATATCCCAAGTACCTGCGATTACAGGTGCCCACCACCACGCCTGGCTAATTTTTGTATTTTTAGTAGAGATGGGGTTTCACCCATCTTGGCCAGGCTGGTCTTGAACTCCTGACCTCGTGATTCCCCTGCCTCGGCCTCCCAAAGTGCTGAGATTACAGGCATAAGCCACTGTACCTGGCCGATGGCATGAGATTTTATCACACTACTCAGAACAGTGCACAATGTAAAACTTATAAATTGCTTATTTCTGAAAGTTTCCACTTTATGTTTTTGGATTATGCTTGGCTACAGGTAACTGAAATTGTGGAAAGTGAGATCACAGAAAAAGGGGGACTGTTGTGGTTGTATAACTGTGAATAGGGCAATTAATGAATTTCATAAATGGCATTTTTTTTCTGTACATTTGTCCCACAGTGGATTTTTATTGTAGTCAGAGCAGGCATTCCATTGGTGGTTACACTTGTGTGGTTTTCCTTTATATCATGATTCTTGTTAAAGAAGTCACATACTGTTGAAAGTATAACTTCTCTGGCACATCTTTCCTTTAGAAGCTTGCAAAAGAGTAATTTTCTGTGTTTTATTATTATAACAGAATCTAGCAAACTCTGTAATCTGAGACTTTCTAGGCAAAGGGGTCCGTGGAGGGAAAGTTAGAAAAGTTGGAAATTGTTTCTCTGTCTCTCCCCACGGCATCTCTGCCTCTGCTTTTACCACCCAAGCCCAGAAGATCCTGTTGATATGAGTACATAATTCACAAAATGATACCAAAGTGCAGAGGACAAATCAACTAGTTGCAATGAGACAAGTGTTAGAAAAAACTCTTTGGCCAGGTGCAGTGGCTCACACCTGTAATCCCAGCACTTTGGGCGGCTGAGGCAGGAGGATACCTTGAGCCCAGGAGTTGGAGACCAGCCCGGGCAACATGGCAAAACCTCTTCTCTATAAAAAATACAAAATTTAGCCAGGTGTGATGGTGCTCACCTGCAGTCCCAGCTACTTAGGAGGCTGAGGTGGGAGGATCACTTGAGCCCCAGGAGGCAGAAGTTGCATTGAGCCAAGATCATTCCACTACACTCCAGCCTGGGTGACAGAGCAACACCCTATATCAAACAAACAAAAACAATTTGTATTTGAACTGGATCTTAAAATGTATTAAAATTTGAGGCAGAAAATGGAAGTAGAGAGAACCTCATGCATTTCAGAGGTGATGGACAAGGTTATGTGCAGGGCAGACTGAAAAAATGGGCTTAACTATTGAAAGAGTGTCTAGCGGGATAAAGAGAGGATGTCCCTTAGAGAAACAACTCGGTTCCAGTCTGGCCCACTGTTGTTAGTCATATGATGTTTGAGCTTGATTTCCTCTTCCTTTTTTTTTTTTGGTAAATGTCTTTTTTTTTTTTTTTTATACTTTAAGTTTTAGGGTACATGTGCTCAATGTGCAGGTTTGTTACATATGTATCCATGTGCCATGTTGGTGTGCCACACCCATTAACTCGTCATTTAGCATTAGGTGTATCTCCTAATGCTGTCCCTCCCCACTCCCCACCCCACAACAGTCCCCGGAGTGTGATGTTCCCCTTCCTGTGTCCATGTGTTCTCATTGTTCAATTCCCACCTATGAGTGAGAACATGATTTCCTCTTCTTTAAAGAGGAGACAGTAATATATATGGCACAAGGTATTGTGGGAATTTCATAAAATAACATCTAAATCCAGCTCAACCTATTTGAGCTTTAATGGCTCAAAGTATGTTATTCAAAGAAGTTAGTTTCCTTCTGTTTAGTGTCTCACCATTTAAGGAGTTTAATTCATGAGGTAAGGGTGTGTCAGTGAAGATTTTTAAACAGAGAAGTGATTTGGACTTCACAATCAAATTATAGCTTTAAAAAAATGGGTCTGATAGCATTGTCAAGTATGGGCAAAGTGATTGTATAAGTTGAAAGTACTTTGAAAACTGTTTAACATTATAACCTCCAGAAATATTTGTATATTTTGCATATTTGTGATACTTGTAAAGATATGTTTACTTACAGAATTTCAAGATAGCATTGAAGTCATTACATTATACAAACAGAACGAGTAACATTCAATTATAAATTAAATTTATTTTTGCCTCCTATTTAAATCCAATCTTTGGCATGGTTCTTCCTCTGTCACTGGATGAATGTTTGCGCCAGAACCAAGATTTTTTTTGGTTACAATTGGATGATGCACACAGTTCTTCTAGAACAATAAACTCTGGAGAATATGAGGGACAGGAGAAATGGATCAGGGAGGGGCTGAGAAACTACCTGTTGGGCACTGTGCTCACTACCTGGGAGACAGATTCGTTTGTACTCCAAAACTTAGCATACAGAATATACTTTTGTAACAAGCCTGCACATGTTCCCCTTGAGCCAAAAATCAGTTCTCTGAGAATTTGAAATTTTAAAACACTTTTGCATTGTAATTGTTGTAATTAAAATATCCAAGCCCATGTACAAGTCAAATTTAACTCGTATTTTATAATTGAAGCTTCTTCCCTGTTTCCTGTCTGGGCCTGTGCTGGTGGGAAGCCTATAGGTGAGAAGAAAGGCTAAGGTCAAATTTTCCTTCTCTCCACTTAGTGTTTAGATTCCTTTTCATTGTCTCATCAACTTTAGGTTTTGACCCTTCTTGCTCCAGCGTTGTAGAAAGGGAGGAAATAGCACAGTTCTGCCCTAACTGGGTCTGAGGGGACCATCTGACATTTGCACTTTCAAGTTCCAGCAGATGTGTAAAGCTGACCCTTGATCTCTGGGCACTTGAATGAGTCCTTCATAGCCCCTTCCCCTCCCTCACATTACCGGGAATCTCTCATCTACAGTTCTTCTAACAAAGGCAAAAACTTCTTCATTCCCACTGGTCACTTATTTCTTGTCTATGCCTTCAAATTCTTTTTGCTGAGAGCCAGTTGCCGCTCAGAGAGACCTTTGAGGACAGGAACCTAGATGACCCTAAGCTAGTTCTTTTTCACCAGTGACCTATATCTGGACCACAGGAAGCATTCATCCATCTTTTGCCCCAGTAAATTTTGGTTGTGCAGGACTCTTAATGAAACGGGAGAGTTCCCTGGCCCCTCCTGCAGGACATACAGAGGTGTGGCTGTTCTGGCACTCGAACCCCTTACGGGATGGGGAGCATGCAGATGGGCAGGTGCAGGAGCCGGACGAGCACACCTGGGCTCTGGCTCCATGGCAGCATCCACAGGTGGGAGCCTGTGACTCCTGAAGCCCAAGTGGGTGTGTGTTACAGTGCGCCCTGTTAGCCTTGCTGTCCATGGATGGTTTAAGTGTTTACCAGCTCAGTGCCTTCTTGGTACCCAGGTTCTTGTCCGGCATCCAGGAATAATCAGTTTGCACATGGACTTGAAGGATGAATGCAGGGGTTTTACTGAATGGCCTGAGGTGGCTCTCAGCAGGACAGATGACGAGCTAGAAGGGGGATGGTGTGGGAAGATGATCTTTCCCTGGATTTTGTCCTCTCCGACCATCCCCAGTGGAACTCCTCTTGGCATTTAGATGCTCCTTCTCTTCTCTCTGCTGTTCTTTTGCTCTTCTGTTCATCTCCTTGCTTACCTACTAGTCTGGTCTGAGGCCTGGGGTCTGGGGTTTATATGGGTGTAGGATAGGGGCCATGGTGGGCCAAAAGGCAACTTTTGGGCACAAAAACAGAAATGCCTGTTTTCATTAGGGCTGTGGGTTTCCAGGCTTGAGGATGGGACCTTTGCCTCTTCTACCCAGTATTTCTGTCTCCTGTCTGTATCATTAACATACCCATCTCTTTCTCAACGAACCATATCCTGTTCTCTCCACCAAATCATCTCTTGCCTTCTAGATTTTCTAAGCAGGAGTCTGAGTTTGCGCCCCAAACTGCAGGGATACATTTTACTTTTCTCAGTGTGCCCATCAGACCCTCTTGCCTCAGACACAAGGTAAATAAGTAGAAGGGGTCCTTCTCCTAACATCTTCATTCAGTACCTTTCTATCAAAACACAAATTCTCTCTGCAGTCCCCGATTCTGGATCCTTCTATACCCTCAAGGTGAGGTGTTGCAGTGTCAAGAACTGGTTTTTGTCTACCTCTAAAAATTTTGTGTCATGGTCTAGTATGAGTTATATTAGTGCTTCAGCCAAACCTTCCCTTTTTAAACATGCCTTATAGCATATGTGTAAAAAGAAAAACAAGGTGGAAAATTTGAATTTTACCTAAAGTGAATTTAAAATGTGCAATTATAATTCTTATTCCTTAAAAATATTTTGTCAGTTTTAGAAACATGGTACTTTTTATGGACAGTCTTCTATCAGTGATCTAATATATGTATTCTTTTTATTATTTAGGTGATACAGAGAAACGCTTTGCATGTTCTGACAAAGGGTTCCCTCAAGAGAATGAAATAATCAAGTTGTATCTTTTCTTAGAAAACTTGGTAAGGTCCACTAATAGCATGTGTTATAACCCTTCACGTTCCTTTAAAGTCCATGTGTAAACCCAATAGCATTGTATTCTTTCCAAATACCCTCTACCATGTTCAGACTTGGGGAGGAAAAATTCTAAATAAATAATAATTTTTTCTATCTTTGCTAGTGTATGTCTACTTGGAGCAGGTAAAATACTTCACTTAGCCATAGAGCATCCTGGGTGTTTTTGCTTTTATTCTTTCTTGTTTAAAAATGATGCCTCCTCCCTCCCCTTTTTAGTGGAGTTGATTTGTCCTTTTGAAGTCTGACAGATGTAGCCTATTAGAGAAGGAAAGCTACCTCACATGACCTTGAAAATCTGTCTCGCCTTTGTATAACAAGTACCACATTGAAGTTGTCATTTTGGGTAAGGAACGATATGATCCTTTGATTCAAATAATGGGAGACTTTTTAAAAACATACACAACAGAGTAAAATAAAGCATGCTATCAAGATCATGCAGCAAATACTAACAAAAATATGTGTTAATAAAAAATGCACAGATTGTCTAAACATCTATGATAAATATATATAATAAAAACAAAGAAAAAGACTCCATGAGAACAAATGCATTTATTCGTAAGCCTGCTTTGACTTAGGCCACAATTCCCTCTTGATATGCTTAAATATATATTTAAGCTTTGTATATACAACTATTGAGAAGTGTATGCTCTCTGAGCCAAAAATGCATTTCTGATTTGTTTTTGTATGTTATGGAAAAAGAATGGGCTTTGGAAGAAGATGGACTTACAGAGCTGGGGTCCAGTCTTGGTTCTGCCATTTATGGTCTGTGTGTCCTGGGGCAGGTTACCTAAACTCTCTGACCCTCAGTTCTTCTTCTAAAAAGGGAATTATAACCTACTTTTTGGATAGTTGTAGTATAGTAGTTCTAGCAGCAGTAGTGTTAGAAGTGATAGCTAACATTTATAAAGTGTTTATGTGTATCAGGCATTTTTAAAAAATGTTTAATGTTCATTATGACATTTAATCTATACATTTAATCTTCTGTGAGGAAAGTACTATTGTTTTTTTTCACTGATAACCCTGTGAAAAATTGTACTGCCTTCCCAAACTCCTGCACTCTCAACCTCCCTTCCCTGCTTCGTTCTTATAATGTATTCTATATTTATTTCATTTTTTCTATCTTTTCCTTCATTCTCTACCAATCCATCCACCAATCTCTCCATCCAGTTTGTCTACCTGCCAATCTCCATTAGAATGTTAATTCCACAGGGGCAGAGATTTCTGTCTGTTTTATTCACATCTACATTCCTAGCACCATTCATAGGAAGGGCTCAGTAGATATTTTTGGAATGAATGTATTTCCCCATTTTTTAGATTAGGGAAACTAAAACTCAGATAGGGAACTTGCCCAAAGTGATCTTAAGTACTAGAAGAACTAATTGAAATAAAGCTCTTGGTATCTGTCTCATGTTAGTTTTCAGGAAAATCCACCATTTCTGATCGCTACATTTTCATATGCCTTCTCAAAACGAGGAAATATCCAGTAAAGATGCAGTAAAATGGGCTTTGCTTTATATAGTTGCTTCCTTTTTTATTTAGACGCAAAATAACAATTTTAATAAAATTGGTATTTCTATTTGTGATAACATATTGCTTTCAGTCTATGTTTACTACGTGTAATAATAATGACCATTTCTATGATAGAAAAGACTATTATTAAAATGAAACCTTTATGATGCTAGCATAATAGGTTACTGAGTTCTGAAAGTATACTTTTATAAATATATATATTTTTTCCTAACTAGAGACTGGAATTACTAATCACTTTTAGATTAACTAACTTGTGTGTCTGCAGCAAGTGATTACTAGTTGTTGTTTTTTTTCTTGCTCTTTCCTAAAGAAAATCCAGTGTTTCTTCCAAACTGAAAATGAAATTGCATCAAAAGGAATGCTAAGTGTCTTCACATCAGGAGGACTTGCTCCCAGCTTAGGAATCATGAATAGTACATATAATGGCATCTTCCACTTTAATTTAACGTTGGTAATTACATTTTATCTTATTCTGTGGTATGTTATTAACAAGAAGCATACTCTTCCTTATAGGATGTATTTTTTTAAAAATAGGTAGCTGAGTAATATTACATCTATGTATGTTTTAAGCCCAATGATAGTGTTAACGTTTTTGCTTTAAACAGTCATATATTTTTAAATAAATTAAAGAAGAAATATTTGTACCCTTTACCTACATATTTATTATTTATACTGTCCTTCATTCTTTCCTGTAGATATAAGTTGCCATCTGATGTCAATCTCTTTTAGCATTTCTTACAGTGCAGAACTGCTGGCAAATAATTCTCTGGGGTTTTTTCCTTCTAAAAATTTCTTTATTTCACCTCTTTTTTGGCAACAACTTTATTAAGATATAATTCCATATAGTTCACTCATTTAAAGTGTGTACTTAAATGGTTTTTAGTATATTCATAGAGTTGTGCAACCATCACTACTAATTCCAGAATACTTTAGTCACTCCAAAAGTGATGAAAGTGACAGTCTATAACTATTAGCAGTCACTCCCAATCCCCCCTCCACTCCCCAGCCCTAGACAACCACTAATCTTTCCGTTTCTATAGATTTTCTAATTCTGAACATTTTATGTAAATGAAACATATATATGTAGTGTTCATGACTGGCTTCTTTCAGCTAGCATATGTTTCAGTTAGCATAATATGGTCAAATAATATTGCATTATGTAAATACCACATTTTGTTTATCCATTTATTAGTTGATGAACCTTTGGGCTATTCCCACTTTTTGGCTCTTATGAATAATGCTGCTGTGAACATTTGTGTGAAAATTTTTGTGTGGAAATATGTTTTCATTTTTCTTAGCTACATGGCCAGGGATGGAATTGTTGGATCATATGATAACTCCATGTTTGACCTTTTGAGGAAATGCCAGACTGTTTTCTAAAGTGGTTGTACTATTTTACATTCTCACTAGCAGCTTGTTAGAATTCCAATTTCTTTTCTTTCTTTCTTTTTTGTTTAGAGACAGGGTCTTTCTGTGTTGCCCAGGCAGGATTTGAACTCCTGGGCTAAAGTGCCCAGAAGTTCTGCCTCAGCCTCCTGAGTAGCCAGGACTACAAGTGCACACCACCACACCTGGGTTAAGGTTCCTATTTCTCCACATCCTTACCAAGGCTTGGTTTTGTCTTTTTTTTTTTTTTTTTTAGACAGAGTCTCACTCTGTCACCCAGGCTGGAGTGCAGTGGTGTGATCTCGGCTCACTGCAAGCTCCGCCTCCTGGGTTCACGCCATTCTCCTGCCTCAGCCTCCGGAGTAGCTGGGACTACAGGCACCTGCCACTGCACCTGGCTAATTTTTTGTATTTTTAGTAGAGAACGGGGTTTCACCGTGTTAGCCAGGATGGTCTCGATCTCCTGACCTTGTGATCTGCCAGCCTCGGCCTCCCAAAGTGCTGGGATTACAGGCATGAGCCACCATGCCCGGCCTTTATTTGTCTTTTTAAAAATAACCATCCTAGTAGATATAAAGTGCTATCTCATAATTTTGATTTTAATTTCCCTAATGACTAATGATGTCGAGTATCTTTTCATGTACTTATTAGTCCCTTGAATATGTTCTTTGGAGAAATATCTATTCAAATTATTTGCCTATTTTTAGTTGGGGTATTTGTCTTTTTGATTTGTAAAAGTTCTGTATAGATTCTAGATACAAGTCTCTTATCAGACATATGATTTGCAAATATTTTCTCTCATTCTATGCATTGTCTTTTCACTTTATAGTGTCCTTTGATACACAAAAGTTTTTCTTAATGAAGTCCGCTGTATCTATTCTTTTTCTTGTTGCTTGTGCTTTTGGTGTCATGTGTAGAAAACCATTGCCTGACTCAAGGTTGTGACATTTTACCCCACATGTTTTCTTCTAGGAGGTTGACAATTTACCTTTTACATTTAGATCTTGGATCCATTTTGAGTTCATTTTGTATTTGATGTGAGATAAGAGTCCTTACTCATTCTTTGGCATGTGAATATCCAGCCGTCCTAGCATGACTTGCGGAAAAGACTGTTCTTCTTCTCCTATTGAATTGTTTTGGCACTTTTGTTGAAAATAAGGTGACCATAAATGGGACAGTTTATTTCTGGATTCTCAATTTTATTGCATTGATCCACATGTCTATCTTTATGCTAATATCATATTGTCTTGATATTGTTGCTTTGTACTACAGTTTGAAATCAGGAAGCATGAATCTTCCAACTTTGTTCTTCTTTTTCAAGATTATTTTTGCTGGTCTGAGTTACCATATGAATTTTAGGATAAGCTTGCCAATTTCTACAAAGTAGCCATCTGGGATTCTGATATGGACTGTATTGAATCTGTACATACATTTGGGTAGTATTGCCATTTTACTAATATTAAGTCTTTCAATCTATGAACATGGATGTCTCTCCATTTATTTAGATCTTTCATTTCTTTCAACAATGTTTTATGTTTTCAGAGTATAAGTTTTATACTTCTTTTGTTAAGTTTATTTCTAATATTTTATTCTTTTTTATGTTGTAAAGGGAATTGCTTTCTTAATCTCATTTTCAGATTGTTCACTGCAAGTACATAGAAATATAATAATTGATTTTTATATGTTGATCTAGTATCCTGCAGCCTTGCTAAACTTGTTTGTAAGATCTAACAGGTTTTTAGTGGTCAACTGAAATTTTGAAGCATAGTTTTGTCAAACATAAAATTTCTGGTTGACTTCACTTTATTTCAGCATTTTGAATATTTTATTCTAATGTCATCTGACACCTTTGCTTCTGAATAAGTAGTCAGCTGTTAATTTTACGATTGTCTCCTGTATGTAATATGTTATTTTTCTCTGGATGCTTTTAAGATTTTTCTCTTTGGATTTACCCAAGTAAGGTTCCCTGGGCTTCTAGACTTGTAAGTTTAGCAAATTTGGAATGTTTCCAGCCATTATTTCTTCAAAAGAAGGATTGTACCACAGGTCTCTAAGATCTTACCTGTGGTTTTGGCAGCTGAAATCGCTACTCAATTCTTTTAGCTTGCACTGCTAGTTTTTACAAACTGGTCTTCTGGGGGTGTCCTTTGCACCTTTATTGCCCAAGAATTTGGTCACAGTTTATATTTAAATCTCAGAGATTACCATTCTTGCAGTTTCCTTATTCCTGGAATTTTCCTCTTAATATCCCAAATGCTCTGTCAACCTCAAGCTCTGTCTCTGACATGTCATGCCAGTAAATACTTCAACTTTGTGCTACCTAAGCTTGGCTGTACAGAGTTCCACAATGTGGCTGTATTATACACAACTGATGACTATTTTCATTATTTCCAATGTTCAGCCATTACAATGATGCAAAATTATTCTTGAACACATTTTATTTCACACATATGTGAGCATAATGTAGGAAAAATTCCTAACAGTGAAATTTCTAGGTAAAAGGTATATATATTGGATGTTTTAAATTATCTTTTAAAAAGATAGTGTAGAATGTGATGTGTTGTTATTCATGTTGTAAAACATTGTTTTCTGATGTCTTCTTTATTCAAGTTCAGTGATCGGATTTTGTGGTTGGTTGATATTCCTAGAGAAAACATCACACAAAGCACAGGTAAGAGTGATCTGAATTAACTCTTTTACCCCTGGGTCTGGATTTATCAAATAAAAAGAACAAAAAGAATTTATTATCTTAAAAATGATTTGTTACGTCATGTAAATCCCCCATGTGGTATTTGGGACATACTTACTAAAAATTATCTGTGGTTTATCTGAATTTTAAATTTGACTGGGATACTGTATTTTACCTGACAGTCCTATTATATGTAGATTGTTTTGACATATACAACATTTATATTATCCTTTATTTAAAATAAACTCATTTCTTAGAACTTGGAAATTGTAGTATTAATATGGGTACTAATTTATTTTACTGAAAATGAATCATTAATTTTAATATGTTATAAGCTATAGATATGATGTGTTATTTTATTATGGAATCTATTAAGTATTTTGTGGCAGTGTAGCATCATATGCTACTGTATATACCTAGATGAAAAGAGGAGAAAAGTCAAATTCCAGGAACTGTGAGTATTGATCTAGTGAACGGACCTAGTAGATCTCTAGGCATGAGACACATTCCCAGAGGTTAAAAATGGTGGAAGATTTGTTGTTTTAATATGATAGGTGCATTAAACAAAACCAATTTGACTTCACTTAAGGAAAAAGAAGAAATTTATTTTAGTCATGGAACCCAAAGACAAAAATGCGCCATCTTATAGGAAGGAATTAGAAATAAGAAATGGAAAACCATCAAGAACTGAGGGAATACTTTCACCCTGTTTGTCTGTCTTATCTGTATTTTCTGTAAATCTATATTTATATTTCTTTTTTTGTAGACAGGCTTTCTAAAGTTGCCTCATTGCAGTTGAATTTTATATATCTTTCTTATGAGTCAGCCCAATTCCAAATTCCCAGGACAGTATCTTCAGTTGACCCATTGTTGATCCAGCATCCACCTGTGCACCAAGCAAATATGGATTGGGAGAGTGGGATGGGGGAACCATACAGGCCAACCCCTCTTGGTATTGGAGTAAAGGATATTCCAAACTGTGTCCTATAGAATGAAGGCAAGGCAAGGTGAGGGTAAGTTAGAGATGATGGAAAAGATTCTGTAGATTAAATAAGTGTCAAAGATGAAAGTCTGCAATAGATGCCCCAGTGCCGTAACATCTGGCATAGATTGTATCACTATCTTTACCCTTTATTCAACTTTTTTTCAAATTAATTTTCTTATTGGAGCTATCTGTGATTTTTAAAGGAATTTATCTTGAAAACTGTACTCTTATTTTCGATGTAGCCTAACTCATTAATATAATGATGGAATGTTATTCCAGAAGCTTAGCATAATATTGACATTCATTTGACCATCAAAGAAGTGAAGATCACATGTTATTTTTACTTCTACTCTTTATGTACGAAGTTTAATTTTAGAAAAGCATTGATTCTAAACTTACCCAGACAGGAACAAAGATGATACGAGAACTTAAGGATTTTAGAAAAAGACCAAATTAGCTCTTCCTCTCCTGATACAACTCCCTGGACTGAGTAAAAAGAAATATCTTTGTGCTAGTACTGTAATAGGAGGGGATGGTTTATGTAGATAGTAATATGCTAAAAATCAGGGGAAAAATGTTCAGAGGCAAGGAGATCATATTTGTTCATTCACTTTTTCCTCCTTAATCATACTTTATTTACTGCTATAGTGTGAATATAAGTATTATGAGTATATGTAAAATCTTGGCAATATATTTGAGTGTATGTAAAATCTTGGGAAAAGTAGGTTAGGCAACATCAACAACAGAGGTAGTAAAATAGTCATTGTAGTGGCAGTAGAAATAGCAGGCAGCATTTATTGAATTCTTATTATATGTCAGCACTGCTCTAAATGCTCTATCTATGTTAGTTGATTTATTCCTAACTATGTGGTAGATACTATCATTATCTTCATTTTCAGATGATTTAACTGAGGCCCATGGAGTTGTATGGAAATTTAGAGATGACTAGGTGGTGAAAGCAGTTTGAAGTGTGAACTACATATAATTGTTGAAAGTAAACAGCCCCTCCTTGATTTACACTACATAATTTGCTCCTTTTTTTCATTTTAAAATAAGGTATAATTTGCATTCTATGAAACATATCCTTTTTGGTGTCCAGTTCTATGGGTTTTGACAAATGTATACAACTGCGATCACTGCAGTCAAGACATAGAACAGTTCCATCAGGCAATAAAATCAGTCCACCCATATTCAACCCCTCTCCATCTCCCAGTCCCTGGCAACCACTGTTCTGTTCTCTGTTCCTGTTGTTTTGTCTATTCCAGGGTCATATAAATGGAATCATAACCTATACAGCCTTTGAGTCTGGCTTCTTTCACTTAGCTAATTCATTGGAGATTTGTCTATGTTATAGTCTCTCTAGTGTTCTTGTTGGGTAGTATTTTTTGGTGTGGATAGTTAATTTTGTTGAAGGGCATTTGGGTTTTTCTAGTTTTTGACAATTATGAGTAAAGCTACTGCAAACAATCTCATACAGGTTTTTGTGTGCACATAAATTTTTGTTGCATTTAGCTAATACCAAGTAGTGGGATTACTGTGTTGTATGATAAGTGTAAGCTTAACTTTATAAGAAAAACTGTCAAACGATTTCCCAAAGTGGCTTTATCATTTTGCATTCTGACTACCAGGTGATCTGCATCCATGCCAGAGCTTAGTGTATGTGTGTGTGTGTGTATGCTTGTAAATATGTATGCATATATGTATGTATAGACATATTTTTTAAATTTTTAGCCATTCTCAAAAAAAATGTAGTGGCATTTAATTGTGTGGTTTTTTGTTTGTTTGTTTGGGTTTTTTTGAGATGACATCTGCTCTGTCGCCCAGGTTGGAGTGCAATGGCGCAATCTCAGCTCACTGCAGCCTCCACCTCCTGGGTTCAAGTGATTCTCCTGCCTCAGCCTCCTGAATAGCCAGGATTACAGATACGCACCACCAGGCCCGGCTAATTTTTTGTATTTTTAGTAGAAACAGGGTTTCGCCATGTTGACCAGTCTGGTCTCAGGTGATCCACTGGCCTCACCCTCCCAAAGTGCTGGGATTACAGGCATGAGCCACCGTGCCCAGGCTAATTGTGGTTTTAATTTGCATTTTTCTAACAACTAATGACATTGAGCATCTTTTTCTGTGCTTATTTGCCATTTGGTTTAGTATCTGTTCAAATGTTTTATAAGTTTATTATATATTATGGATATGGGTGTTACCAGGTATGATTTGCAGATGTTTTCTCCCAATCTGGGGCTTGTCTTTTCATCTCTTGAGAGTATCTCTTGAAGATCAGAGTTTTCAATTTTGCTGAAGGCTAATTTATCAGCTTTTTATTTTATGGATGGTACTTTTGACATCACAGCTAAGAAATCTTTGCCTGAGTTCACAAAGATATTCTCCTATATTTTCTTCTAGAAGTTTACTCTTCTAGCTTGTGTATTTAGGTCCATGATTTATTTTGAGTTGATTTTTATAAGTTATATGGGCCAATGTTAATTTTTTGGAATATGGATACCCAATTATTCCAGTACCATTGTTGTAAAAACTTTTTCTCTCCATTGAATTGCTATTCCTGGGCTGCATCCTTTCACCAATACCACACTGTCTTGATTGTTTTAGCTTTATAATAGGTCTTATAAGTAATGTTAGTCCTTCGATGTTGATCTTCTTTTTCAAAATTGTTTTGGTTATTATAGTTCTTTTGCCTTTCTATGTAAATTTTAGAATCAACTTGTTTACTTCTACAAAAATCCTGCAGTGATTTTTAATTTCGTATTGCATTGAATCTATAGATCAGTTTAGGGACAGTCAATAATATCTTTTTTTTAAATGTCTTTTCTATCTTTTTCTTTTTAAAATTTTATTATTATTATACTTTAAGATTTAGGGTACATGTGCACAACGTGCAGGTTTGTTACATATGTATACATGTGCCATGTTGGTGTGCTGCATCCATTAACTCGTCATTTAGCATTACGTATATCTCCTAATGCTATCCCTCCCCCCTCCCCTTTTTTTTGAGATGGAGTCTTGCTCTTATTGCCCAGGCTGGAGGGTATTGGCATGATTTCGGCCCACCACAGCCTCTGCCTCCCGAGTTCAAGTGATTCTCCTGCCTCAGGCTCCCCAGTAGCTGGAATTACAGGCGCCCGGCTAATTTTTTTGTATTTTTAGTAGAGACGGGGTTTCGCCACGTTGGCCAGGCTGATCTCAAAATCCTAACCTCAGGTGATCCACCCACCTCAGCCTCCCAAAGTGCTGGGATTACAGGCATGAGCCACCATGCCTTGCTGGGAGAGTCAATATCTTAATAATAATGAGTCTTCCAAACCATGAAGACACTATATCTCTCCATTTGTATACGTCTTTTTAAAAATTTATTTCATCCAGGTTTTGTAGCTTTCAGCTTAGAGAACTTGCACATAAAAAAAAAGTATACCAAAATTATACTTTCAGCAATCATCTCTATAGTTTGTTACTAGAGAAGCTTCTGTGAATGTATAGAGCACTGGAAACCACAAGGCAAAGGCTCAGCATTCTCTCCTAAGCGTTGGCTGGCTCCTGGTGTTGGTTGGCACAACTGCCATTTGCCATTGATGATCATTCTTCTCTTCCTGTGGTAGAGGAAGAGGGAGAGAATGCAGTGTGAGTGGTTTCTATTTTTTTGGTTTTTGTTTTTTAAGTTATACCTAAGTAGTTCATCGTTTTGGGCCAGGCACGGTGGCTCAGGCCTGTAATCCCAGCACTTTGGGAGGCCGAGGCGGGTGGATCACCTGAGGTCAGGAGTTTGAAACCAGCCTGGCCAACATGGCGAAACCCCGTCTCTACTAAAAATACAAAAATTAGCCAGGTGCAGTGGAGGGCATCTGTAATCCCAGCTGCTCGAGAGGCTGAGGCAGGAGGATTGCTTGAACCCAGGAGGCAGAGGTTGCAGTGAGTCAAGATTGCACCATTGCACTCCAGACTAGGTGACGGAGCAAGACTCTATAAAAAAAAAAAAAAAAAAAAAAAGTAGTTTATGGTTTGGAGTGTTATGGTAAGTGGTACTTTTTAATATTTTGATTTCCAGTTGTTCATTGTTCATATGTAGAAGAATGATTGAGTTCTGTTTATTGATCTTGTATCCTGCAATCTTGTTAAATTCACTTATTGGTTCTAATAGCTTTTAATATATTCTTTGGGATTTTCTACATGGATAATCACTCATTTAGGAATGGAGATAATTTTATTTCTTCCCTTCCAGTATGTATTCATTTTATTTCTTTCTTTTCTTTTTTTTTTCACCTCATTGTACTGGTAGGACCTCTAGTATGATTCCAGTATGAAAGGAATATAAGAGAGGACATCCTTGCCTTGTTTCCAATTTCAGGGAAAAAACATTCGTGTTTTACATAGGTGCCCTTCATCAGATTGAAGAAATTTCCTTCATTACAAGTTTGCCGAGTTTTTATTATTGGTGTCAAATCTTGTTAAATGATTTTTTGCATCTATTGAGATGATTATAAGGATTTTCTTATAATTGTCTGTTGATATGATAAATTACATTGATTCATTTTGGAATTTTGAACCAGTCTTGGAATCCTAGGACAAAAAACACTTGGTCATGATGTGTTATCTTATATATTCCTGAATTCATTTGGCTAGTAGGTTTTCTAGGTTATCAGTATGGAGATTTATTTTCTTTTCTTGGAATGTCTTTATCTCATTCTAGTATCTGAGTAAGGTTGTCATTATAAAATGAGTTGGAATGAGTTGGGATGAGTTCCCTGCTTTTCTATATTGTGGACGAGTTTTTATAGAATTGGTGTCACCCTTTCATTAAATGTTTGGTGGGATTAACCAGTGAAGATATCTGGGCTTGGAGTTTTCTTTGTGAAAGGATTTTAAATACACATTCATTATCCCTTAATAGATTTAGGAATATTCAAGTTTTCTGTTTCTCTTTAAGTGAGCTTTGACAGTTTGTGTCTTTCAAAGAAAGTGTCCATTTCATCTAAGTTGTTGAATCTATGGACATGGAGTTGTTTGTGATATTCCCTTCTTATCCTTAGAATATCTATAGTGTCTGTAGTGGTGTTCCCTATTTTATCTCTAACATGAATTATTTGTATTTTTTAAATTTTTAGTCTTGCAGAGGTTCATCAGTTTTTATGTTTCAAAGAGACATCTTTTGATTTCATTAATTGTGTATATTGTTTTTCTGTTCCTAATTTCGTCAGTTGTCACTCTTTATCTTATCCTTCTACTTGCACTGGGTTTAATTTGCTTCTTTTTTTTTTTTTTTCTAGTTTGTTAAGTTGGGAATCTTTAGATCAGGGGTCAGCAAACTACTGACCCCTGATCCTGCCTACTGCCTATTTTTGTAAATAAAATTTTATTGGAACACAATCATGCTCATTTATTTATGTGTCTTCTATGGCTGCTTTTATGCTACAGTGGTATAGTTGAAGTGGTGTAACAGATATCATATAACATACAAAGCCCCAAATATTTACTATCTGACCCTTTACAAACTCTTTACTATCTTCCAAAGCCTGCTTCATATACAGCAGATCCTCGAATAACCTCATTTCATTCAACATCATTTCATTATAATATTGATGAGGAAAAAAAGTCAATTCCTGGCCAGGGCCACTATCTGTGGGGAGTGCTCATGTTCTCCCCATGTCTGCATAGGTTTTCTGTGAGTACTCTAGTTTCCTAGCACAGCCAAAGATGTGCATGTTGGGTTAATTGGTGTGTCTAAATTGTCCCCATATGACTGAGCTTGGGTGTGTGTGTGTAAGTGCACCTTGTGAAGAAATGGTGTTCTATCTAGGGTTGGTTCCCGCCTTGTTCCTGAGTTGCTGGAGTAGGCTCCCCTGATTCTGAACTGAAATAAGCAGGCTAGAAAATGAATGAATGCTTACAAATTATTATAAAGTAAAAATTTATAAAGTATACGATAATCATACAAACAAATGCATGACAGTAAACGATGCAATACAAAAGCCCTCAGTTAGCCTGCCATGTTTGCTATTGTTTTTTAACTGCATGTGGTAGAGGATGCTCCTTACAGTTTTTGCTTTGCAAACATTTATTCCTTGATTTAATCCACCACCGCTATGACCACCATTACTTATCGATTCACCAAAAATTGGGTAAATAATTATCTTAGTTGTTTTTATTAATCTTTTTAAAATCTATGCATAGCTCACATTTATTTTAATATTAGAAGAATTTGGGGTCTTTATTTAGAAGTTTGGTGATGTTTTTGTAACCAGATACATGCCATAGAAACTTAACTCTTGTTTATATCAATTTGCCTATGGTGAAATTGGTTCTATTATACATTGTTTTGCCTAAAGTCCTAGTTTCCAAGAACATATTGACGATGTTAAGTGAGAACTTACTGGAATTGATTTGAGATTTCTTTTTTCTAATGCAAGTATTTTACTGCTATATATTTCTCTCTAAGCATTGCTTTATCTGCATCCAATAAATTGTGATGTTGTGTTTTCATTTTCTTTCAATTAAAAATATTTTCTAATTCCCCACAGCACTTTCTCTTTGATATATGGTTTTTTAGAAGTGTGTTGTAAAATGTTCAAATATTGGGGAATTTTTCAGATATCTTTCTGTTATTGATTTTTCTAGCTTATTCCATTATGTTTAGAGGGCATATTTCATGTGATAGCAATTTAATTTATTAAAATGTGTTTTATGGCTTATTTAGTAAATGCCCCGTGTACTCTTGACATAACTTTTGATTTACGTATTTTGAAGCTGTGTTGTTAAGCATGTCTACACTTAGGGTTGTCATGCCTTTGTCATATATATTGTCCCTCTTTATTTCTGATATTGCATTGACCTGAACTCTCCTTTGTCAGATATTGATATGGCTGCTACAGCTTTCTTTTGATTAGTATCATATTTTTTCATCCTTTCACCTTTTATTCAAGACAACTTTTGGAACACTTTCATCAACAGAATGGAAGTACACAAATGAATCTTAAAACCAGCCAGGTGCAGTGGCTCACACCTGTAATCCCAATACTTTGGGAGGCCAAGGCAGGTGGATCACTTGAAGTCAGGAGTTCAAGACCAGCCTGGCCAACATGGTGAAAACCTGTCTCTACTAAAAATACAAAAATTAGCTGGGTGTGGTGGCACATGCCTGTAATTCCAGCTACTTGGGAGGCTGAGGCAGGAGGATCACTTGAACCCAGGAAGTGGGGGTTGCAGTGAGCTGAGATGGCGCCACTGCACTCCAGCCTGGGAGACAGAGACTCTGTCTCAAAAAATAAATAAATAAAATAAAACCAGTGCATCAGTGAGTAAGATCTAACACAAAAGTACCCATACCTCATGATGAAAATATAATCAGGTGGAGGAAGACAAAAGTCTAAGAGAGTGGAGGAGATATGCATATGAGGAAGGAAGGACCCTGGGACTGAATTATCAGATGGACTCAGCTGATGTCTTTAAGTTTCACATACCCTGAGTCCCTAATCAGTGGTTTGAGACAAGCATTATATTTGGTCACAGTGGGTATATGCTACGTCCAGAATGGGAAGAAAGTTCAGAATCCTGTGGAGACTGTAGACACTCAACTCTATAATAATGAGATGGAGGTTATGAGGATGCTAGAGCTCTAGAGAAGCTCTTTCTTTGTGTCACTAACCACACTGCAGCAAGATATGGTAAAAAAATTATTCAAGTTACTAGTTTAATGGAAGAGCCAGAGTGGCTACAGGAAAGGCTCCATGAAAATATCCAGCTGGTATGGAAGAAATAAACATTCAGCCACTGGAGTAGTTATGGTGCCATGCTCAAGAGTTGGTAGAAGAAAGGCGTTCTCTCTGATTGAATTATAAAAGACAGTCTTTCTTCACATAGAGGGCTACAAAGTTCTATCAGTACTGACCTTTTCCTGTTTAGTCTTATATTTTGAAGCATCTCTGGATTTACTGCTAGTATCACATCAATCATCAGGTGTAGTTTTGTAATAGTGCCAAGTAGTTCTTTAAAACTGGAAGTCTCTCAAATGATTCACTTAAAACAGCCTTTAAATAAGTGACAGCATCAATACCCATTTATTCCATCACATAGTATTAGATCTCCTTAAAAATATGTGTCATGCAGATGAAAAAAATAGTGAATTTTAACTGAATCCAGCCAAAGGGACAACTCTTACAGGCTACAGCTATGTCTATTAGAATTTGAATACACATAGTTTAAAAAAGATACATTTTCAAAGTGAGACACCACCACCTCGGTCACTTAATGAAGAAATGTTTTTTTTTTTTTAACCCAAATAACAAGGGTTTTAACAGCCAAGTATCTCTATTTTCTGTCTCCATGGAGTGCTACTGTTGTTCTCATTGAGTTCTTGAATTGCATGTATAACAGATGTAGCAGCACATAAACTACTTGAATAGGTTTGTCTGGAGCTTTGGCATTGAACTCTTCAAATTCCACCTCTGGAGCTACCAGCTAATACTATTCACACAGCCTCTTGGCTGTTTCATATACATTGTTCACTACATCAGCCACATTACAGGTGAGATCAATATTTCTTCTGTGTTTAGAATGAGCAGGGATAGTGTCACCATCAAACAGAAGTGCGTGCTAGTTAATAAGCATGTGGGAAGAAATGGAGTTGGGATAAAACCATTCTGGAAGATACTGGCTGTAGTGCTAATAAAAGACTCAAACACATAATTTTTCTTATGTTCAATCACTCCATGTACCACTATAGAAACCACATTTTTCTGGCTTTCATCAGTACTTATTGAAAGTTATCTAAGACATGTGGATCTTCAGGGCTCTTATTTTTATATTCTTTTTTTTTTTTTTTTTGAGACGGAGTCTTGCTCTGTTGCCCAGGCTGGAGTGCAGTGGCTCACTCGGCTCACTGCAAGCTCCACCTCCCAGGTTCAGGCCATTCTCCTGCCTCAGCCTCCCAAGTAGCTAGGACTACAGATGCCTGCCACCACGCCCAGCTAATTTTTTTTCTTTTTTTTTTTTTTTTGGTATTTTTAGTAGAGGCGGGGCTTCACCATGATAGCCAAGATGGTCTCGATCTCCTGACCTCATGATCTGCCCGCCTCGGCCTCCCAAAGTGCTGGGATTACAGGCATGAGCCACCGTGCCTGGCCCTTATTTTTATATTCTAAAACTTCAAGAAAGTTCTGCATATACCAACTTTGAACCAATCCCACTGAAGGCCTGTTAAACCACTTACCCAGCAGAAAATTGGCTTCATTCACTGTGTTAACCAGTAGCACGGGAATCTCCTTTTGTGAAATCATATATGATGTTCTCTGAAGCCATTATGTCTCCCAAAGTCCAGGAACTTCTTGATGGAGAGTGGTGACAGCAAGAGGCACAGATAGCAATTGATGTACTTGGGCACTGGCTGCTTTAGTAGCCACCAGTGTAGCCATAGCCTTGCCATGACAGTGCACAGACCTGCCTAGATGCCTGGGTGGACATGAGGGCCTATGCAGCCAGACCATTTGGACCAGGTGTGTTCTTCATGAGTGAACCCCTGTTTCAGTTTTAACCTCAGCCTTGGCCTGTGGGTACAGCCACTTCAGCAGCTCCCAGGCTAAAGCTACTGCTGTTGGCTTCCCCGGGCCCTATCCATTCTTTTACTTTTAACTTATTTATGCTTTTACATTTAAAATAAGTTTCTTATAAATAACATATAGTTTAATCTTGATTTTTACACCTAATCTGTCAAATCTAGTCTTTTAGATGATATTTTAGACCACTTACATTTAATGTAATTGTTGATATGGCTAGTTATATTAAAATCTACCACCTTGCAGGTTGTTTCTATTTGTTCAATCTTCTCTGTTTTGCTTTTCTCCTCTTTTTCTGTCTTCATATTAATTCTTTTCTATTATTCCATTGTATCTCCACTATTGGCTTATTAGTTATACCTTAAAAGCTTTCTTTGTTGTTCACCTTAGGGTTTATATGACACATTTTAATTAATCATGGTCTGCTTCACAAGAAGAGTCATAATTCGCTTTTTATCAAGCCTCTACAGCTCTAGGAGAAAAATTATGACATAAATATTAGTATCTAGATTCATTGCTATGGTGGTAAGATCACTTCATAATTCTTTTTCCATTATTTTGTGAGCAAAATGTTTATAGGGAAAACATATGAAATTTGACATATAAATGCCAACAAAATGGTTGGAAAAGGAAAGGCTATCATTGTTGGTAATGTTCACATATCCTTAAATTTCACCAAACACAACCTATGAAAAAATAGTTGATTATTTGCCTTTTGTTTTCAAACAGATATTGCAGCTGTAGAAGAATGGTTAGTAAGGATCACTTTACATCATGGACTAAATATTTATGCTACTGAAGGAACTCTATTGGATGGTATTCGAGGTAAATGCCAACAGACAGAAGTAAAATGGAATTCATATATTCTTTCAACAAACTTTGACATCTGCTATATGCCAGATTCTGTGCGAAGGTCCTAGAGATAAAAAAAATTAAAAAAAATATAAGAGATAATTATGACCCTTGAGGCACTCACAATCTGATAGGATAAAGAATTAAATACATGTGGATAAATTATTAACAGAGATCTGCAAAGAGTGCTATAGAAATGTGGAAATACAGGCTGGGCGTGGTGGCTCATGCCTGTAATCTCAGCACTTTGAGAGGCCGAGGTGGGCAGATCACTTGAGGCCAGGAGTTTGAGACCAGCCTGGCCAACATGGTGAAACTCCATCTCTACTTAAAAAAAAAAAAATAACAAAAGTTAACCAAGCGTGGTGATGCACATCTGTAGTCCCAGCTACTTGGGAGACTGAGGCAGGAGAATCGCTTAAACCCAGGAGGCAGAGGTTGCAGTGAGCCGAGATTGCACCATTGTATTCCAGCCTGGGCAAGAGTGAGACTGTGTTTCAAAAAAAAAAAAAAAAGGGAAATACATATTTTACTGTGGCCACATTGAAGGTCATTATAAACAATGGCTTATAAACTTGATTATGTTTACTTATTCCAAAAAAGTAAGTAGTTTTAGGTAGCTTTCAAATTAAAAAAAAAAAAAAAGTGTTACTAATTATTCAATAGTGATTGCAATACTGTCTTTGGGACTCTGATAGTTTGATATCCTATGCTACTTTTTAAGTACTGAAATATCAATATAAAATCGTTATACCAATTTTTTAAAGATCTGAAATGCTAACTTACATTTGTTTAGAATGTACTGAGGTATAATTGCAGCAAAAAGCTTCACAACTTGGTAGATCTTTGAAAGCTCCAGATGCGGAGATGAGATTGATCTGTTTGAGGAACTAAAAGGAGACTAAGGTTGCTGAAGCATAGTAAATAACAGAGTGGTGGATCATGAGTTTGGAGAAGCTGGCAGGAATCTTGGTAAAAAGTGCGGACTTTATTGTAATTATAATTTAAAGCCATTGGGGTATTTTAAGCAGAGAAGTAATAAATTCTGATTTATCTTTTATGATGAAAAGATCATTTTGGCTGCTATGTAGAGAATAACTCTTGAGGAAGTATAGCAAGAATGGAATAAAGGAAACTGGTAGCAGTTGTTGCAATAGTCCCCCTGAGAAGGTCTGGAGTAGATGGACAGTAGCATTAGCAGTGGAGGTGGTGAGCAGAGCCTTCACAATACATTTTGAAAGTAGAGCTGCTATGGCTTCTTGGACTAAGATGGGGGAAAACAGAATTAACAAGGATGATGCCTGGATTTCTTACTCAAGCATTCAAGTAGAGGATGTTATCATTCACCAAAATGCTGAAGACAGGAGGAACAGACACTGGGAAATAGGAATCAAGAGTTAAAGCTAGAGTTAGAAATCTTTATTCACTACTGAACTCAAAAGAGAGTGAAAACCTTGTCTCTATTTCTTCATATCCAATCCACACCCCAAACCACTCATTTGTTTCTGTCTCCTCCACACTACTCAAACTGTTGCTAATCACAGTCACCAGCGACCTTCATATTGGTCACTTTTCTGTCCCTTTTTTAGCTTCTTAGTAGCAGTCAAAACTTTTAATCACTTCCTTGTTCTTAAAATGCTTAAGATATACTACCTGACTTCAGGAACTTGTATATAAGTAGGGGGGCATTGTCAGCTCAGTGATGTCCAGTGGTAAGCTGAAATCTCCCTGACCTGGGTGTGAATGGTCTGCAAACACATTCTACACTCTGCAATGTCAGCTGCTTTGCCCCGCGTTTCTTTGAATTCTGGAGTGACTTCCTGGTGAATTAATGTAGTTAGAGATTGTGTCTCTTTCCCTTCTTGGCTGTCCCTGTGCTGCACTATGTCAACCCAGATGAAAAGTTAGCTTCTTTTCTTGCTTTGCACAAAGTGAAAAAAATATCACATAAAGTCTTTGGGTTTGTAGCAGATTTTATTGAAACTTGGGGAGACAGAGGATAATGTAAATAGCTAAATAACTGGTTATTAGTTATCTGCTTTTAAAAGTCCTTTGACTATTTTTGAAATTCAGACAGCAGTAGTCTTTCAAATTGCCCCAGCTTACTTTTTGTACTCTTTTTTTTTCTTGTTTTTTTTCCAAAAGAAAAAAAACTCTCCCTTTTTTTAATGCATGAAAATTTGACTTTAGCTCCAATCCTTTGCGTATCCAAAAGTAATATTTTAAGTTTTAAAATTTGTGACGCCTTGTTTGATGACGTTCTTTCAAAAGGCTCATTGTCTACCCTGGTCTGGTGAGGAAGAGTGTACCCTCATTCTTCTAGTTACAGTGAGTGCAGAGTCCTATTGGAGCACCTGGGAGGAGAGCCTCACTCATTCTAGGGCGTCATGGAAGGCTTCCCAAAGAGGGAGACATTCACATCAAGGACTGAAAAATAGGGTTGTGAGAAAAACAGATATTCAAAGCCCCACAAACTAGAGCCTGTAATGGGAGGCCAGTTCTGGCAAGAAGTAAAGCTGAGGAACCAAGAGGACGTCAGATTCTGGAAGGCCTGGTTTGCCACGTGAAAGACCTAATTCACCACTAGTGCTGCTATTCTGCCTGTGCTGCATTGGAGATGCTTCACCTCTGATTGCTTTTTCTTCTGCATCTCATTCCCAACTTCTGTCTGGCAGAAATCCTTCTGAGTCTCTTGGCCCCTAATGATAACTGTCCCTGTTCACCACTGCTACTCTGGATTTATTCTCATTTTCATCTACCTACTGTTGTTTCAATGAGATTGGGAAGAGAACAAAAAGTAAATGAGTGGGCTCTTGAAGCCGAAGTTATAAATGTATTCTATGACCCAGCAATTCCATTTATACAGATAGATCCTGTGGCAAATAGTATTTTTCAACTACCTTCCAGAAATCCCTCTAAGTCTCTTGGCCACTAATGATAACTGTCCCTGTTCTCCACTGCTACTCTGGATTTATTCTCATTTTTATATATCTACTGCTATTTCAGTGGGATTGGGAAGAGAACAAAAAGTAAATGAGTGGGCTCAGAAGTTATAAATGTGCGTATTCTGTGATCCAGCAATTCCATTTCTAGGGATAGATCCTGTGGCAAATGGTATTTTTCAAATGTGGCCAAAGCAACCTCTCCCATTCCACATGCTCTTCTGCAATGTAACCTTGCCAGCCCCCCACCAAGGGGAATTAGACTTTACTCCTTATATTCTGGAAAATAGTCACTGACTGATTTTTAACCAATGCAGAGTGAGGTAATGCACCTCTTTTGAACTATAGAATAGTTTCTTTACATAGTTCTTTTAAAACCTTTAAAGGAAAGTAGCATCCATTTTCAAGGGTGCTCCCACAATTTAAACACCCAAATTTGATTTCTGCAGAACCGATTCTTCAGTGGACTCTTGGGGATGTGATTCCAGAAAGCGAGATCAGTAAATTATATCCACATGTGGTAGATCTCAAAGTGACAAAATGCCCCTGTGCCAATGATGTGGCATTACTAGGCTTCGTTGTGGATACAATACTTGATGGTAGGTTTACAGCTTCATTAAATGTTGATGTTGGCCTTTTGTATTTTGTAGCAGTAATGTTTAACTGGTAGCAGTAATGTTTAACTGGCAGCAGAAATAAATACATAGACATAGGGGAGGAAAATTGTTTCCTAAAAATACCTAAAAATTTATTCTTCAATACTG
Source organism: Nomascus leucogenys (assembly GCF_006542625.1). Taxonomy (NCBI): domain Eukaryota; kingdom Metazoa; phylum Chordata; class Mammalia; order Primates; family Hylobatidae; genus Nomascus; species Nomascus leucogenys. The sequence continues at coordinate 14,043,826 of NC_044402.1, forward strand.
TATCTTGTCTACTTGTGTGATACACTGAGTATGTTTTCTTGCTGTGACTTTTTGCCATGTTAATTGTGACTTTAGTGTGTCTCCTAATTTCATTTATCCCATGCCCTCCTTTAATATATTACTTTCTCCCAGAGATTATCTGCTATTCCTGCCATGTATAAATAGGTATTGTTGTTCCTGAAATACCACATTACTTAGTTTATGTTTGCATTTTTTTCATTACTACTGTAATATCTGAGAGCATCTATATAGGGAAGGAAACAACTGTTTCTCTCTATATTCATTTCGTAACACTCTAATACCAAATGTATGGATTTTCGACACCGAGCGATTCTCCAGTTCTCTGTGGATGACCGAGTAGGTGTCCTATGATTTAATTCAATTCTGGCACTAGCTATCTGGAGTTAGCACAGACCCCCCTCCCCAACCAACAACAGATTAAAGGCTCAGTCCCACAAGACTGTCCCCCAATTCGAATGCCGGTCACAAGTCCCAGGTTGTAGTTCTAATCAACTAATTATAATTTGGGGAGGTACCACAAACCCTTCCTTGAGTTCAATAATTTGCTAGCACAACTCACAGAACTCAGGGGAACGTTTATTTAGGTTTGCCAGTTTATTATAAAGGTCAAAACAAGGGATACAGTAAACAGTTGGGCAAGGTCCGGAAGATTCCCAAGGAAAGGAGCTTCTGTCCCCGTGGAGTTGTGACACGCCACACCCCTGGTATGTGGATGTGTTTTAGCATTCCAAAACCTGCACTGTAAGGATTTTTATGGAAGCTTTATCACATAGGCATGATCAATTATTTATTCAATCTCCACCCCCTCCTCACTTCCTGGGAGATGTGCTGTGGGGCTGAAGGCTCTCAGCTTCTAATCGTGGCTTGCTTTTTCTGGTGACCACCCCACATCTTGAAGCTATCTGGGAGTCTGTCAAGAGTTGCTTCATTAGAACAAAAGATAGTCCCATCACCCAGGAAATTCTAAGGAGTTTAGGGGTTCTGTATCAGGAACTGGGGCCAAAGACCAAATGTTATAACAAAGGATGTTCCTAGCACTCCATCATGCAGGAAATTACAGAGGTTTTAGGAGTTCTCTATCAGGAGCCAGGGACGAAAACCAAATATGTATTTCTCATTATATCACAATATCATAATGCCATTACACATTTCAACTACTAATAGTATCATTTTAATTATTGTTCCTAGCTAATTGATGACCTCCTAGACCCCAAATTCAGTGAATATAAAGGAAAATAAATTTAAAACTTAAAAAATAAGAAACAAAATTTTATTACTCATAGATAATATGTATACCTACATAAAAATCCAAAAAGATCTATAGAAAAACTCAGAACAAATATGGGTATGCTAGAAGGTTGTGAGATAGAATAGCAATGTATAAAAATCACTCCACCAAGGACTAATTAAAGATTATAATTTTAAAAATCCTATTAAGGTAAGAAATCCCAAAAAGTACCCAGGAATAAAAAAAGGAGTTGCAAGGCCTACTGTGTAGAAATTATAAAACTAATGAAGGCCATAAAAAAAGACCAAAATAAATAAGAGATTTCATGTTTATAAGCAGGGACTTCTGGTATTATAAAGATTTATTTTATAAATAAGTTTATTACAAATAAAATGTATTACAAATTTATCAATTCAATATGATTCCAAGAAAAATTATAACAATGTTTTTGGTTGTGTGTGTGTGTGTGTGTGTGTGTGTGTGTGTTTTCTTTTTTGTGTCAGGGAGGGTGTGGAAATTGGCAAGCCAAACACAAAATGCATATGGGAGAATGATACACCATGAATAACAAACATAATTTTAGAGAAAAAAAAAACAAAAATTTGTCCTAGCATGACTTATTATAAAGCAATAGATTAAAACAGTATGCATCAGTATAGGGATAGACAAATAACCTTGCCCAAATCTCTTTGACTTCCTAATGGCTTATAGTCTGCTTCTGCTGAATTCCTTTAGTTTTACTAGGTTGGTGCAAAAGTAATCGCGGTTTTTGCAATTGCTTTTAATGGCAAAAACGACGATTATTTTTGCACCAACCTAATAATTGTGTCTTTTTCCACTCTCTGCTATCATATGCTACACTATGTCAATCCAGATAGAAACTTGGCTCCTTTTCTTATGTTGTTCTGTGAAGAGGAGGTCCTAGCCTCCTCATCTTTATCCAAACACCAATATCTACCTTACTTCCATGAGCCATAGGAGAGGGGTCATTCTCAACTCCTCATGCTTGATTCTGCCTTACAAATGAAAGTCATGGGAGAGAAGCACCAGTCTTAATTCTTTGGGATCACACTCATGAGGCCACCTCAACCTCTCAAGAAAACAAACAACTTCAGCAACAGGTTCTTTAGGTGAAACCACCTTTTCCCCAACTGGTCACCACTGTGCTGAAGCAATAAGGGAAGTTCTCACAGTATCAAGCTGCGACTGCCTAAACCAGCAATTTTTTTTTTTTTTTGAGACAGGGTCTCTCTGTGTTGCCCAGGCTGGAATGCAGAGGCACAATCATGGCTCACTACAGCCTCAAACTCCTAGGCTCAAGCAGTCCTCCCACCTCAGCCTCTCACGTAGCTGGGACTACAGGTACACTCCACCACACCCAACTAGCAATTCCTTTGCAAGGCCTTGTTTGTCCTCCTGGCCTTCATACCACATGGAGTTAATGGTGGGAACAGCTATGCAGCAGCCCCATGTACTCCAGTTTGGACTTATTACCCCCTTTCCTCCTCTAGGATATTCTTAAGACATAAACCATCAGGCCTCCCATCAGTTACCAGAAACATAAGCCTCCCCAGATCATTTCTGGTTATCCTATCCCACATACTGTTCTGAATGTCCTCTAATTTGATTCAAACTTTTATCCCTCTCTATCCACCCAAATCCTTTCATTAGAATTTGTGGCCTGTGATTAACAAACTCCCCCATATCACTCACTTTTTCTCTGAATGGTCCCTTAACTTTCTTTCCATAAAGAGTACCGGGTCATCCCCAGATGACATTCTTTCCCCTCAGCCCTCCCACATATCACATATTTCAAAACCCAGGGTGACGGTTGTTGTCTTTGCTCCTTAGCATTACTGCTTAATCATTACTCCTGTCCTCTTGTTTGAAACGTGGAGCTTTTTTGAACTCAGACTTTACCTCCCTCTAATTCTTCTTGGTTGCCAGCATTTGGTGACCTCCTCACCACTCACATTCATTCATTTACAAGGTTAATCTCTGGGTCCCTGCCTTCCTCTCCACTTGACTTTTGTCACTATTTTTGGTGACTTCACCATCCATATGGACGATACATGCAGTACCTAGCTTCAAGGCTTCCTGTCCTCCAATGATCTTTCCCCTATCTTACTCCTATGGTAATATTCTTCTTAAAATTTTTTATTTAATAATTTCAACTTTTATTTTAGATTTGAGGGGACGTACATGTGCAGGTTTGTTACATGGGTATATTGTGTGATGCTGAGGTTTGGAATATGAATGAGCCCACCACCCAGGTAGTGAGCATAGCACCTAATAGTTTTTCAACCATTGCTCCCCTCCCTCCCCCAGCTAGTAGTCCCCAGTGTCTATTGTCGCCATCTTCAGGTCTGTGAGTAGCTCCCACCTACAAGTGAGAACATATGGTATTTGGTTTTCTGTTGCCTGTGTTAATTTGCTTAGGATAATGGCCTCCAGCTGCATCTATGTTGCTGGAAAGGACATGATTTCATTCTTTTTATGGCTGCACTGTATTCCATGGTGTGCCACATTGTCTTTATCCAGTCCACCATTGATGGGTACTTAGGTCGATTCCATGTCTTTACAACCTATGAACAAAAAAAAAGCCCTGGACCAGATGAATTCACAGCCAAATTCTACTAGACATGCAAAGAAGAGCTGGTACCAATCCTGCTGAAACTATTCCCAAAAAATTGAGGAGCAGGATCTCCTCCCTAATTCATTCTATGAAGCCAGCATCACCCTGATACCAAAACCTGGCAAAGACACAACAAAAAAAGAAAACTAGAAGCCAATATTTTGATGAACATAGACAGAAAAATTCTTGACAAAATATTAGCAAAAAGAATACAGCAGCATATTACTATGCAGCCATAAAAAAAGAATGAGTTCATGTCTTTTGCAGGGACATGGATGAAGCTGGAAACCATCATTCTCAGCAAACTAACACAGGAACAGAAAACCAAACACCGCATGTTCTCACTCATAAGTGGGAGTTGAACAATGAGAACCTATGAGCATAGGGAGGGGAACATCACACACCGGGGGGCCTGTCGAGGGGTGGGGAACAAGAGGAGGGATAGCATTAGGAGAAATATCTAATGTAAATGATGGGTTGATGGGTGCAGCAAACCACCATGACACATGTACACCTGTGCAACAAACCTGCATGTTCTGCACATGTACACCAGAACTTAAAGTATAATAAAATAAGTAAATATTATTAAAATAAATAAATAAAATTAAAAAATAAAAATAAAAAGTAAAAAGTTAATTCAAGGCTGGGCACGGTGACTCACGCCTGTAATCTCAGCACTTTGGGAGGCTGAGGTGGGCAAATCACCTGAGGTCAGGAGTTCAAGACCAGCCTGGCCAACATGGTGAAATCCTGTCTCTACTAAAATACAAAAATTAGTAGGGCATGGTAGTGGGTGCCTGTAATCCCAGCTACTCGGGAGGCTGAGGCAGGAGAATCTCTTGAACCTGGGAGGCAGAGGTTGCAGTGAGCCGAGGTCGCGCCATTGCATTCCAGCTTGGGTGACAAGAGCAAAACTCCATCTAAAAAAAAAAAAAAAGTTAATTCATCACGATCAAGTAGGCTTCATTCCTGGGATGCAAAATTGGTTCAACATATGCAAATCAAGAAATGTTATTCTTTTTGCTTAGGAATACTTTAGCTATTTGGACTCTTTTTTTGGTTTCATATGAATTTTAGGATTTTTTTTCTATTTCTGTGAAAAATGATATTGTTATTTTGATGGGAATTGCATTGAATCTATAGATTGTTTGGGGCAGTGTGGATGTGGGAGAAAGGGAATGCTTATACACTGCTGGTGGGAATGTAAATTAGTACAACCTCTATGAAAAACAGCGTGGAGATTCCTTAAAGAACTACAAATAGATCTACCATTTGATCCAGCAATCCCACCACTGGGTATCTACCCAAAAGAAAAGAAGTCATTATATGAAAAAGACACTTGCACACATATATTTATAGCAGCACAATTCACAATTGCAAAGATGTGGAACAAACCTAAGTGCCCATCAACTAATGAACAGATAAAGAAAGTATGGTATACATACACCATGGAATACTACTAAGCCATAGCAAGGAATGAAACAATGTCTTTTGCAGCAACTTAGATGGAGCTGGAGGCCATTATTCTAAGTGAAGTAACACAGGAGTGGAAAACCAAAAACCATATGTTCTCACTTATAAGTGGGAGCTAAGCTATGAGCAAGCAAAGGCATACAGACTGATGTAATGGACTTTGAAGACTCAGAGGAGGAGGTTGGGAGGGAGCTAGGGATAAAAAACCACACATTAGGTACAATGTACACTACTTGGGTGATGGCTGCACTAAAATCTCAGAATTCACAGCTACATAATTCATCCATGTAACAAAAAAACTACTTGTACCCCAAAAGCTATTGACATTTTTTAAATAACATAAAAATGTGATTTACCATATAAATAGAACTAAAAACAAAAGCTATATAATGATCTCAATAGATGTAGAAAAAACCTTTGATAAAACCTAACATCCCTTCATGTTAAAAACTCTCAACCAGCAAGACATTGAAGGAACATACCTCAAAATAATAGGAGACATCTATGACAAACACACAGACAACATTATACTGAATGGGCCAAAGCTGGAAGCATTCCCCTTGAGAACCAGAACAAGACAAGGATGCTCACTCTCACCTCTTCTATTCAACACAGTACTGGAAGTCCTAGCCAGAGCAATCAGGCAACAGGAAGAAATAAAATGCATCCAAATAGGAGAAGAAGGCATCCAATAGAAGAAGTCAAACTCTCTCTCTTTGCTGACAATATGATTTTACACCTAGAAACCCCTAAAGACTTTACCAAAAAGCTCCTAGAACTGGTAAACAATTTCGGTAAAGTTTCAAGATACAAAAATCAATGTAGAAAAATCAGTAGCCTTCCTATACACCAAAATCATTCAAGCTGAGAGCCAAATCAAGAGCACAATCCCATTTACAATATCCCCCCTGCACACACACACACACCCCTAGGAATACATCTAACCAAGGAGGTGAAAGATCTCTACAAGGAGGAGTACAAAACACTACAAGGAGGAGTACAAAATACCCCTAGGAATCCATCTAACCAAGGAGGTGAAAGATCTCTACAAGGAGGAGTACAAATCACAGATGATACAAATGAATGGAAAAACCGTCCATGCTCATGGATTGGAAGAACTATTACCATTAAAATGGCCATACTGCCCAAGCAATCTACAGATTCAATAATATTCCTATCAAGCTACCAATGTTATTTTTCACAGAATTAGAAAAAGCTATTCTAAAATTCATATGGAACAAAAAAGAGCCCAAATAACCAAAGGAATCCTAAGCAAAAAGAACAAAGCCTGAGGGATCACATTACCCAACTTCAAACTATACTACAAGACTGCAGTAACCAAAACAGCATGGTACTGGTACAAAACCAGACACATAGACCAATGGAACAGAATAGAGGATCCAGAAGTAAAGCCACACCCCTACTACCATCTGATCTTCAACAAAGTTAACAAAAATAAGCATTAGGGAAAAGACCCTATTCAATAAATGGTGCTGGGGTAGCTGGCTAGCCATACACAAAAGAAAAATGAAACTGGATCCTTGCCTTTCTCCATATACAAAAGTTAACTCAAGATGGAGTCAAGATTTAAATGATTAAACTCTTGACCTTGTAATCTCTAATGTCATTATCTCTGAAATCCGTAGTACCTGCATTGTACACTCTGTCCACTGCCTCTTATTCTTTCAGTCTGTTCTAGTACTCACACTCCAACATTTCTTTGATCTCACTGAAATCTTAATCCATTGTCACTATCACTTTTTTTTACTACCCAACATCCTTATTGTCCTCTGTTCTCACCATAATTCTCAGAGCCCATCTTTTTAAATACTTTTGTAACTCCCTTGCCCTTCTTTTTCCTCCTTGCCTGCCCAACCACAAGTCTAAAACCATCTCTGCTCTTGCCCTGCAAGAGCAGAATATTGCTGGGAAGAAATTGCATGCTAGTCTCATTTTGACATTTCACTGACCAGTCTCACTCTAAATTCATGATCATGAATCTTAAGTGGGCCCTCAGTACTCCCTATAAAGCCTACTGCCTATTAAATCCTATCACTCTTCCCTTGTATATTTATTTTCCCACTCTGCAAAATTTATCGCACTTCTTTCCACTCCTCAAATACTCTTCCCTTCTTACTCTTGGCTGTGCCTTTATATAATACTTCAGAGAAGCTGAAGATTGATTATAGAAACCCCATTGTTGCAACTGGAAATCTGCCATCATACCTGCATTTGTATGCTTTGCCTTTTCTGCCTCTTGCACTGTAAGAAATGTCTCTGCTGCAATCAAAGGCTACCCCTCAGCCCTTGTGTTCTGGATCCCATTCCTTGCAGCCATCTGAACAACCTTGCTCTTGCATCTGTTGTGCAATTCTCATCTTTCTCTCCAACATCATCATACTCTTCCTCCTCACTGGATTGTATCCATTAGGATAGAGACATACCCTAATATGCCCCATCTTAAACAAAACCTTCATTTATCTCACTTTACTACCATCTCCACTTCTCTGTTCCCCTTCAAAAAAAATGTTTAAGGCCAGAATTCAATGTAGATGATGTTGTTTTTCCACCTCCCATTTTATCTTCTTTCCATTACAAATCAGACTCTGGTTTCCATCACTCTACTAAAACATTTCTTCTCAAGGCCACTCACAATTTCCATATTGCCAGTTCCAACAGCCAGTCTTTTATGCCCATCCTACTTTCCTTTCCAGCAGCATTTAACACAGTCGACCGGTCTCTGGTCAAAACGCTTTCTTCTTTTAGCTTTCTTGATACCACTTTCAAGTTCTTTATATTTTCTCATTGGTCACTTTAGTTTTCTAGGAGGGCTCCTTTTTGGTGTGACCCCTAAATGCTGATGAACCTAGGGCTTTGTTTTTGACTCTCCTTCCTTAAGTTACCACATTCTCCCTCTGGAAGACTTAATCCAGTCTGATGGCAGTAATGCCATCTTCAGGCTGATGATTCCCAAATTTATATTGCTGCTGCTGACCACTCCTTTGAAACAAACTACTCCTCCCTTCGGTTGTCTATTATGCATTTCTTCTTGGTGGCTAATGAGCATCTCAAATACAGCAAGTCTAATCCAGAACTCTTGATTCATCTCCCTCAAAAAATCTGTTTCTCTCCAGTATTTCTCATCCCAGTTAGTATTAAATTGGTCAGAACTGAAATCTAGGACACATTCTTGACTGCTCTTACCCTCACAGCATTCCCCAATTGTGCTGTCTCCAGGGTCCATCCCCAGTGTGACCACCTCACTTCTCTGCTAAAATCTTAGGTCAAGTCAACATTTTTTTATTAGACTAATTAACAGCCTCTTTTTTTATTTTATTATTATTATACTTTAAGTTTTAGGGTACATGTGCACAATGTGCAGGTTTGTTACATATGTATACATGTGCCATGTTGGTGTGCTGCACCCATTAACTCATCATTTAGCATTAGGTATATCTCCTAATGCTATCTCTCCCCCCTCCCCCCACGTCACAACAGTCCCCGGAGTGTGATGTTCCCCTTCCTGTGTCCATGTGTTCTCATTGTTCAATTCCCACCTATGAGTGAGAACATGCGGTGTTTGGTTTTTTGTCCTTGCGATAGTTTACTGAGAATGATAATTTCCAGTTTCATCCATGTCCCTACAAAGGACATGAACTCATCAGTTTTTATGGCTGCATAGTATTCCATGGTGTATATGTGCCACATTTTCTTAATCCAGTCTATCGTTGTTGGACATTTGGGTTGGTACCAAGTCTTTGCTATTGTGAATAGTGCCACAGTAAACATACGTGTGCATGTGTCTTTATAGCAGCATGATTTATAGTCCTTTGGGTATATACCCAGTAATGGGATGGCTGGGTCAAATGGTATTTCTAGTTCTAGATCCCTGAGGAATCGCCACACTGACTTCCACAATGGTTGAACTAGTTTACAGTCCCACCAACAGTGTAAAAGTGTTCCTATTTCTCCACATCCTCTCCAGCACCTGTTGTTTCCTGACTTTTTGATGATGGCCATTCTAACTGGTGTGAGATGGTATCTCATTGTGGTTTTGATTTGCATTTCTCTGATGGCCAGTGATGAGCATTTTTGCATGTGTTTTTTGGCTGCATAAATGTCTTTTTTTTTTTTTTTTTTTTGAAACGGAGTCTCACTCTGTCACCCAGGCTGGAGTGCAGTGGCACAATCTCGGCTCACTGCAAGCTCCGCCTCCTGGGTTCATGCCATTCTCCTGCCTCAGCCTCTCTGAGTAGCTGGGACTACAGGCGCCCACCACCATGCCCGGCTAAATTTTTTGTATTTTTTAGTAGAGACAGGGTTTCACCGTGGTCTCGATCTCCTGACCTCGTGATCTGCCCACCTCGGCCTCCCAAAGTCCTGGGATTATAAGCGTGAGCCACCGCGCCCGGCCAAATGTCTTCTTTTGAGAAGTGTCTGTTCATGTCCTTCGCCCACTTTTTGATGGGGTTGTTTGTTTTTTTCTTGTAAATTTGTTTGAGTTCATTGTAGATTCTGGATATTAGCCCTTTGTCAGATAAGTAGGTTGCAAAAATTTTCTCCCATTTTGTAGGTTGCCTGTTCACTCTGATGGTAGTTTCTTTTGCTGTGCAGAAGCTCTTTAATTAGATCCCATTTGTCAATTTTGGCTTTTGTTGCCATTGCTTTTAGTGTTTTAGACATGAAGTCCTTGCCCATGCCTATGTCCTGAATGGTAATGCCTAGGTTTTCTTCCAGGGTTTTTATGGTTTTAGGTCTAACATGTAAGTCTTTAATCCATCTTGAATTAATTTTTGTATAAGGTGTAAGGAAGGGATCCAGTTTCAGCTTTCTACATATGGCTAGCCAGTTTTCCCAGCACCATTTATTAAATAAGGAATCCTTTCCCCATTTCTTGTTTTTGTCAGGTTTGTCAAAGATCAGATAGTTGTAGATATGCAGCGTTATTTCTGAGGGCTCTGTTCTGTTCCATTGATCTATATCTCTGTTTTGGTACCAGTACCATGCTGTTTTGGTTACTGTAGCCTTGTAGTATAGTTTGAAGTCAGGTAGCGTGATGCCTCCAGCTTTGTTCTTTTGGTTTAGAATTGACTTGGTGATGCGGGCTCTTTTTTGGTTCCGTATGAACTTTAAAGTAGGTTTTTCCAGTTCTGTGAAGAAAGTCATTGGTAGCTTGATGGGGATGGCCATTGAATCTATAAATTACCTTGGGCAGTATGGCCATTTTCATGATATTGATTCTTCCAACCCATGAGCATGGAATGTTGTTGCATTTGTTTGTATCCTCTTTTATTTCATTGAGCAGTGGTTTGTAGTTCTCCTTGAAGAGGTCCTTCACATCCCTTGTAAGTTGGATTCCTAGGTATTTTATTCTGTTTGGAGCAATTGTGAATGGGAGTTCACTCATGATTTGGCTCTCTGTTTGTCTGTTATTGGTGTATAAGAACGCTTGTGATTTTTGTACATTGATTTTGTAACCTGAGACTTTGCTGAAGTTGCTTATCAGCTTAAGGAGATTTGGGGCTGAGACAATGGGGTTTTCTAGATATACAATCATGTCATCTGCAAACAGGGACAATTTGACTTCCTCTTTTCCTAATTGAATACCCTTTATGTCCTTCTCCTGTCTAATTGCCCTGGCCAGAACTTCCAACACTATGTTGAATAGGAGTAGTGAGAGAGGGCATCTCTGTCTTGTGCCAGTTTTCAAAGGGAATGCTTCCAGTTTTTGCCCATTCAGTATGATATTGGCTGTGGGTTTGTCATAGATAGCTCTTATTATTTTGAGATACGTCCCATCAATACCTAATTTATTGAGAGTTTTTAGCACGAAGGGTTGTTGAATTTTGTCAAAGGCCTTTTCTGCATCTATTGAGATAATCATGTGGTTTTTGTCTTTGGTTCTGTTTATATGCTGGATTACATTTATTGATTTGCGTATGTTGAAACAGCCTTGCATCCCAGGAATGAAGCCCACTTGATCATGGTGGATAAGCTTTTTGATGTGCTGCTGGATTCGGTTTGCCAGTATTTTATTGAGGATTTTTGCATCAATGTTCATCAAGGATATTGGTCTGAAATTCTCTTTTTTGGTTGTGTCTCTGCCCGGCTTTGGTATCAGGATGATGCTGGCCTCCTAAAATGACTTAGGGAGGATTCCCTCTTTTTCTATTGATTGGAATAGTTTCAGAAGGAATGGTACCAGTTCCTCCTTGTACCTCTGGTAGAATTCGGCTGTGAATCCATCAGGTCCTGGACTCTTTTTGGTTGGTAAGCTATTGATTATTGCCACAATTTCAGAGCCTGTTATTGGTCTATTCAGAGATTCAACTTCTTCCTGGTTTAGTCTTGGGAGGGTGTATGTGTTGAGGAATTTATCCATTTCTTCTAGATTTTCTAGTTTATTTGCATAGAGGTGTTCGTAGTACTCTCTGATGGTAGATTGTATTTCTGTGGGATCGGTGGTGATATCCCCTTTTTCATTTTTTATTGCGTCTATTTGATTCTTCTCTCTTTTCTTCTTTATTAGTCTTGCTAGCGGTCTATCAATTTTGTTGATCTTTTCAAAAAACCAGCTCCTGGATTCATTAGTTTTTTGAAGGGTTTTTTGTGTGTCTATTTCCTTCAGTTCTGCTCTGATTTTAGTTATTTCTTGCCTTCTGCTAGCTTTTGAATGTGTTTGCTCTTGCTTTTCTAGTTCTTTTAATTGTGATGTTAGGGTGTCAATTTTGGATCTTTCCTGCTTTCTCTTGTGGGCATTTAGTGCTATAAATTTCCCTCTATACACTGCTTTGAATGTGTCCCAGAGATTCTGGTATGTTGTGTCTTTGTTCTTGTTGGTTTCAAAGAACATCTTTATTTCTGCCTTCATTTTGTTATGTACCCAATAGTCATTCAGGATCAGGTTGTTCAGTTTCCATGTAGTTGAGCGGTTTTGAGTGAGTTTCTTAATCCTGAGTTCTAGTTTGATTGCACTGTGGTCTGAGAGACAGTTTGTTATAATTTCTGTTCTTTATAATTTCTGTTCTTTTACATTTGCTGAGCAGAGCTTTACTTCCAACTATGTGGTCAATTTTGGAATAGGTGTGGTGTGGTGCTGAAAAAAATGTATATTCTGTTGATTTGGGGTGGAGAGTTCTGTAGATGTCTATTAGGTCCGCTTGGTGCAGAGCTGAGTTCAATTCCTGGATATCCTTGTTAACTTTCTGTCTCATTGATCTGTCTAATGTTGACAGTGGGGTGTTAAAGTCTCCCATTATTATTGTATGGGAGTCTAAGTCTCTTTGTAGGTCACTCAGGACTTGCTTTATGAATCTGGGTGCTCCTGTGTTGGGTGCATATATATTTAGGATAGTTAGCTCTTCTTGTTGAATTGATCCCTTTACCATTATGTAATGGCCTTCTTTGTCTCTTTTGATCTTTGTTGGTTTAAAGTCTGTTTTATCAGCGACCAGGATTGCAACCCCTGCCTTTTTTTGTTTTCCATTTGCTTGGTAGATCTTCCTCCATCCTTTTATTTTGAGCCTGTGTGTCTCTGCACGTGAGATGGGTTTCCTGAATACAGCACACTGATGGGTCTTGACTCTTTATCCAGTTTACCAGTCTGTGTCTTTTAATTGGAGCATTTAGTCCATTTACATTTAAAGTTAATATTGTTATGTGTGAATTTGATCCTGTCATTATGATGTTAGCTGGTTATTTTGCTCGTTAGTTGATGCAGTTTCTTCCTAGCCTCGATGATCTTTACAATTTGGCATGATTTTGCAGTGGCTGGTACTGGTTGTTCCTTTCCATGTTTAGTGCTTCCTTCAGGAACTCTTTTAGGGCAGGCCTGGTGGTGACAAAATCTCTCAGCATTTGCTTGTCTGTAAAGTATTTTATTTCTCCTTCACTTATGAAGCTTAGTTTGGCTGGATATGAAATTCTGGGTTGAAAATTCTTTTCTTTAAGAATGTTGAATATCGGCCCCCACTCTCTTCTGGCTTGTAGAGTTTCTTCCGAGAGATCCGCTGTTAGTCTGATGGACTTCCCTTTGTGGGTAACCCGATCTTTCTCTCTCACTGCTCTTAATATTTTTTCCTTCATTTCAACTTTGGTGAATCTGACAATTATGTGTCTTGGAGTTGCTCTTCTCGAGGAGTGTCTTTGTGGCGTTCTCTGTATTTCCTGAATCTGAGTGTTGGCCTGCCTTGCTAGATTGGGGAAGTTCTCCTGGATAATATCCTGCAGAGTGTTTTCCAACTTGGTTCCATTCTCCCCGTCACTTTCAGGTACACCAATCAGACGTAGATTTGGTCTTTTCACATAGTCCCATATTTCTTGGAGGCTTTGTTCGTTTCTTTTTATTCTTTTTTCTCTAAACTTGCCTTCTCGCTTCATTTCATTCATTTCATCTTCCATCACTGATACCCTTTCTTCCAGTTGATTGCATCGGCTCCTGAGGCTTTTGCATTCTTCACGTAGTTCCTCGAGCCTTGGCTTTCAGCTCCATCAGCTCCTTTAAGCACTTTTCTGTATTGGTTATTCTAGTTATACATTCATCTAAATTTGTTTCAAAGTTTTTAACTTCTTTGCCTTTGGTTTGAATTTCCTCCTGTAGCTCGGAGTAGTTTGATCGTCTGAAGCCTACTTCTCTCAACTCGTCAAAGTCATTCTCCGTCCAGCTTTGTTCCATTGCTGGTGAGGAACTGCGTTCCTTTGAAGGAGGAGAGGCGCTCTGCTTTTTAGAGTTTCCAGTTTTTCTGCTCTGTTTTTTCCCCATCTTTGTGGTTTTATCTACTTTTGGTCTTTGATGATGGTGATGATGTACAGATGGGTTTTTGGTGTGGATGTCCTTTCTGTTTGTTAGTTTTCCTTCTAACAGACAGGACCCTCAGCTGCAGGTTTGTTGGAGTTTGCTAGAGGTCCACTCCAGACCCTGTTTGCCTGGGTCTCAGCAGCAGAGGCTGCAGAACAGCAGATTTTTGTGAACCGCAAATGCTGCTGCCTGATCGTTCCTCTGGAAGTTTTGTCTCAGAGGAGTACCTGGCCATGTGAGGTGTCAGTCTGTCCCTACTTGGGGGTGCCTCCCAGTTAGGCTGCTCAGGGGTCAGGGGTCAGGGACCCGCTTGATGAGGCAGTCTGCCTGTTCTCAGATCTCCAGCTGCGTGCTAGGAGAACCACTACTCTCTTCAAAGCTGTCAGACAGGGGCATTTAAGTCTGCAGAGGTTACTGCTATCTTTTTGTTTTGATTAACAGCCTCTTAAGTGGTCTCTCTATTTCCATTCTTGTGCCAATACAAACCAGCCTCCATACACCCACCAGAGTGATGTTCTCAAGTATAAACCAGATCACATCACTTCCCTGCGTCAAACACTCCTGTGGCTTCCCTTTGCCATTAGAATAAAAGCTAAACTTTTCACAATGGTCTGCATCAGCTTCTGTAAGCCCTGGGATAGTTTGTCACAGAGAGTAGCCTGTAACTTAATTTTAGTCTGTAAATATTAACCAGCATAAAGTGTTTATTGTATTATGTCTCCATTAAATAGTGCTTTTTTTGCAAGAATCTGGTCATGTGATAGCATGCTGGACATCTATAATTATTCCCACTTAAAATATCCCACCGTTAGGCTGGGTGGCGGCTCACACCTGTAATATCAGCACTTTGGGAGCTGAGGTGGGCGAATCACTTGAGGTCAGGAGTTTGAGACCAGCCTAGCCAACATGGCGAAACCCTGTCTCTACCAAAAATACTGAAATTTGGCCAGACATCGTGGTGTACACCTGTAATCCCAGCTACTCAGGAGGATGAGGCACAAGAATTGCTTGAACCTGGGAGGTGGAGGTTGCAGTGAGTGGAGATTGCGCCACTGCACTCCAGCCTGGGTGACAGAGTGAGACTGTCAAAAAAAAAAAAAAAAATTTCCCACCATTATCTGTAAAACTAGACTTAATTCTCAGAAAGGCAAAGTTTGTCTTTAGTTTTCCTCTTCCTGGAAAAAGTATACAATAATAAATAACACTTCCTTCTACAGCTTTCCTTAAACAGAAAAGAGCTGGGAGTTAAAACTCATACCTCACAATATGACTCATTCTACAAATGTCCTCTTTTGGAAATAAAGTATATGCGTTAGCTTGCCAAGGTTCCTTAGCCTCCCCGCCTCCCCAGCCCAGTAGTTGTGTCCTTTGACAAAACTTCAGATCAGCACCTCACATTTAAAACACAAAAGACTCTAGACATTCCTACCTATGACCAAGAAAAGGTGGGGTCGGGGAACAAAGAACTTTTAGGATTTGTGATATGTTCAATCTTCTTCATTTACAAGGTTTTAATGAAACTTTAGCAAAAGTTTTTTCTGTTTTTAAAATCACATATAAAAAAGTAAATCATAGTTTCTCCTGTCTTGAAGTTTACATTTTAATTTTCTTCTTTGGAGTTTTTAAAAATTATTAACTAAAATTGTACTCCTGAAATAGGAGCATCTTTATGCTTAGAAGGGTACTGTTAGGGAGGAAAAATTTTCCTCTCTTCTCTTATGCTTAGTGAATAGGGCTCTAGGAATTAAAGGGTCTCTCTTTGTCTCCCAGCCTGGAGTTGCATGATCATAGTTCACTATAGCCTTGACCTCCCAAGCTCAAGCGATCCTCTCACCTCAGCCTTCTGAGTAGCTGGGACTACAGGCATGCACCACCATGCCTGGCTAATTTTGTATTTTTTGTAGAGACAGGGTTATACCATGCTGCCCAGGCTGGTCTCAAACTCCTGGGTTCAAGTGATCCTCCTGCCTCGGCCTCTCAAAGTGCTGGGATTATAGGCGTGAACCACCATGCCCAGCCCAAATAACAGATTAACAGGATAAAAGGCACACAATTTTTTTTTTTTTATGATTTATGTGCATGGCAGTTCACAAAAAAGAAGTGAAGCTCAAGTGGTTAAATCAGGAAATTATATACCGTTTTCACAAAGGAAGTAGATTTAGGAATCAAGGAACAATTAGCTGTAAGGAAGTTGTGACTAGAAAATATGTAGGGGAACTAATGGCAAATAAAGGCTCCCTATCTCCAGTGATAAAAATGCTCTTTATTTTTCTGGTTCAAGGGGCAATTTATGCTTTGCTTTTAAGCAGATAAAGGGAGGGCAGAGACTGCATTTGTTGATTCTCAATTGCCTTCAGGTAAAAAAAAAATCCTTAAACCAAAGTGGCATATTTGGCATATTCTGATGCCCTTCCACGTAAAAAAAGATACAGTACAATTTGGAAGATATTTTAAGAGAATGAACCAATACTTTAAGAGGGTTGATTTTAAGGGCATATTATTCCCAGCAGTAATCATTCTAGGAGTCAGTCAGATGGTTGGCTAATATTATGTGGTGTAACTTGAAGTTGCTTCATCTTTCCAATGCTTGGGGAAGTGAGAGTCAAAGTGCTGAGAGGGAGTTGAGGCAAGAAAGGACAACAGGTTGGAAGATGGAACGGCCTCTGGGCTCTAACACCATACAATTGAGTGACTCACCTTATAAAATGGCCTGGCTTTAATTTTCCTTTTCTTTCATGGTAGGTGTTTACATAGGCATAACCTTTGGTGGATTCTGGCATGATCATGATACCACATGGTTTAACATGACACAGACTATCTATTCCCAACTTCAAGAAGGTAACTCCTCTAATATTGCCTTCATCTTGAGCATTTTACTTATATCGATATTTGATTAACATCTATAAAATGTCTTTGCTTCACTAAGGAACTCACTTTTTTCTTACTTTTTAATCCATGGTATGATTTCTTCATTTAGAACATGAAGACCTTTCATTGGTGGATATGGTTTTAACGAATCACTTTTTAGTTATCCTCACCTCTTTGGGCCTTTTTGTCAGTGAAGATCTTCGTTATCCATCACACTACATCTTATCGGTATGTAAATTGCTTTGTAACTAATAGCTAACCTTAAATATCTTCTGTGACACATAAAGAAATATTTAATACTTGAGTTATGTGTGGTGTATCTTAAAATTGAAATGCTTCTTTCTTTCGAAAAACATAAAGGCATAATAGAGCAACTTTTTCCTTTACCTCGTAGTATTGAATATATAATTTGGAAATGGTGCTAGTTTTATTGCTGTACAAATTCATAGTAAGTTTTAAATATATACATGCAGAAAAGATCTGTCTACCTATCTATTGATTGATCCATTTATTTATAGCCATATATGTTACCCAAATGCTTTAAGGTAATTTATAAAGCCACATACAGTATTACAAAGTAACATAAGTGAAAAGTAAGTATTGGGATTGAGTGAAGGGAAATACACGTTTAGGTGAAGATTGTTAATATGCATACCATAAAATTCTTAAACATGTTAACAAGTATCTCTCAAAAATTACCACAACAGAGATGAGACAAGCAATAAAGACTTGGGATTGGTAGGAGAAATGATAGAGGGAAGTAAAGAAGGGGAAATGGTATTGATTGAGAGGCAGATATTTCTTATACATGGTAATTATTATCTTTCTTCAGTTATAAGAATATTCACATATACCTGAACCTTCCTTACCATCTCTGACAAAGTACCATTTGTTGCTCAGATGACTAGGGGATCTGGGTTTTTTTTTTACATGCTTATTATATAATTGCTAAAACAGAAAGTTGAAACCAGGAACGCTACAATGGCTTAAATTCAAAGTGCAGAGAAGTAGACAGGGATTGCATATTGTAAGTCCCGATCTCTGGACTGCTCTGGGCTGGGCAGAAGGAACACAGTGGCAAAGGAGAAAATAATAGCTTGAGGGTGTGACTTCCTAAACCCAAATGGGCGGCAGACTTGCATATGCCAGCACACTTCTTCTTCTTCTTTTTTTTTGAGACTGAGTCTCGCTCTGTCACCAGGCTGGAGTGCAATGGCGTGATCTCAGCTCCCTGCAATCTCCGCTTCCTAGGTTCAAACAATTCTCCTGCCTCGGCCTCCTGAGTAGCTGGGATTACAGGCATGTGCCACCACACCCAGTTAATTTTTGTATTTTTAGGAGAGACGGAGTTTCACCATGTTGGCCAGGCTGGTCTTGAACTCCTGACCTCATGATCCGCCTGCCTCGGCCTCCCAAAGTGCTAGGATTACAGGTGTGAGCCACTGCGCCGGGCCCACCTGCACACTTCTTAATTCCTCCATTTAAATCATTAAAAGGCATGGTTTTCTTCTCGAATCGGTATAAGTAAATTAATAAAATAATGAAATGAGGCAAAGACTGATGGGGAAATTCCCTGGATATTGTATAAACTATATCAGAGTCTGCTTTTAGTGTTTGGCTATCCTAACTGCTAGGATAGAAAAAACATATAATTTTGGTATAATTTTGTTTCAAGGAATTTATATGGTTTATTTCCTTTAGTATAATTTAAATTGCTATGTTTTGTTAGGCCTTCTGATATGCAAGCAAAAATTAAAGTTTCTTCTTTTCTTCTAGTTTTCCAGGGCAGACTTTTGTGGTTTTGAAAGGGTAAGAAGCTTTACATTTTCCAGGGCTGGTTAGAAGATATGTGTTTACTTGGTGACTTGAGATGAGATGCAAGACAATAATTCACAATATAAGTTATTCCAGTTACTATATTATTTATAGTTTAAACAAAATATATATTTATATATATATATGAATTTGTAGCATATATTTTTTATACATATATTTGTAGCAACCATTAAGCAGTGCTCACCTCTTCTGCTTCAAAGGAAGAAGTGCTCCTCCCTGTTTCAGAGGCCACCCCCACCCTGTCTCCTATGCTATGTCCAGGCTAGCTATGGTTGTTCAGTTCGGACTCTGCACAAGGGCACTTGACTGAAGAGAGTAAGGTGCTGGGGTCTGGCTAACACTTTACTCCTCAATCCATCTACCCCAGTGTAAGTCTGTCCTACTTGGAGAAAGGGGTACCTTTTCTAACTTACACAAAAATGTCATCTAATATAGTCACTGGTCTGCTTCTGGCCTTTTGGGGGATTTTGTTCCATCAGTTATCTCCCCTATATGTTAAAAAGTCAAGTTTTGTGATTAATGAACTAGGTCATTCCCATCAGCATATAAGCATGCTTCGGTTGGAAAACCACAAATGAAATCATGAGTGTTCCTAGCCATTTGCCATATGCCCTCCCTATTCTGTCCTCATAGAGTGAGCAGATGGCTATGGACCAGAAAGGCGGCCCTCACCAGGCACTGAATCTGCCTGCACCTTTATCTTGGATTGTGCAGGCTCCAGTCTGTGTGCACATACACCCACACTCACACTGTCTATGAGAAAGGAGCACTTATTTCTCAGGAAGCAAATAGAACTGACTAATTGTCATACTAATCAGAGGACAAGTAGAGCAGATAACTGAGAGAGCCAGATGGGCAAAAATGATTTGCATTACAAAGAATAGAGGGAAATAACTGTCAAACTAGAATTCCATATCTAGCTAAACTATGTAACTCAAGAATGAGAGTGAAAAGAGAATGTTCACACCTAAAGACATTGGGAGGATTTACCATCCAGAAATTCCCATGAAGGAGTAGGATGCCAGAAAGCAATGAGGAAAACTGGAATGTAAGTTCTAAGACCTGGGAGGGCAGGAGCCCTGTCTATGCTGTTCGCTACTAGATCCCAGTGTCTAGAATGGCACCTGACACAAGGTATGCACTTAGTAAATATGTGTTCAAAGAATGGAATTGGTATAAAAAATAAGTTATGACCAGGCGCGGTAGCCCACGCCTGTAATCCCAGCACTTTGGGAGGCTGAGGCGGTTGGATCACCTGAGGTCAGGAGTTATAGACTAACCTAGCCAATATGACGAAATCCCGTCTCTACAGAAAATACAAAAATTAGCCAGATGTGTTGGTACATGCCTGTAATCCCAGCTACTCGGGAGGCTGAGACATGAGAATTGCTTGAACCCAGGAGGCGGAGATTGCAGTGACTCGAGATCGTGCCACTGCACTCCAATCTGGGTGACTGAGCTAGACTCTGTCTCAAAATAAAAATTAAAATAAATTAAATAAAAAATAAGTCATACATTTTGTGTTTAATAATTGGATGGAACCAAAACTCTAGACAATATAACAAGGAGAAATGGCAGTAGTTTTCAGTGGATAATAAAGTATTTAAGATCTTTGTAAGGAGAACCAATATGGGGAATAAGTTAAGAATTTGTTAGAAAAATGTGCAATTCAGCATATATGTTAAGAATTGAAGGATAATTACCAAAAAACTAAAATAAAAAGAATATAACCTAAAACTTCCAAACCACCAGACGAAGGAAAACAAGATTAAAGAATAATCCATCTATTCTACAAAAAGGAAGAAAGGAGAGGAGAGATAAAGGTAAAAGAATAGAAAAACTACAAGGTAAAACAGTAGACATAAATCCAAATATCTCAGTAATCACAATAAGTGGAAAGGAACATTATAGGAAACTGAAGAAAGGATAATATATATTTTTAAAAGTTACACCTAAAGAAGAATCACATAAAAAGTAAAATAAATGGATGGAGGAGACTGTGACCTTTAACTCCCTTTAGCTTTCATCTTCAGCTTACCTGCCCTCCTGAGTCAAAAAAGGCTGCTGGGGCCACTGGACAGCTGGGCTCACTGGGAGCCTGCTTTGAGGAATCTCACTGAGGTGATCTGGCACGTCGTTACCTCACTCATGGTTTACCTGAGAACAAAGTGCTTGGCAACACAGAGCGGGGAGTAGAGGACTGGGAAGGGGAAGGATTCTGGAGGAAGTTTGGCTGGCAGAGCTCCATGAAATCCTAGGGAAGGGTTCTCTCAATTTTGGGAGTGTGGCTGAGAGTGAGGCTGGAGATGGGCCTACCGGGAGAGCTGCATTCTCCCTGTGCCTGAGGTAGGCAGGTTGAAGGAGACTTGGAAAGAGGGGAACCCCTTCTGTTTCCAAGGTGGTGGCATGGCAGCCCAGAGGGCTAGAGACCACTTTGCCATCTATTATTCCAGTTGTCAAAATTCGAGGTGCTCCACAAACCATACCTGAGCCCTCCCTTCAAAGCAAACTTAAGGTAACCTGGCATTTTGAGAGCAAAGATCATTAGAATAAAACTAGAGTCACTGGTGGATAAGGCAACAATTGAACAAGAACAACATTTTTAAATAAAATAATTTCACAGATACCCAATGAGCACCCACTCTGTGATTACCGTCATTGGCACTGAGGTATTAGCAAGAACACAGTCAACATCAATAAAGAGCTTCAAGTGCAGCATAAAAATACTTCCTTGGACTGAATACCAAAATTTCCATTAAAAATGGAATAAATTGAAGGATAGAATGGCCACTGTTTAAATGCAGAGAAGTGGCATGGAAAATCAAGATGAAGAAACTTCTCAAACCATCTAAGGAACATCGCTAGAAATCACGAGGGCGAAAGTGAGCCTTTGAGGAGGGATCCAGAAGGGCTAACAGGTGAGCAAAAGAGTTTTCAGATGAATTTAAAAAGGAACAGATATGAGACAGGCAATAATAAAAGAAATAGTAGAACATTAACTGAGATTAAGAAAGTTCCAAGGCTATATATTACAATCCACTAAATTCCAGGGAGCACTGAAAAAATGTAGGCATATCCAAGGAATATATTCCTCAGTTTTAAGGTTAAGGGGGAAATATTACAAGTATCCAAACAGAAAGAGCAAAGGCAAAATATACCTCACTGGTATTAGATTTTGTTTATACAACAGTAGAAGCTTGAAGACCGTGAAATCAACATCTACAGTCTATTTAAGACAAAAGAACCAAAGTCCAGAATTTCTATTTCCAGACAACAGATTATTCATCTTTCAGATTAAGAAAGTTTATGACCTGGTTATCCCAAATAAGGAAAATAAGAGAACTTTAATAAAACAAATGAAAAAGAACAGACATTTCAATAAAGGGGAAGAAAACAAGGAGAGGACTAGTGATAAGAAATGCTTGGCTGTTTCTCTCATTTTATCTCATATTTATTCGTGTGTTTTCTGTCTATCCATATAAATCAAAATGGAGTACTAGATAAGGATTTTTTTTTTTTTTTTTTTTTTTTTTGAGACACTCTCCCTCTGTCACCCAGGCTGGAGTGCAGTGGCTATCTCAGCTCAGTGCAACCTCCACCTCCTGGATTCAATCCATTCTCCTGTCTCAGTCTCTTGAGTAGCTGGAATTACAGGTGTGTGCTACCATGCTCAGCTAATTTTTGTATTTTTGGTAGAGATAGGGTTTCACCATGTTAGCCAGGCTGGTCTCAAACTCCTGACCTCAAGCGATCTACCCACCTTGGCCTCCCAGAGTGCTGGGATTACAGGCATGAGTCACCGCACCCAGCCTAGATAAGGATTTTTGAACAGAGACATCTTAGCCAATGTGGGCTGCTATAACAAAATTACCATAGACTGGGTGGCTTATACAGAACAGAAATTTATTTCTCACAGTTCTGGAGCCTAGACAGTCCAAGATAAAGGCACAGGCAAATTCAGTGTCTGGTGAAGGCTGCCTTCCTGGTTCGTAGACAGCCATCTGTTCACTGTGTCCTCACATGGCAGAGGGGCAAGGGATCTCCCTGGGTTCTCTTTTATAAGAGGACTAACTTGATTCACTGAATCACCCCCACATCAAATAAGGGTACTAATTCCATTCATCTTATCACCTCCCAAAGGCCCCACCTCCCTCTCATACAGCCTATAGCAAGAATGGACATGTTGCAAGGGAAATGAGAATTTTCAACACCTAAAAATTATGATGTTCAAATAGGTAATACATTCACATAGTTAACTAAAAAAGTTACAAAAAGATATAGACTGAGAAGTCTCTATCCCACCTCTCTGTGTATTCACCCTGACTTTTTCCCTGTCCCTTGCAGGTAATCTTTTTTTATTTTATATCTTTTCAGTGTTTTCTAATGGAAATTCAAATAATTATGAATATATATACTTTTCTGCCTTTTATTATACTATATACAAAGTATGCTAAATTATTTTCTTCACTTATCAATAATTATCATAGAAAAAAATCCGTATTAGTGAAAGGAGAATAGCCTCCTTTTCTTTTTTGTTTCTTTTTTACAGCTACAAGTATTCCATTGTATGAACTAACCAGAGTTTATTTAAATTATCATCCATTGCTGGATGCTTGGGTAATTTCCCAATATTTTGCTATTACAAACAATGCTGCCATAAATAATTTTGTACCTAGAAATTTTATGTGTCCAGACATATAGATACAATACATCCTAGAACTTGATTGGGAGATCAAGGGATAAATACTTATGCAATATTAAAAAATAATCACGAATTGCTCTTCATGGAAGTTTTTACAATTAGCAAGGATATTCTAATAAGTCCTATTAAACTAAAATATCTTAGTAAAACTCAGGGATGGTTGATAGTGATGAGGGAGAGGGGAAATACAGTGTTCCAAAGGTAGAAAGGTGCTGGGATTGAGTGTGGGGAAAAGAAAGAGAGATCAGCCTGTTACTGTGGCTATATAGAAGGAAGTAGACATAAGAGACTCCATTTAGTTCTGTATTTGAGATGCTGTTAATCTGTGACCCTACCCCCAACCTTGTCCTTGCAAGAGACATGTGCTGTGGTGACTTAAGGTTAAAAGGATTTTGGGCGGTGCAGAATGTGCTTTGTTAAACAAGTGCCTAAAGGCTGCTTATGGTTAAAGGTCATCACCATTCTCTTAAATCTAGAGAAAAAGAAAAACATTTGTCTCCTGCCCATCCCTGGGAGATGGAACATCTCCAGGTAAAACCCTTTGTGTGCTTTGTTTACTGAGTAAGGAGAAAACCGCCTTTAGGAATAAGGTGGGGCTTGCTGGAGCAATACTGCTAAAAGGTTTATGGAGATGTTCGCATATGCATCTCAAGGCACAGCATTTTCTTTTAAACTTATTGATGTTACAAGGATTTTTTGTTCATATGTCTTACTGCTGATTTCCTCCCTACAATGATCCTATTGTCCAGTCACTCCCTTATCTTTTTGATGGTAAAGATAATTATCAATAAATACTAAGGGAACTCAGAGGCCGGGGCCGGCGTGGGTCCTCTGTAAGCACAGCACCGGTCCCCTGGGCCCTGCTTTTCCTTCTCTACATTTTGTCTCTGTGTCTTATTCCTTTTCTCAAGTCTTTCGTCCCACCTAACGAGAAGCACCCACAGGTGTGGAGGGGCAGGCCACCCCTTCAATTGGGAAGTAGAGGGAAGGGAAAAAGTGAAATTATTTTTAAGAGTATAAGGATCTATCTTTAAATAAGACCTCTTTTACTAATGATTGAAGCAAAGATGTTCAGAATGAGATGTATGTGGGTGTTTAGGCAGGTAGTTGAACGAGTGAATACTTAATGATTTATTCATTCAGTAAATCTCATCCATTCAACAAATATTTGTTGAGCACTTCCTATATTCCATGCTTATTCAGACAAGGATGATTCCATAGTGAACAAGACAAAGTCCCTACTTTCATGTAGCTTAACATTCTACTGAGGGGGCTAGACCATTAAAAAATACACAAACAAATACATAATGTGATTTTAGATAGTAATAAGTGCTCGTTGAAATTAAAGCAGAGTAAGAGAAAGAGTGAGGGGAAGATAATATTCTGTTTTAAATAGGGTGATTAAAGCAGGCCTTTTCAAAGAGATGAATGAAATTTAAGCAGAAACTTGAGTAACTTGGAATAATTATTTTGACAGAGCATTTCCAGTCAAAGGTCCCTAAATTGGGGATTTGGCACGAGATAAAATCTGTTAGTTATCCACCAAAATCTGTTTAGTGGCAACAGCAAGGAATATGGATCACTTCTTTAAGGATAAAATTAAAATTCTTGTGACACACAAAATGCTTACTGCTTCAACCTGAGTGTGCCTGCCTCTACCTGCAGCCATCCTGCCTGGCCATGCTACACCACTCACCTTCCCTGAATGTGCTAACATTTCTCACACCTCGACTCCTTTGCATAACATGTTTTGTCTACTTAGCATGCACTGCTTCCTCCTATTTCACTTAGAGGATTTCAACTCATTCTTCAGAAATCCCTCCCTGACCACCAAGGTGCTCCTCCTGTGCATGCTCCAAGTTCTCAGCACAAATTCCTATCATTATCACCCTATTTTGTCTGTTGAGCCCCCAGACTAGCCTCACAAGATTTTAGGTTCCAGTCAAGATCTATCTTATTTACTATTTTATCCTGATAAGTTACCACACGGCCTTGCACATAGGCAGTCTCAATGAATATTTATTGAGTCAGTGAATGAATAAATGAAGACAGACTAGATTCAAATTTTGGACTAAGCCATGTAACATAAAATTTTGAACAAGTTGTATAACTCTCTGGACCTCAATTTCTTCATTTTAAAATGAGCATAACAATATCTACCTCTTAGAAATGAGGTGATTAAGTAACACTACATATGAAAAATCTCAGCACAGTACATGGCACAATGTAGATACTTAAAAAACTTCGTTGACGGCCGGGCATAGTGGCTCATGCCTATAGTCCCAGTGCTTTACAAAGCCAAAGCAGGAGAATTGCTTAAGTTCAGGAGCTCTAGACTTGCCTGGGCAATATAGTGAGACTCCTTTCCCTCAAAAAATTAAAAAATTACCCAGGCATGGTGGTGCACACCTGTAGTCCCAGCTATTTGGGAGGCTGAGGCGGGAGGATTGCTTAAGCTGAAGAGTTTGAGGCTGGAGTGAGCTACGATCATGCCACTGCACTCTAGCCTGGGTGACAGAGCCAGGACCCCATGTCAATCAATCAATCAATCAATCAAGTGACTCCTCGGTCAGCACAGTGGCTCACACCTATAATGCCAGCACTTTGGAAGGCCGAGGCAGGTGGATCACTTGAGGTCAGGAGTTCGAGACCAGCCTGGCCAACATGGTGAAACCTTGTCTCTATTAAAATACAAAAAAAAATTAGCCAGGCATGGTGGCGTGTGACTATAATCCCAGCTACTCAGGAGGCTGAGGCAGGAGAATCACTTGAACCTGAGAAGTGGAGTTTGTAGTGAGCCAAAATCATGCTACTGCACTCCAGCCTGGGCAACAGAGTAAGACTCCTTCTCAATTTAAAAAAAAAAAAAAAAAAAAAGAAGTGTCTCCTCATGTGTTCAAGTTTTATCATTAGATATCAGCAAAGGCTTTTGCACACAGATTATACAGATTTTATTATTAGTCTATAAAAATGTAAGAAAGTCTTTCTTACATCCCAACAGAAATTTGAAGGTCAGAATCTTCCTATAATAAAATAATCTCAAACTGTTGCATTTAATTAATATCCAACATTTATATCCAACACATTCAGTATATTGAAGCTTGTCTCTCATGACCAATTTTCAAAACCTTTTTCCTGTTGCTTCTTGCTGCTGTCAGGCTTCTGGGAACGCTCCTTAAACCCAGCTGCCACTAATGAGGAATAAAAGATAAACATGTGACCCATTATAACTGTGCTGAAAGACTAATGGCTTCTGGTAGCTTCTGAAAGACAGTTCATAGACAAGAGCATCCTCCATTAACATATGCTAATTCATGTGTGATTTCTTTTCTCTTTATGCCTTTTTTGTGCATTGTTCAAAATGTATGTTCCTGTTTCTTGTCCTCATTCTATAATCTTTTATTTTATTTGCATATAATTTTTGTCTCTTTATTTGCCTCACATTCCTGAACTATCAAACTTTGAAATTTTTTAGTTTTTTCTATCTTATATCTTAAGATATCTTAAGTCTACATATTGGCTAAGTGATATTTTATTTATTTATGTAGGTTGACTATGTGAAAGGAAAATTGTGGTATAATGAAAGATGTTTTGCTAACAGAGAGCACTTTGAAGGTAAATTTTGGTTAAAGATATACTGTATTAAGAGACTTTTACATATATGTGTAACTGAATGCAAGCTCAGCCTTTGGAATGGTCTTTTAAGACCATTCCAAACTTTAGGCTGGGGAGAAGGGTTTAAAAAGGGGAACTTGGGGTGGGAGGCATTCAGGAGTGATACTGGGTGCAAGGTCTGTGTGTCCTGTCCCAGTGGCTATCTTGAGTCATGCTCCACCTGAAACATAGGCTGGTGTCATCTTCACAATGGCCAGGTTGTAGACTAACTTCCTTGAGGTAATCTCTGGGATTTCACAGCTGAGTCTCCATGTCTGATTTGTCTCAAAATTAGCCCCTGGAACTTCTAAGCAATCCCATAATTAGATAAGCCAGCAGTGCAAGGGAGTGTCAGGTGGGAAGGGAGGGAAACCAAGAATTTCAAAGTATGTTTTCAAGGCTAAAAGCAAGAAAAGAAAAAACAGTTTCAAAAATGCATTTTTAACCTAAGCCACTCAGTTGCAACTTTCCATTGTGAAATTCCATTCCATTTCTATGGAAAATGGGTGGCATAGTTGATCTGGCTACTTCCTGCTGAGAAGGGCCATAGTTAGGAGGTACCAGAATGGAATTTGTCCACCTGGAGTTGGAAATATTCTCGAGTTCCTAGACTTGCAGTAGGAATTTGCAGGAGCATTATGATGCAGGGACATAGGAGTTTCTGAGAACATCTTTCCTGCATCCTTGTGCAGAGTATACAACAGCAATAAAATCCGCAGCAGCCGAAGAGGACAATGAGCAAAATACCAATTGTGCTATATATAAAAGTCTTCCATGCACTAAGGGGCTGACTAAACCAATCCGTTATTGGGAGAAGGTATCTATAGCAGAATATGAGTATCCAATGCATGCACAGGTTAGGTTATATTGTAAGAATAATCTAGTATATATAGACAACAGTCTTAATGCACTAGTGCTGCTTTAGGCTGCAGTCAGGATATCTACAGCCATATAGTTTTGTAAGGCCACTTGCCTACTCTGGAAGTTTCTTCAGTAAGAAGAGTGATGGCATGGTGGGTGTTATTAAAGGCAGCAGCCATATGCTTAGCCAGGGCCTCTACTTGCAATTCTACACCATGGTCACTGCCTGGGGGAAAAAGATGGCTAGTGGGTAAAACCACCAGGATGCACATTTTTGACAGTGGTGTCTGGTATTTGTGCTTTCCCAGTTGGCAGGCAGAGTCTAGATGGAACAGGATTCATCCTGGTAGGTAAGGGTGCTCCCAGATGCATCTGCCAGTCCAATCAAAGGGTAGGAAGGGCCAACTGTGAGTGCCACAGGCCCATAGCCAGCCCCAGGGGGAAGGGTTGTCTCCATGTGAGAAGGAGCTGTTTTGCTACCCCAGCCATATAATTGCTAGTCAGTTGAAGAGTTTGATTACATTGCTGGGGAGGTAACCATCCCATGTTACAGGTGTTAGCTTGAGGTGTGCTGCGGTTGTGGTGTTCAGTGCACAGTGGTGCTTGACCTATTACCTGTATTTGTACCTCTGTCAGCCATCTGACACCATTGTGTACAGCATATGCCAAGGTGGAGATGACATTGATCT
This sequence comes from Nomascus leucogenys, assembly GCF_006542625.1. Classification (NCBI taxonomy): domain Eukaryota; kingdom Metazoa; phylum Chordata; class Mammalia; order Primates; family Hylobatidae; genus Nomascus; species Nomascus leucogenys. Next base: position 14,072,590 of record NC_044402.1, read on the forward strand.
GCTTGCAACTTAGTTGAAAAACATGTTTCCTGATTTCCTGGCAAGTAGGAAATTCATGAGGCTTATGATGAGATGAGTTATGGCCATGAAAGGGAAATGGGTGAATTTGCCCCATACCAGGTATAGAAATGACTCCAAGTACTTAGGTTGGTGGCTTGCATGCACCATGGCAAGCCTGCAGTGGAAGAAAGGGCAATTCCCCACAGACCCAGCAGTCTGTTCTATTCTGGAGGGAAGCCACCATTCAGCAAAAAGGTTAGTTTCAGCAGAGATAAATAATGTATTCATGACTACAAAACTTGTTAAGAAGTTCATGTTAAGAAAAGGATAATACTTATCTGTGTGATGTTTTTTCTTTAATACAGCTTTAGGTATTTTCTTGGCACACATGAACAGGCAGGCTGCTTGTCTGAGGTATCAGGTTGAGGATGAGCCTTCACCTGAGTGTGATGTATCCAGGTTTAATTCCAGCCAATTTGACAGATGAATGCATGGTCAGCAGTGCATCATAAGTCCCATCCATTTTTGACTAGCTGCCGGTCAGGTCCTTGTTTTTTTCCAAGACTTTTTAGCAGTACCTTAACTCTTGGTGGAAAGGGTGAAGGGGCTCGCCTCTAGGGTATGAGGACCTGGAAGCAGAAAACTGATGCATGGTTAGTAATGTCTGCCCTACTGGTGTATGTATTGTTTAATTCTTAATTCTTTTATTAGGTCTAAAGGTGGGACTCCCAAGGAGGGTCTCCCATAAACAATCTCAAAAGAGTTCAACCTGCTCCCACTTTGGGGTGTTACCTTGACTCAGAGTAAGGCAATGGGAAAAATTCATCCAAAGTCAAATTACTTTCTTGACATATTTTGGCAATGTGATTTTTTTAGAGTGTGGTTTATCTCTTTAGTTTTTCCTGTCATTGTGGTCTTTAAGATGACAATCTACAAGTTGTAGGAAGGGGTGAGTCACAATTTGCCCTGACATTCCTGTAACCATCACAGTCTTTTCTGAATCAGAGGATAGGCAGATGTTAACTATAGAATATGTAGCCCCCCATATCAATAAGAAAGTAAGTTTGTTCTCCATTGTCCATTATACTCAGGGGTCCTGTGGGGACATGATGAAAGGTTGGCTAAACATACCAATTGAACAAGTTATAGGAGGACCTGTGAATATTTATGAAAGTAGTCCTGACACATGCATATTGAATGAACACGCATGTAACATATGACTCTGTTTATCTTGTGGGGAGACTTAATCCTTGTCTGGCATGGGCTTAGGTCCTGTTTATAATTTGATAGCTTATTGCCATAAAAACCCTTTTCTGTCAGTCTTATGATAATTAATAGTGGTCAATTGTAGTGTCTAAATCATAAAATGGAGGCAATATAATGAGGCATGCCTGACTTTCCATCCCATCATGGCTGGGAATTAAGTTTTTAAGGGTTTTTCTTGGGGTTCCCTTGGCCAAGGGGGAGGGTTTGTTCAGTTGGTAGGGGACTCAGTATTTTATTTTTTGGTTTATATTTCCTCTTTTTTGGTAAAGATATGCCAGAGGCAGTATCAATGGCCAAGTTTTACTTTGTCCCATACTAATGCTGGGGTGGTGTGACTACCTGTCCCAGGTCCATCATGCCCTCCAGTGGGACACCTATGGCCAAGGAACTTAGAGTCAAAAGACTTAGAGCCAATTAAACATTTCAGGCCAGATTAGAATGGAGGAGGGCAGGCACTCATTAACCCTTAACCAAAAGCCAAAAACAAAGTTATAAGATTGACTTATGTACATAATTTATGCATTGGGCTACTATAATCTTAGCTTGTAGCAGTTAGTTATACAAAACACAAGCATTTTGTTTAGCTGTTTAGGCATCTGTGTGCCTGTCCTTGATTTGGAGGTTCTGAACTAAGTTTATGCCTCAAAACCAGCCCTTATAATATCACATGACCACCACTTCTGCAATGGTCCCTGGGCCTAGAAAGATTGGATAGTTTCAATTTTGAAGGTAAAGTAAAACATAATTGGCAACATTTCAAACAAAATGGTCATAAGCCTTGCCTCATTCTGAGAATGACAGGAAAGGAAGCTCACAGGTAGCTACACATTTAAATTATTTAGAATTAAGGCACAGAATAAATTATATTAATTCAGATGGGGCAAAATTAGTAAATGAATCTTAATGTTTTTTAATACAGGCTTGTACTGTGTCCTATTAAGGCAGTATACTTTGATTGTCACCTTTGTCTGGTTCTAAAGATGAGGCTGTGGTTGACTTGAGATTGGTATCAGATACTGGCAGAGTCAGCATGTTCTTTAGATGAGATATGCCCATCTGGGAGTCAAAGCCCTGTAACTTAACAGCACATGGATTAGTTAATAGCACCTGTTAAGGACCTTTTCAAGAGGCTGGAGATGGTAATACTGGAGTCTATGACCTGACTGGAAGCCATAAAAAGATTTACAGACTTGCATTGATTAATTTTTATAGCTTTGATGAGCCCAAGAAATAAGTCAGAGATTTAGTTTAGGATTTGATTTTGAGGACATTTGTGAAAGATGTTAAAAGGCTCAAAACATTTGGTCAAAATAGAATGATAGGTCATTGTAAAACAATAGTTATTCATCTAACCAAAGTGATAATCAAAGGACTTTAAGGGCAACATAGAAGGTTATGTGGCTGTAAAAGCCTTCACCCTTTTAAATCTCAGGTTTTTTAAGCTATCAAAAATCTAATAAAGATAACATAGAAATTATCTTGATAAGATGTAAAATCTTACATCTGACATAGGCCATCCATGAATATGGCATATGACATAGGCCATCTATGGCATGCTTAGACTTTCTATCTTGTCCTATATTATCTCTTTCCTAAACAACCATTTTACTTTAGGACAGAAATTTACCATATAAGATATTTTCTCATACAAAATTATTTTAATAAGAACACAACTCATAGAATTATATATTAACTAGTATTTTTATTTTTAATAACTTTAAACTTTAGTGAAAGCTTAGGAAGCAAGAAATCCTGAACTGTTTATCAGATGTTAACATTTTATAGATGAAATAATTCTACAAAGTTTATAAACATGTTTTCCCACATCATAACCCTTTTTTAGTTGGAAATGACCCAGACATCCAAATGAGCATCCAAAATAATTTTAAGATTTTAAATTGCATAAAAAGTTTACCTGCAAGCATTTACCCCATTTACATGTATTTGATTTTTTTCATTTTTAATCATTTATCCAGATTACTTTTGAAAACTGAGATATTAGACAGCACTAGTCATCATTTAAAGTTATTTTCCTGTTAACAATTTTTAAAGCTTGTAAACATCAGGGGTTCACCTAAGAACCTTAAAGTTAAACACATGGGCATTTTGCTGAAGAAGATTCAGCTGTTCTTATTGAACCACCAATATTAAATTAGTCTTATTTATCAAAAAAAATTATACAAACAAAGATCATTCTGCTTTTGGCTGGGTTTATAGCCTTATAACTCTTATGCCAAATCCAGACAGCTTAATATATCTAGCAGAGGTAAATACAAAACATAGCTAATCAGTAAACTCAGACAAAAATGTATGCTGACACTTCTGAAGACATTTCTATGTTAATTTTATTAATCATATTTAAAACCAGTTTTATTTACCAAAGATGCATGTGAACTTGAAGAGCTTTTGGATTTCATTTATGAGTACTCATTTACTCATAGGCCAGCTTGGTAGCGTGCCAGATGTGACACATCACATAATACATCAACATCACATAAACATATCTAAACATGTATATGCACACACACAAATATCCAATAGCTTTTACCTTAGAATTCTAGCCACAAGATAGCAATATAATCTCATCATTTTATAAAAGATAGCTGGATCTGAATTATTTTCGTGACAAAATTGGAATCTGTTCACATGGCTGAACTTTGTTTGCCTTAGTAGGTAATCCAAGAAAGGCAATGGACCAATATTTGGGTAAAGCAGTCTCTATGGCAGTTCAGTTTTGTTTTTTATTTTTATTTTTATTTTACTTTAAGTTCCGGGATACAAGTGCAGAACGTGTAGGCTTGTTACAAAGGTATGTATGTGCCGTGGTGGTTTGCTGCATCTATCAACCATTATCTAGGTTTTAAGCCCCACATGCATTAGCTATTTGTCCTAATGCTCTCTCTCCCCTTGCCCCCCACCTGCCAACTGGCCCTGGTGTGTGTTGTTCCCTTCCCTGTGTCCATGTGTTCTCATCGTTCAACTCCCACTTATGAGGAAGAACATGTGGTGTTTGGTTTTCTTCTGTTCCTGTGTTAGTTTGCTGAGGATTATGACTTCCAGCTTCGTTCATGTCCCTGCAAAGGACATGATCTCCTTCCTTTTTAGGGCTGCATAGTATTCCATGGTGTACATGTACCCATTTTCTTTATCCTGTCTATCATTGATGGGTATTTGGGTTGGTTGCATGTCTTTGCTATTGTAACTAGTGCTGCAATAAAGTAGCAAGTAGATAAGGGCCCAAATGCACATGTGCCTTTATAGTAGAATGATTTATTTCTCTTTGAGTATATACCCAGTAATGGGATTGCTGGGTCAAATGGCATTTCTGGTTCTAGATCCTTGAGAGATTGCCACACTGTCTCCACAATGGCTGAACTAATTTACATTCCCACCAACAGTGTAAAAGCATTCCTATTTCTCCACAGCCTTGCCAGCATCTATTGTTTCTTGGCTTTTTAATAATCGCCATTCTGACAGGCGTAAGATGGTATCTCATTGTGGTTTTAATTTGCGTTTCTTTAACAATTAGTGATGTTGCACTTTTTTTTTTAGAGACGGAGTCTCGCTCTGTCACCCAGGCTGGAGTGCACTGGCACAATCTTGGCTCACTGCAAGCTCCGCCTCCTGGGTTTGCGCCATTCTCCTGTCTCAGCCTCCCTAGTAGCTGGGACTGCAGGCGCCTGCCACCATGCCCGGCTAATTTTTGTATTTTTTTTAGTAGAGACGGGGTTTCACCGCATTAGCCAGGATGGTCTTGATCTCCTGACCTTTTGATCTGCCCACCTCAGCCTCCCAAAGTGCTGGGATTACAGGCGTGAGCCACCGCGCCCGGCCTGTACTTTTTTCTCTTATGTTTGTTGGCCGCATAAATGTCTTATTTTGAGAAGTGTCTGTTCGTATCCTTTGCCCACTTTTTGATGGGGTTGTTTGTTTTTTTTTCTTGTAAATTTGTTTAAGTTCCTTGTAGATTCTGGATATTAGCCCTTTGTCAGATGGGTAGATTACAAAAATATTCTCTCATTCTGTAGGTTGCCTGCTCCCTCTAACGATAGTTTCTTTTGCTGTGCAGAAGCTCTTTAGTTTAATTAGATCCTGTTTGTCAATTTTGGCTTTTGTTACAATTGCTTTTGGTGTTTTCATCATGAAGTCTTTGCCCATGCCTATGTCCTGAATGGTATTGCCTAGGTTTTCTTCTAGGATTTTTATGGCTTTGGGTTTTACATTTAAGTCTTTAATCCATCTTGAGTTAATTTTTCTATAAGGTGTGAGGAAGGGATTCAGTTTCAGTTTTCTGCATATGGCTAGCCAGTTTTCCCAGCACCATTTATTAAATAGGGAGTTCTTTCCCCATTGCTTATTTTTCTCAGGTTTTTGGAAGATGAGATGGTTGTAGATGTGTGGCGTTATTTCTGAGGTCTCTGTTATGTTCCATTGGTCTAGATGTCTGTTTTGTTACCAGTACCATGCTGTATTGGTTACTGTAGACTTGTAGTATAGTTTGAAGTCAGGTAGCATGATGCCTCCAGCTTTGTTCTTTTTGCTTAGGATTGTCTTGGCTATACGGGCTCTTTTTTGGTTCCATACCATTGACATTCCTTACAGAATTAGAAAAAACTACTTTAAATTTAATGTGGCAGTTTAGTTTTTAAAAGTCTCTTTTATCCTTTTTTTTCCTTCCATTCCAAGTGAGTTTCCAATGTTTACATTTCAGTTAGAACATAAATAATGAGTCTTAGCACCACGGCTTAGTCAAAGCAGATTCAAGGCAGGCAAAAAAAAAAAAAAAAAAAGAAGATAGACAGCTTTAGAACTCTGATTAACTTTATAGTTGCAAATTAACCATGTGAGCTCTGATTTTTTTTTTTTTTACTATAACTTGCCCATCAGTTTAAAATGTGCACAGAAATGGACCATAATATGTAACCAGCTGGAGTCCCAAAGAGGATGACAAAATCAGGGGCCTCTAGTGAGCAGAGGAGCAGCCTATATTGATGTTTTGCTTTTGCCTCTGTGTCAATAATTCCCTGCAACTAGATTGCCAGGAGTTGGGTGAATTCTCCTTACTTTATACAACCAGTGTTGATGGTACCAATAGGCATGCCTGTGTAAATTTTGCCACACAGTTAGGAGAGCCAAAGATGTCAAAGAATTAATTTCCCCAACAGGCTAATGACTGGCAATGACCAGTATAGCCTTTTTTTTAGCACATCAACCTTAGTTTAAGTCCAGGTCCTGCTGCAATCCCAGTAAGCAGTAATGGAAGGGCAACAAATGAGATGGCAAAACAAATGGACAGAAAGGGCAAAAGAATTGGAGTTGGAACTGTTTAAACATTTATCCCAGGTATTTCCGACAAATAGCATTGAAAACCATAAGTGGGATACAGGCCCATTTAGACAACCCATAGAAGAATTCACATGCTTCTTTCCCCCATAAGATTTGGCACAGCTCTGAAAAGTACTTTGGGGTCCGAGAAAGAGCAACCCAGCCAAGAGCCAGGGTGACAGAAGTTGTTCTACTTCAGGGTTGGATCCCTAGATTGAGTGGGGGGCTTATACAGGCTGCCTTAAAGGGTAGAGAAAGAAGGAAAGAAAGTTGCAAGTAGATAAGGGCCCAAATGTAGATCACATACATACACAGCTACAGATTCAGATGGTGCACTCCCAGCCTGATTCCCCATCAAGGGGACTAGATAAAAGTCCTGAAACCTTGTCTCAACTTCAGATGGCCCCATGAGCAGCTAGGTCAAAACAGAACAAAGCTCAAGTGGTACCACAGATAAAGATGGTGTACCTGCCCAGACAATGTCACAAGCAGCTACATCCAAATGGAGCAGAGCTCAAGTGTTACCACAGAAGAGACAGAGGAGACCTGGGTGCATTCCAGTTGACTTATCCAGTTCTGAAGTCTGTCAACTTCTTCACATGTCACTTTCCCTGCATCAGCAAAGTGTAGTAGGCAGCTAACACCATGACAGGGAGAGAAGGGAAATTTCCTGAGACTAAAGTATCTCAGCAGCTGCCAGGAAAATGCCCACAGCCCCAGCTGCAGGGTCAGCTAGCCAGCAGCAGCTAGTATTCATGAGCCACTCTTGTCCCATCCAGTAGCATGAATAGGAAAGCCCTGGCACACGGCTGTGGCCAATTGCCCCACTCGTTGCAAACCAGATTGACAGACTAGACCACTCAAAATGCAGACTCCCTAAATGGACTACTAAATTTGTAATGAATGCAAGCTTGGCTGCTTGCCACATATAAAGCCAAATGAACAAGGATGAGATGCAGTGAAAGGAAAGTGACTTTTATTCCAAAAGCTAGCAGTAGGGAGAGTGGCCAGGCTCACACCTTTAAAAGACCATTCCAAACTTTAGACTGGGGAGAGGAGTTTAGAAGGGGGATCTTGGGGTTGGAGGCATGCAGGAATGATGCTGGGTATAAGGTCTGTATGTCTTGTCCCAGTGGCTATCTTTAATCATGGTCCACCTGGAGCATAGGCTGGTGTCATCTCCATGATGGCCAGGTTGTAGACTAACCTCCTTGAGGTAATCTCTGGAATTTTACAACTGAGTCTTCATGTCTTATTTGTTTCAAAATTAGCCCCTGGGACTTCTAAGCAGAAACATAATTAGATAAGCTAGCAGTGCAGGGAGTGTCGAGTGGGAAGGGAGGGAAACAAAGTTCCAAAGTATGTTTTCAAGGCAAAAATCAAGAAAGGAATAAAAAAAGTTTTAAAATTCATTTTGAATCTATGCTACTCAGTTACAACTAGATTCAATAAAATGACATAAAATAAAACTAGAACAAAATAGAAAGATAAGTTTGCTTTATATAAGTTAATGGCCTAAAACAAAAAAATTCTAACTTAAATCTGAGACAGTATGTACACTTGAAATAGGGATAAGAAAACTAGATTTGAGTGTACATTACTTGATGATACATAACTCTTATTATTATTATTTTCATTTACCATAAGGTTTACTTGTAAAAATAATTTCTATGATTTTCATGAAGACTATTAAGACTAACCCTTCCAGTTTTAGAAATACAGATGTGCTCATAATTCCTGTACCCTTGTATTTATTTTATAGTTGATTATGTTACAGTCACCTTTGAGAGAAACAGAACCCTAAGTGAGGTATGATACTGAATATTTTATAAGTTAAGAAATTTTGTTGTGCATGACTTCATGGATTGTGATTAATCTAAAAAATGGCAATTCTACAGACTGAAAGGCTTCACAATCACTCTTTGCTCCCAGTGGTGTTTCTACTTGGGTTTATTAGTACTTACCTAATTATGTTAATCAGGACCTAAGCAATGATTCTAGAAAAACAATTTGTACCAGAAAGACATGCATTGCAATGTTTTCTGGGCTCATATCCCTCAGAAGAGACGCACAGACATTAAGGATTTTTTTTTTTTTTGAGACGGAGTCTCGCTCTGTCTCCAGGCTGGAGTGCAGCGGCATGATCTTGGCTCACTGCAACCTCTGCCTCCCAGGTTCAAGCGATTCTCCTGCCTCAGCATCCCAAGTAGCTGGGACTACAGGCATGCTCCACCACGTCCAGCTAATTTTTGTATTTTTAGTAGACATGGGGTTTCACCATGTTGGCCAGAATGGTCTTGATCTCTTGACCTCATGACCCACCCCCCTTGGCCTCCCAAAGTGCTAGGGTTACAGGCATCAGCCACCAAACCCAGCCACATTAAGGATTTTTTAAAAAAACAATTGTGATCAGTCAGAGCAATACGATGGTTGTTAATTTATTTTTCTATTGTTACTAAAACACCAGGAATTCAGTCTAGGTCCTGCTGCTTGCTGTATAGACTGCCAGTCACTGAGTCAACAAGTATTGCCAGGGAGGAAGGCTTTAATCGGGTGCTGCAGCCAAGGAGAATGGTAGATAAAAATCTCAAACCTGTCTCTCTGAGTAAACTTGGGGGATTTACACCGAAAGGAAAGTAGGAAAACAGGAATTAGAGATGGGTGAGGAAGCAATCATGATGGATGAGGAGTCTGACTTCTCATTATCTGGATGTGGTGATCTGTTGAGTTTCAGTTCCTTGCCTAAGGGTCAAGTTTCTTGCCCAAGGGTCGATTTCCTAAAGAAGGAATTCAGATGAGACAAATGTAGGTTTTAAGACCAGGGAGTTTAAAGACCAGTGGGTTTTAAGACCAGGGAGGGAGGGTTAATTTCTGTTTGTTCAAAAAACTGTAAATATTACTTCTGTGAACAATTGGGCTAGTTTCACTAAGAGAATTAGAACTTATATTTCAAAAACAGCATTAATTTTTCCCTCCTTTTTTTTATAGTCAAGCTCTTGTTTTTATAGTCAGGAACCATTTCTTGAATGGGTACCCTGCTTACCTCACATTTTTAAAGGAATAAAAATTCTTCCAACTGTGCTAACATTTCTTGTTGACCAAGAGCATGGTACTGGAGTTTACCTCTTCTATAACAAGGTAGGCCTTATATCCCAGAGGGAATTTATCTCGACATGACAACAATAAAAATTTACCTTAGCAAAAGTTATTTTCAAGTTCTTGTTATGTCTGGCAATAGAACCTATAAAATTGGCTACAGCAAAATTATTTAAGATCAATAATATAGCTTGACACTTTAGAGATTTCTCACCTGATTGTCATTCATTTTGATGAAAATGGAAAACATGATGCTGTAGGCACAGTGATTCTCCCTTGCTAATTCTCTAAAGAATATAAGCTGGGATTTTTCTATATAAATTTAAGATTCCATAAAATGGTTAAACAGAAAAAAAATGGAAGTAATTGCCACAGATCTATATTTTTTTCTTCCAAACATCCTTAACCCTACCTGTGAATTAGAATTCTTCTTAAAGCCATTAAAAAACACATAAACTGACAGTTGTGATGGCTCATGCCTGTAATCCCAGCAACTCAGGAGGCTGAGGCAGGAGGCTTGAGGCCAGGATTTCAAGACCACAGTGAGGCACTACTGCACTCTAGCACACCAGGCGAGCTGACAGAGCAAAACCCAGTCTAAGAAAACAAACAAACAAATAAAACCGTAAGTTCGGCCCCTATTGTCAAGATTGTAGGGAAGGAAAAAACTCTTTCCTCCACCTTCTTATGTTCAATGACTGGAGCCTTGCAAATTAAACCAAAAAAAAAAAGATTAATAGGAGAAAACAGTTTATCTGCATGTGCACACATGGGAAACTCAGTGATTAGGTTAAAATGTGGAGGTTAGGTACCATCTTAATAGGTGAAGGGGAGAGGGAGAAAACCATTTATGGAAAAACAAATTGCTTTTAAAAAAAAAAAAAAGATAAATGGGTTTTCAGGACAGCAAACAGGAGAGACGATTTTTTTTGTTTGTTGGTTTTTTGGGTTTTTTTTGAGATGGGGTCTTGCTCTGCTGCCCAGGCTGGAGTGCAATGGTGCAAGATTGGCTCACTGCAACCTTGGCTCGCTGCAACCTCTGCCTCCCAGGCTCAAGCGATTCTCCTGCCATAGCCTCCCAAGTAGCTGGGATTATAGGTGCCTGCCACCACACCTGGCCAATTTTTGTACTTTTTAGTAGAGATGGGGTTTTGTCATATTGGCCAGGCTGGTCTTGAACTCCTGACCTCAAGTGATCCACCCACATTGGCTTCTGAAAGTGCTGGAATTGCAGGCATGAGCCACAGCGCCTGGCCAGCAGATATGAATGTTTTTGATAATGTTTGTAAATCCAGGTATGAGTGGTCTTTCCTTCTCATTCAGGGCTATGAAACTCCTCTGGAGAAGGGATTTGGTACAGGTTTTATTTACATTCTTCCTTCTAGGAGTAGATCTGCCCCAAAGAGGAATTTCTGTCGGCCTCATTTCCCAGCAGTTCCTGCTTTTAGTCAGACACAAAAGGCTCCAAAGTTTTTTCTCTGCATCTGTTGAATCTCAACAGTCTTCAGCTTAAAATTATCTTTATATAAAAGTGGCATTTTTCTGTTTTGAGACAGGGTCCCTGTCACCCAGGCTGGAGTGCAGTGGAGCGATCTTGGCTCACTGCAACCTCTGCCTCCTGGGTTCAAGAGATTCTCCCACCTCAGCCTCCCAAATTACAGGTGTGTGCCACAATGCCGGCTAATTTTTGTATTTTTAGTAGAGACAGGGTTTTGCCATGTTGTCTGTCCAGGCTAGGCTCGAACTCCTGGCCTCAACTGATCCACCCAGTTCGGCCTCCCAAAGTGCTGGGATTACAGGCATAAGCCACTGTGCCTGGCCAAAAGTGGCATATTTTGTGGTTTCATATCTCTTTTTTTTTTCTTTTGAGACGGTCTCACTCTGTCACTCAGGCTGGAGGGCAGTGGTGTGATTATAGCTCACCACAGACTCTAACTCCTGGCTCAAGCCATCCTCTGCCTCGGCCTGATTAGTAGCTGGGACTACAGGTGCATGCCACCATGCCTGGCTAATTTTTAATTTTTTTTTAGTGCAGTTGGGTCTCACTTTGTTGACCAGGCTGTTCTCAAATGCCTAGGCTCAAGCAGTCCTCTCACATAGGCCTCCCAAAGTGCTGAGATTACAAACCACTTTTATATAAAGATAATTTTAAGCTGAAGACTGCGCCCAGCTTGAGGTGTCATCTTCTGATCCCCTTTAAAATAACGGTTGAATAGAACTGGGGTGTGGCTTAGGCATCCACACTTTTGGCATGATAGTCATAAGCATGGGCTTTGGAGTCTGTCTGACAAGTTCAGCAGTGATTCTATAATAAACCTCTCTTTGCTGTTAATTATAGAACTTTCAACAAATTATTTAATCTCCTAAACTTCATTTTCAACAACTATAAGATGGGAGTGTAGCAGGGGCCAGACTGGTGAAGTAAAGAGATAACAATTACTGCTAATCCTTCTAGTTCTATGTTGTGTTAGTGAGTGTATCTCTCTCTTAATCAAAATACAAGTAACAGGAAATTCTAAAAATTGTAACACAGACTAATAATAATGGCAACATTCTTATGACTTGCTCATTCTTTGTTTACCTAGGTCAGGAAAACTGCCATTGCCTCTGTGAGCACCCTGAGAAATAATGAACCAAATCCACAATCAAAATTTCCAATTTTTCAGTTTCCTTCATCGTTCTCTTCTCCCGTTGGAATGGTATTTCATCCCCGAAGCCACTTTTTGTATGCTTATGGCAATCAGGTGCGTACACATGGAACTTCGGTCTGTGTTAGAGTTAAATCATCCACCTACTGTATGCTACATGGCTGTACATTAAGAACAGAGCTTCTCTGATGACCTAGAGATGGCAGTGGGAGGGAAGACAATATTTATTGACTATTTATTATATACTAAGCTTGGTGTCTATTATCAGTTTTTACCTTTTAGGTAGTTCATTGGCTGATGAAAATGAGCCAAGGGTACATCAGAGTTATCTTGAATCTTGCCAATTACTATACATGTCTTTCCAGCTCTGAATTACTTAGATTTTGCCACTAACCCCATCAAAAGTGTATTTCTAACTGGTGTTTCCAGCATTTAATGTTGCCTTTTTCTGTTTGACTTTGTCTGAGCTTGACTTTCTGGCTCTGTTGTTCTTTTAAGTTCCTCCTGGTAGCATTTTCCACCCTCTGGCTGCTCCTTCAGTCATTTCTGTATCAGTACCCTGAAAGCTTGGTAAAGGAGTAGTTATACCATCCATGGAGCATCTGACAGTTTAAAAAAGTAAGGGCCACAGATTATGAAACATTAAGCAAACTTTGGAACTAAGAAAGTACTGCAATGACTTCCAAAGAAGGAACTAATTCAGTTTCTCAAATATCTATATTATGTGCAAAATTTAGAGATTTTAAAGATGATACCCTGTTTCTAGGTCTTCTTAAAACTCTCTTCCATATTTTAGTTTTTCACACTAAATGTTTATGTATTAGTCCATTCTCACACTGCTATAAAGAACTGTCCGAGACTGGGTAATTTATAAAGAAAAGAGGTTTAATTGACTCACAGTTCTGCATGGCTGGGAAGGCCTCGGAAAACTTACAATCATTGTGTCTGGAGTTGGTTCCTTCCGGTGGGTTCTTGGTCTCGCTGACTTCAAGAATGAAGCTGTGGACCCTCGTGGTGAGTGTTACAGCTCTTAAAGATGGTGTGTCCAGAGTTTGTCCCTTTAGATGTTCAGATGTGTCCAGAGTTTCTTCCTTCTGGTGGGTGCGTGGTCTCGCTGACTTCAGGAGTGAAGCCGCAGACCTTTGCAGTGAGTGTTACAGCTCTTAAAGGTGGCACGTCCAGAGTTGTTTGTTCCTCCCGGTGGGTTCGCGGTCTTGCTGATTTCAGGAATGAAGCCGCAGACCCTCACAGTGAGTGTTACAGCTCATAAAGATAGTGTGGACCACGAGTGAACAGCAGCAAGATTTGTCGTGAAGAGCGAAACAACAAAGCTTCCACAGCATGGAAGGGGACCCAAGTGGGTTGCCGCTGCTGGCTCAGGTGGCCAGCTTTTATTCCCTTATTTGGCCCCACCCACATCCTGCTGATTGGTCCATTTTACAGAGCACTGATTGGTCCATTTTACAGAGTGCTGATTGGTCCATTTTACAGAATGCTGATTGGTGCATTTACAATCTTTAGCTAGACACAGAGTGCTGATTGGTGCGTTTACAAACCTTTAGCTAGACACAGAGTGCTGATTGGTGTGTTTACAATCCTCTAGCTAGACAGAAAAGTTCTCCAAGTCCCCATTCGACCCAGGAAGTCCAGCTGGCTTCACTTCTCAATCTCCCCTCTAAACAGGACACCCCAACTGCTGTTGGGAATTGGCCGATGACAGCTCTAGCTACTTTCTGCTGGATAGGGGTGAAGAAGGGGCCCTGCAGTTGTAGTGTCCTCCAGAGGGGAACTCTTTAGGCCAGTGAAAGGGCCAGTGGGTCGGTCCGGGTGTCCTCGGTAGAAGTTGTTAGTTGAGCTCATTTGGGGTTCCATTTGTAAGACCATCTATAGCTTGATGGCCTTGATTCTAGAGGAAACAAATTTGAGAAGGAGGTTAAAAATACAGGGCCCGAAGGCGAGTAATAGCAAGATGGCTGTCACAGGACCTAGAAAGGGGAGAAGTCATGTTGCCCAACTCCAGAAGTTGGTATAAGAGTTTGAAAGGTGTTGTCTGGTTTCAGAAGCCTTTTCCTGTAAACGCCGGGCAGCATCTCTTACTATCCCTGACTGGTTAGTGTAAAAACAACACTCTTTCCCTGAGAAGGTGCAGAGTCCTCCTTTCTCAGCAGTGAGGAGGTCTAGGCCTTGGCGGTTTTGGAGAGTCACTGCTGCCAAAGAGTCTATTTGGGATTGTAGAGTAAAGATAGATTTGATTATTTCTTGCAGACTGTCTGAGAGGCAGATATAGGTTGAAGTTCCACATAAGAAGAATATGCCTTGGCTGGGTAAACAGAAATTTACCCTGGCTTTTAAAGGAATAGGATATGCTGTTTTTTCTTGATTACTTCTATATCTCTCTTTCCTTCTGTCTTTGACTTCGTCTCTCTCTTTCTCTTTCTTTCTCTTTGACTTTCTGTCGCTTTATCTCTTTCCTTTCTGCTGGTATTTCCCTGCCTCTGCCAGACACTTATGCTGCTGTTCTCCCCTCTCCTTCCCCTTTTTGATGGCTTTGGCAGTGTAAGACTGCCACCTCCTTGGGTTTTTGCACTGCGTGCAATAACTCCATAATGTCCTTGTGGTATTTAATGGGGGTTCCCCCAGAGGTTAGGAACTCCCTTTCTTTCCATATTGTAGCATGGGCATGTAGGATTAGATAAGCATACTTGCTATCTGTATATACATTTATACTTTTTCCCTTTCCCAATTCTAAGGCTCAGGTAAGTGCCACTAGTTCTGCTAACTGGGCACTGGCCCCTGGGGGAAGAGACTTACTTTCAAGTATGGTTACATCACTAACTATGGCATAACCTGCCCTTCGTATCCCATTCTCCACAAATGAACTTCCATCGGTATATAGGTTAAGGTCAGGATTAGCTAAGGGTACTTCTAAGAGATCATCTCGGTGGCATAAGTCTGGACTATAATTTGTTGGCAGTCATGCGCGATTGGTTCCCCACCCTCTGGGAGAAAAGTGGCAGGGTTGAGGGCCACACACATACGTATTTGAAGCACCAGTCCCTCAAGGAGTAGCGCCTGGTATCTAAGTAGGCGGTTGTCTGATAGCCATAAACTTCCTTTGGCACCCAGTATGTCATTTACATCATGAGTAGTCCAGACAGTAAGATCCTTTCCTTGTATTATTTTGATAGCCTCTGACACTAAGATGGCCACCGCCACAACTACCCTTATACAGTGAAGCCAGCCTTTTGCTACTACATCAGTTTCCTTACTTAGGTATGCCACTGGTTGTGGGGTTGTCCCACGAGTCTGAGTAAAGACTCCAAGAGCTATCCCAGCTCTCTCTGTGATGTATAAAGAGAAGTTTTGTCCTGTGGGAAGGCTTAAAGCTGGAACTTGTACTAGGGCCTGCTTTAAGGTTTTGAAGGCTGTTTCTGCCTCTGGTTCCCATTCTACTAGATGAGTATTTGCCCTCTGGGTCTCCTTGATTAGAGTATAGAGGGGCCTGGCTATCTCACTGTATCCAGGGATCCATAGTTGGCAAAAGCCGGTGATTCCAAGGAACCCCCGCAGCTGTTTTAATGTCTTAGGGCAAGGATAAGCCAGTATAGGCTGTATTCTTTCCTTGCTGAGGGCCCTGGTTCCTCTGGCTAAGATTAGGCCTAGATATTTGACCTGCTGTAGGCAAAGCTGGGCCTTTGACCTAGATGCCTTGTACCCTTGATTAGCTAGAAAGTTCAAGAGATCTAGAGTAGCCTGCTGAGAGAAGAGTGGCAGAGTGAAGAGGCAACAGCCTCTTATAAAACCATTAGATCTCGTGAGAACTGTCATGAGAACAGCATGGGGAAACTGCCCCCATGATCCAATCACCTTCACCTGGTTCCTTCCTCAACACCTGGGGATTAATTCAAGGTGAGATTTGGGTAGGGACACAAAGCCTAACCATATCCGTTTTGGGGTTTTTTGGGGGATTTTTGTTAGTTTTTGAGATGGAGTCTTGTTCTGTTGCCCAGGCTGGAGTGCAGTGGCACCATTTCGGCTCACTGCAACCACCACCTCCCAGGTTCAAGTGATTCTTCTTCCTCAGCCTCCCAAGTAGCTGGGATTACAGGCACCTGCCACCACACGCAGCTAATTTTTGTATTTTTAGTAAAGAGGGGGTTTCACCATGTTAGCCAGGCTGGTCTCGATCTCCTGACCTCACGTGATCTGGCTGCTTTGGCCTCCCAAAGTGTTGGGATTACAGGCATGAGCCACCACACCCAGCCAATATCAGTTTAAAACCTCTAATTTCTTCTTTGACCCATGAATGTTTGTTCCCCTTATAAGAGCAACACAATTTGCATTTGGTGGTGTGCAGGTTTCTCCACATATATAACAGGCGATCATCTAAATAGAGTTCTTGGGCATGCATTTCCCCCAGTTTCCATCTTGCGTTTTTTTCTCTGTATTTCTCCAACTGTGTAGAATCCTATGACTTTATTTACTCATTTTCTGTCATTTTTTGAAAAAGTGGTTGCTTCATTGTCTTTTGTTCTAGAATTCCTAGGCCCCATGGATTGGAAACTAACAGTGATGTAAGGAGTTATTATACTTGAACTTAATGGTTTAAAAGTGTGTAGATCAAAAATTTTGCCAGTATTTTATACATCTCAAAAATTCAGGCTGGGTGCAGTGGCTCACACCTGTAATCCCAGCACTTTGGGATGCCGAGGTGGGTGGATCACCTGGGCTCAGGAGTTCGAGACCAGCCTGGGCAACAGGGCAAAACCCTGTCTCCACCAAAAAATACAAAAATATTATCCAAGTGTGGTGGCACGTGCCTGTGGTCCCAGCTACTCAGGAGGCTGAGGTGGGAGGATTCCTTGAGCCTGGGAGGTAGAGGTTGCAGTTAGCCAAGATTGTGCCATTGCACTCCAACCTGGGTGACAGAGTGAGACCTGATCTCACACACACACAAAAAATCCATTTATGTGTGTTTTGATCGTGGGCAATAAATAGTCAGAATTAAAGATAAAGGGTTTATACAGTGTCCTCTGAAATGAAGCTAAGAAACAGAACTAACAGTTGAACAAAAATTTAGAAAGGCCAAGGAATTGTAACAACTTTTGTGGAAACAGATGAACAATAGCTAAAACTGATGTAAATTTAATAGAGCTTACAAAATGGTCCAGTTGGATGTGAGGGTTGTACAGCAACCAAGATGTCCTTCACTAGGAAAATGGACAAATAAACTTGGTATATCCAGATGATGGATTATTATTCAGTGCTAAGCAGAAATGAGTTATCAAGCCATGTAAAAGACATGGAAGACTGTAATCCCAGCACTTTGGGAGGCCGAGATGCGTGGATCACCTGAGGTCAGGAGTTTGAGACCAGCCTGGCTAACATGGTGAAACCCTGTCTCTACTAAACATACAAAAATTAGCTGAGTGTGGTGGCAGGAGCCTGTAATCCCAGCTACTCAGGAGGCTGAGACAGGAGAATCACTTGAACTGGGGAGGCAGAGGTTGCAGTGAGCCGAGATTGCACCACTGCACTCCAGCCTGGGTAATAGAGTGAGACTCTGTCTCAAAAAAAAAAAAAAAAAAAAGACATGGAAGAAGCTTAAATGCATATTACTAAGGGAAAGAAACTAATCTGAAAAGGCTACAAACTTTATGATTCCAATATATGACATTCTAGAAAAGGCAAAACTATGGAGACAGCAAGAAGATCTGTGGTTGCCAGGGATTAGAGGGCAGAGAGGTTGAAAAGGCCGAGAACAGAGGACTTTTAGGGCAGTGAAACTCTTCTGTCTGATACCATAATGGTGGATACATGCCATTATACATTTGTCTAAGTCCATAGGAGGTACAAGACTAAGAATGGTCCCTAATATAAACTATGGACTCTGAGTGATAATGATGTATCAGTGTAGGTTCATCAGTTATTGGGAAGTGCTAGTAATGGGCGAGACTATGCATGTGCGGGGGAACTCTTTCACTACAATGTAAATATACGTAACACTACTGAACTGTATGCTTAATAATGGATAGCATGATAAAGTTTATGATATGTGTTTTTTACCTCAATAAAAAAGAAAAAGTTGTAAGATAACCAATAGTTAGATCACAAATCACTTTTGTATTATGACCTAGGAAATATCCACCATCTCTTCACAAAATTGAAAACATCTGAATTAATTTTTAATAATCTTGAGCACCATCCATATGCAATAACACAATCAAGACAAAGGATATTTCCAAAGTAATTTGGCAATGACTTATAATTTGGGTCAAGTTAAACATTCAAAATGAAAAATAATAAAGGAAATAAAGACTGATCCTAAGTTACACTGGTGATACGGGCCAAAAGCTCACTTGTAAGTCAGCCATTTAGCTGTCAGTTTTCTTATTTGGTTAGGTCCCCGAATCAGATCACAGAGTCTCTTAATTTCACTTTTTACCCAAAGAAAGTTATTTGCATGCTCTTTTTAAAAAAAAGGAGGAGGGGGAAGCAGAAGAGGAGAAGGAGGTGGAGGAGGGAGGAGGAAGGAGAAAGGAAGGAGAGAAAGAGGAAGAGACTTTTTCATGAAGGATATCCTAAGAAGTGAAAAACAACAACAATCTGCAAACTGGGAGATGATATTTGCAACACATTTAACTAAGAAAGAATTATAGAAGTGAGAATATATAAAGAATTTCTGCAAAGCAATATGAAAAAGACAACCTAATAGCAAAAAGGAGAAAACACACAAATAAGCATATCACAGAAAAGAAAACAAGTGGAATGAATATGTGAAGAGATGATGGAGTTCACAAGCAATCAGGGAAATACAAATCAGGAACGAACGATGATACCATTTTCAGCTACTTAATTGGCAAAATAAATTCTGACGATACAAAATGTTGAATTATATTTAATATTATAATTATATTATTAAATTATATTTAATAATATAATTCGACATTTAGAAATTGTAGAACATTTAGAAAGTGTAGGTCAACAAGATTTCTTATATATTGCTGCTGGGAGAGTAAATTATTACAACTATTCTGGAAAGCAATTTGCCATTGTTATTATTATCTTGTAAATGTGAATATTTGCATATCCTATGTCCCACCAATTTCACTTTTCAGCAAGGGAAACACATATATCCGGAGACATTTTAAAATGTTCGTCATGGGTACTGCTAGTAATAACATCAAATTACTAAAAGTAATCCAGATGTCTATGAATGGGAAAATGAATAAGTAAATTACATCTTATTCACCTAATGAACTATTATATGGAAATGAAAAAGCAAGTGAACTGGGCTGTATGCAACATGTATGAATTTAAGTAAATAATGTTGAGGGAAAGTAAGTTATAGAAGACAATATATGGTATGGATAGCCCTTTTTACAAGGAGCAAAAATAAGTAAAATTATGCCATATGTTATTTAAACATATGTGCTTAAATTATTTTAAATACCAAGGGAATGAAAAAACATAAAATTCAGGATATTGGATATGTAACAGGAAAGGTAGAGGGATAGGAATGGGGAGAAACAGGAAGATGTAAATTACTAGCAATATGCTGATTCATAGGTTTTCAGTTCACATAGTTCATTATATTATTACATAATATAAGGAAAAATACAAATGAGCCATGTATAGATAAATAATTTAAAATATCTAGGGAGAAATGCAATGAGATGTCATTTTTCATTCTGATCATAAGTAAAAATTAAAAATAAATTTTTGGTCATATCAAGTATTGGTGAGGTTTGGGGAAACAGATACTCTCATACACTACTGGTGGGACTATAATCTGGTTCAGCAAAACTGAAGAGCACTTGGGTAGTCTCTATTAAAATTGTAGAAATGTGGCTAGATGCAGTGGCTCATGCCTGTGATACCAGCACTTAGGGAGGCCAAGGCAGGAGGATCGCTTGAGCCCGGGAGTTTGAGACCAGCCTGGGCAACATGGCAAAAACCCATCTCTACAAAAATTAGCTGGCCACGGTGGCATATGCCTGTAGTCCCAGCTACTTGGGAGGCTGAGGTGAAAAGATCGCTTGAGCTGAGAAGGCAGAGGTGGCAGTGAGCCAAGATCGTGCCACTGCACTGCAGCCTGGGTGACAGAGTGAGACCCTGTCTTAAATATATATATATATATATATTTGTCTCATAGCATCTGAGTCAGCAACTCAATTTTTCAGTATTTTCTTTAAAGATAACACTGTAACATTAGTACAAACAGGCAGATAAATGAATGTTCACTGCAGTATTATTCACAACAGTGAAAATTTGGGTACAACTTTTAAATGTTCATTAGTATAGTAGAAAAATAGACTATCTCAAGTATGGTATATCCATAAGTTGGAGATTATAGGACAGTGTAGAAGAATGTGCTGATCCACGTGAGCTAACATAAAATGATCTGAGATATATTGTTGCGTGACAAATGTAACTTATAGAACAACAGGTACAGTATGATACAAGTTCAAACCTATTGTTCAAAATGCCCTTTCTTAGACACCCTAACTACCTCCCTGCTCACCAGTAATGTTTGCAGGGCCCAAAGCACGAGTGAAAATTGAGGTCCACATACCATATGCTTCAGATCATGGATTGTGTTATGCCAGCAATGAGTGCTGCATCCTGAGTAACAGAAGCACCTATGTGTATTCAGTACATTTCCTATGTGTGTTTGTAATATTCAGACCCAGTAAGCAAGCAGTCCAGGGCAAAGTTACTTCCTGTCCAAGTCTAAAAGCCTTTATCTCCTCCCTAACATAAAAATGAAATCAGCACTGTACATATTCTATTGGCATCTGCATACATATGAATGTAAATGCTTAGAATTTTCTTTTTTTTTTTAATGCTTAGAATTTTCAAACTGATCAACGGGTTACCTCTGGGAAGGGATAGAGGAGACTAGGATTGATTATATTAGATGAGGCATAAAAGGAGAATTATTTGTATGGTGGTCTCAGACTCTTCAGCCATATTTATAAAGTTGGAAATGTAAGAAAAGCCTATTTTCTTGTATAACTTGTTATTAAAATTAATTTTTTAAAAATCCAAACAACAGAAATCTTCATGTGAATGAGTCTTAGGCTATTAAAAGAGGTAGCAATTGGGAATCATAATACATAATCGATTTGTTTTATCCTCAAACAACTCTTATCTAAAGATGAGGAAACAAAGAAACTAAGATGCTATAGTAATAAACTAATACAACTGTACAGTGAGATAAGTGATTTGAGGATCTACGAAGGTCCCAGGACACATCCCTTGCAAATGACAAGGGGCTCTTCCATGCAAAATATGTCTGCATATATATTTGCCAGACATCTAGAACATGGAGTATTATGTCAATATGGGGTAAACCCCTCCCCCGGATCCAAATGCACCCAGCACTCCATTCTTTTATGAACACGGAATTTTTGGGAGATCATAGGAATAACTTTGTTATTTTATACAATCACTATGCATATTGTGTAGACCTGGTACTCTGCCACAGACACTTTCATACACACTCTAGGATGGAAATAAAAGGTAGACAAAGTAGATAAGTCTATATATGAGTGTGTGTGTGTGTGTGTGTGTGTGTGTGTGTGTGTGTGATGAATGTAGGCATATGGAAAAGATCATGCCACATGGCTATTCTCATGTAGGCTGATAGGTAATTGCCAACTGTTGCATGGCAGCCCTTTAGTAAGGTATTATCTCTTTATTCCTTTAGATATGGCTTTCAGTTGATGGCGGCAACACCTTTCAATTAATAGCTAACTTTCATGATGATATCATAAAGAAGACTTTTCATAGTTTTTATACATCAGCTATTACTTTTGTTTCTCAACGTGGAAAGGTTTACTCAACAAAGGCAGGTAAGAAATTTGCTTTCACTGGTGTAAGCATTACATGTGGCCCAGGATTAGAAGATATATGAAAAACCTGCCATATTAATTAATCCTAAGACCTCAAATTATTAGGGGTGATGGATTTGTAGGATCTATAGAAGTAGGATCCTATGGATAGTCCTAAAGAAAGGCAACACTAGGTCACCATGCTATGTTCTCATTTACCATTTCAGAGACATTTTACTGTCTCAAAAGCCAAATAATAACAGCTGCCACTTGTCAAGCTACAACTGTGCTCAGCATGTTACAAATATCGTCTCATCCACTATTCACAACAACCTTGCTAAAGTAGGTAATGTTAGCTTACTTTTGCTGATTACACTGATACAACTGACACACAACCAGTAATGGTGGAGTTGTGTGAATGATACACTGCTCTCATCTCTTTCATTTGGTAATCTTGTGCTTTCATTGATCAAGTCTATATAGCTCCTATCAGTGTTTGCATAGCAAAAGAAGTAGTTAATTTTTAAGTATAATTTTATTTCTTAACTAACAAATATTGATTTTACATATTCATGGGGTACAAAGTACTATTTTGATACATAACATAGAGTGATCAGATCAGGGTAATTAGCATATCTGTCATCTCAAACATTTATCATTTCTTTATATTGGGAATGTTCAATATCCTCTTCCTAGCTATTTTAAACTATATAACATTAGTGTTAACTATGCCATCCTCCAGTGGTATAGAACACTAAAATTTATTCTTCCTATCTGGCTGTAATTTTGAACCCTTTAGCAAATCTCAAAACAGTTAATATTGATTGACCTTAATGACAGTCGCCCACTCCTTTCCAACTCAGTTGAATTTTGCTAACCAGCCTAGGACCCTACAGTGATAAAGGGACATGATTCTCAATTTATTTCTATATGTTTGTGACCTGCACTTTCATTTTATTTTGTCATTCTATTATTGAGTCTTTGAGATCTTGTTTTGTTGAATTTAATTTATTAAGATTTTTTGAGGCAGAATATGGAAGTAAATTTACCTCCTATCTTGGGATGTGCTTTGTCTCAACTTGATTCTTTTTATCTTTTACAAGCTGTTAGTTTCTTCCTTCTCTTCCCTTCCTTTTTTAAAAAATATTTTAGTCTTAATTTTTGTGGGTACATAGTAGGTGTATAAATTTATGGGATACATGAGATATTTTGATACAGGCATACACTGTATAATAATCATATCGGGGTAAATGGGGTATCCGTCACATCAAGAATTTATCCTTTATGTTACAAACATTCGAATTATATTCTTCCAGTTATTTTTAAATGTATAATAAATTATTATTGACTGTAGTCACTCTGTTGTTCTGTCAAATACTAGATCTTATTCATTCTGTGTAATGATATTTTTGTACCCATTAACCATCGCCATTTTCCCCCTACATAATGCCCCACTACCCTTCCCAGCCT
The DNA here is from genome assembly GCF_006542625.1 of Nomascus leucogenys. NCBI lineage: Eukaryota > Metazoa > Chordata > Mammalia > Primates > Hylobatidae > Nomascus > Nomascus leucogenys. The sequence goes on from NC_044402.1 coordinate 14,096,231, forward strand.
CTGGTAACCACTATTCTACTCTCTATGTCTGTGAATTCAATTTTTAAAATATTTAGTTCCCTCAGATAAGTGAGAATATGCAAACTCTGTCTTTCTGTCCCTGGCATATTTCACTTAACATAATGTCCTCCAGTTCCAATCGTTGTTGCAAATGACAGGATCTCATTCTTTTTTATGGCTGAATAGTACTCCATTGTGTACATGTACCATATTTTCTTTATTCATTCATCTGTTGATGGACACTTGGGCTGCTTCCAAAGCTTCACTGTTGTGAATAGTACTACAATAAACATGGGAGTGTAGATATCTCTTCAATATACTGATCTCTTTTTTGGGGGGTATATCCTAGCAGTGGGATTGCTGGATCATATGGTAGCTCTATTGTTAGTTTTCTGAGGAACCTCCAAACTATTCTTCATAGTACTAATGTACTCTCCATTGTACTAATTTATATTCCCACCAACAGTGTACAAGGGTTCCCTTTTCTCCACATCCTCACCAGCATTCATTATTGCCTGTCTTTTCGATAAAAGCTATTTTAACTGGGATGAGATGATAATCTCATTGTAGTTTTGATTTGTATTTCTCTGATGGTCATTGAGCACCTTTTCATATGCCTGTTTGCCATTTGTATGTCATCTTTTGAGAAATGTCTATTCAGATTTTTGCACGTTTTAAAATCAGATTGTTAGTTTTTTCCTATTGAGTTGAGCTTTTTATATATTCTAGTTATTAATTCCTTGTCAGATGGGTAGTTTGCAAATATTTTCTCCTGTTCTGTGGATTGTCTCTTCACTTTGTTGATTGTTTCCTTTGCTGTGCAGAAGCTCTTTAACTTGATGTGATTCCATTTTTCCATTTTTGCTTTGGTTGCCTGTGTTTGTGGGATATTACTTAAGAAATTTTTGCCTAGATTAATATCCAGGAGAGTTTCCTCAAAGTTTTCTTTTAGTCGTTTTATAGTTTTTTTAATAGTTTTTAGATTTAAGTCTTTAATCCATTTTGATTTGATTTTTGTGTGTGGAGAAAGAGGTCTAGTTTCATTCTTCTGCACATGGATATCTTCTGCAGAAGATATGGATGGCTTAACATATGTTCTATTTATTTCAGAATGATCTATGTGCTGAGGAGAAGAGTGTACATTCTGTAGCCATTGGTTGAAATTGAATTCTGTAAATATCTATTAGGTCCATTTGGTCTACAGTGCAGATTAAGTCCAATGTTTCTTTTTTGATTTTCTGTCTGGATGACCTGTCCAGACAGAAAATCATGTCCAAAAGTGAACATGGGTTGTTGAAATCTCCAACAGTTATTGTATTGGGATCTATCTCTCTCCTTAGCTCTAATAATATTTGCTTTCTGTATCTTAGTGCTCCAGCATTGGGTGTATATATATTTATAATTTTTATATCCTCTTGCTGAATTGACCCGTTTATCATTATATAATGACCCTCTTTGTCTCTTTCTATAGTTTTTGTCTTGAAATCTATTTTGTCTGATATAAGTATAGTGACTTCTGCTATTTTTTGGCTTCCACTTGCCTGGAATATATTTTTCCATCTCTTTATTTTCAGTCTATGTGTGTCTTTATAGGTGAAGTGTGTTTCTTGTAGGCAACAGATCACTGGGACCTTTTTTTAAAAAATCCATTCAGGCACTCTATGTCTTTTGATTGGAGAGTTTAGTCCATTTACATTAAATATTGTTATTGATAAGTCAGAACTTACTCCTGACATTTAATTTTTTTCTGGTTGTTTTGTGGTCTTCCCTTCCTTCTCTTTTTCCTTCCTATCTCCCTTTTAGTGAAGGCAATTTTCTCTGGTAGCATGTTTTAATTTCTGTCTTCAAGCTCACTGATTCTTTATTCTGCTTGATCAATTCTTCTATTAATTTCTTGCTTTTATTTTTTGTATATCTGTTGTATGTTTTTAAATTCTAGGTTACCATAGTATCTTATAACCCATTATTTTAAACTGACATGTCTTGAAAAGTTGTTGTAGTTATTATATTTGATCAGTTTGTCTTTTAGTTTTTCTACTCAACATGTGATTAGTTTACACACCATAATTGACATGTTATAATATTCTGTGTGTTTCTGTGTACTTACTATGACCAGTGAGTTTTGTACCTTCAGATGATTTCTTATTGCTCATTAATATCTTTTTATTTATGCTTGAAGTATTCCCTTTAGCATTTCTTATATGGCAGGTCTGGTGTTGATGAAATCCCTCAAGTTTCTTTTTTTTTATCTCAGGAAATATTTTTTTCATGTTTGAAGGATATTTTTGCCAGATATACCATTCTGGGATAAAAGTTTTAACAAATATATGTCATGCCACTCTCTCCTGGCCTGTAAGGTTTCCACTGAAAAGTCTGTGCCAGATATATTGGGGCTCCTTTGTATGTTATTGTTTCTTTTCTCTTGCTGCTTTTAGGATCCTTTCTTTATCCTCAACCTTTGGGAGTTTCATTATTAAATGCCTTGAGGTCATCTTCTTTGGCTGAAATCTGTTTGGTGTTCTGTTACCTTCTTGTATGTGAATATTGATATCTTTCTCTAAGTTTGGGAAGTTCTCTGTTATTACTCCTTTGAATAAATGTTCAATCCCTATCTCTTTCTCTACCTCCTCTTTGAGGCCAGTAACTCTTAGATTTGCCCTTTTGAGGCTATTTTCTAGATTTTACAAGCATGCTTCATTCCTTTTTATTCTTTTTTCTTTCATCTACTCTAATTGTGTATTTTTAAGTGGTTTGTCTTCAAGCTCACTAATTCTTTATTCTGCTTTATCAATTCTGCTATTAAGAGACTCTGATAATTCTTCAGTATGTCAATTGCATTTTTCAGCTCCAGAATTCTGCTTGATTCTTTTTAATTGTTTCAATCTCTTTGTTAAATTTATCTGACAGGATTCTGGATTCCTTCTCTGTATTATCTTGAATTTCCTTGAGTTTTCTCACAACAGCTCTTTTGAATTCTCTGTCTGAAAGGTCACATATCTCTGTCTCTCCAAGATCGGTGCCTTATTTTTTTCCTTTGGTGAGGTCATGTTCTCCTGGATGGTCTTGATGCTTCTGGACATTGGTTGGTGTCTGGGGATTAAAGAGTTTGGTATTTATTGTAGTCTTCACAGTCTGGGCTTGTTCGTACCTGTCCTTCTTGGGAAAGCTTTCCAAGTATTCAAAGGGACTTGAATGTTGTGATCTAAGTCTTTGCTCACTGCAGCTGAATCTGCATTAGGAGGTACCTCAAGCCCAGTAATGCTTTGGCTATTGCCAACTTGTAGAAGTACTGCCTTGGTGGTCTTGTGTAAGATTCAGGAGAACTCCCTGTATTACCAGGAAGAGACTTTTGTTCTCTTACCGCACTTCCCACCAAACAAATAGTGTCTCTTTCTCTGTGCTAAGCTGCCTGGAGCTAGGGAAGGGGTGATGCAAGCACCCCTGTAGCCACCACCACTAGGGCTGCACTGGGTCAAACCCAGAGCCAGCACAGCACTGGGTCTTGCCCAAGGCCCACAGTTTCCACTGCCTGGCTACTACCTATGTTTGCTCTAGGCCCAAGAGCTCTATAGTCAGCAGGTGATGAGTCCAGCCAGGGTTATGATCTTCTCTTCAGGGCAGTGAGTTGCCCCCAGCCCCAGCTAGGTCCAGAGATGCCATCTGGAAGCCAAGGAAGTTGAGACCCTTAGAGTCTATGTGGTATTCTATTCTACTGTGGCTAAGCTGGCACCCAAGCTGCAAGACAGTCTTTCCTACTCTTCCTTCCTTTATCCTGAAGCAGAGCAGTCTCTCTCCATGGCCACCACCACCCCAAGCCCATGGCAATTACCCCCTGGCTACCGCCACTATTCACTCAAGGTCCAAGGGCTCTTCAGTCAGCTTCTGGCAAATGCTGCCAGTCCTGGGTTTCTCCTTTCAGGGCAGTGGCCCCACTCTGGCCCAGGGCAGGTTTAGAAATGCCACACAAGAGCCAAGTCCTGGAATCAGAGACCCCAGGAGCCCACTTCGTGCATTGTCCACTGTGGCCAAGCTGGTAACCAAGCTGATTTCTGGTTCTTATAAAGGTGCTTTCTTGTGTGGATCGTTGTTCAATTTGATGTTCCTACAGGAGTGGATAATCACTGGAGGCTTTATTCAGCCATCTTGCTCTGCCTCTTCTCTATAATCCCTCCTTTTCTAATCTTCCTGACTCCCCTCCTCTACTCACCCACCTCCTTCTTTATCCCTTTTCCTTCCTTCTTCTTCTGTTCTTCCCACTCTTCCTATTTCCATCAAGTTCATCATTAAAGGTGCAGCACTGGTCAGATCTATTTGCTCTAACATAGTGTAGGTGAATTATTCTTGAGACCCATCTGCTTCACCTCATTTAGATAGGACTTGGACCCATTTTCTCAACTCAGTAAAGTGGCTTGGAAAGTGGTAAACCCAGCTTCACTCATGAGGGCTTGATTTTTCCCTTTACTTTTCCTTTTGATATCTTCTCATCCACTGTCACCTTCTTATATGGTTTGGCTGTGTCCCAACCCAAATCTCGACTTGAATTGTATCTCCCAGAATTCCCGCATGTTGTGGGAGGGACCCAAGGGGAGGTAATCAAATCATGGGGGCTGGTTTTTCCAGTGCTATTCTCATGATAGTGAATAAGTCTCACAAGATCTTACGGGTTTATAAGGGGTTTCCCCTTTTGCTTCCTCCTCATTTCTCTCTTGCTGCAACCATGTAAGAAGTGCCTTTCACCCTCTGCCATGATTGTGAGATCTTCCCCAGCCATGTAGAACTGTAAGTCTAATTAAATGTCTTTCTTTTGTAAATTGCCCAGTCTCAGGCATGTCTTGATCAGCAGCATGAAAAGGGACCAATACACCTTCTTACTTGTTAGAAGGGTATAACTGAGAGCCTTCAGGATTTTGTTGATTTACCTTCCTTCTCTCAATATTGCCTCAACAATGAACTGTTATAGATTATTGGGTAAGTTTTGAGATTGAGGTAGACTTGGAGATATCTTATTAGGTCTAACAGAAATAGAAAAACAGTGTCACCAAGACAAGACAGAGGCTGTGTTTTTTTGTTTGTTGTTTTTAACACACAGCATTTTTTATTGTATAGTTTAAAATTTCTTCTGATCTCCAGTTTCTTCTGATCTTCAGTCTCTGATATGATTTTAAATGACAAAGTTTCTGAAGGTTTCTGATATAACTTCAAAAAGCATGGTTTTGTAGGCCTCAATATTTTGTCCTTGATGTTCACCAGCAAAAGCAGTTTTACAGTTATGCAATCTCCTCTATTGGTCCTTCCTTGTTTGAGGATAAGGACAGACCACAGAATCCTGATTCTATTTCTCCAGATCTTCACCACTCAGTTTATTTATTCTCTATTCTGTCAATAAAGCTTTTGTTTAACTTATGTCAGTATCAAGATTAATCTTTGTGGTTTGTATGTCTGAATCATGTGTTGAGACAGCAGCTGTGTCAACCTAAGATTCTGGTGATCAGGCATCATATGATTGTGAAATAAATGAAAGTAATTGTGAATATCGTTAGGAGCACAGTGTTGAACATTTCTGGTATTCCAGAAAGCTCCCTCTTGCCTCTTGCTGCATTTCTTTTTTTTTTTTTTTTTGAGATAGAGTCTTGCTCTGTTGCCCAGACTGGGGTGCAGTGGCATGACCTCTGCTCACTGCAACCTCCGCCTCCCAGGTTCAAGCAATTCTCCTGCCTCAGCCTCCCAAGTAGCTGGGATTACAGGTACCCGCCACCATGCCCAGCTAATTTTTTTTTTTTTGTATTGTCAGTAGAGACAGGGTTTCACCATGTTGGCCAGGCTGGTCTCAAACTCCTGACCTCAAATGATCTGCCCATGTAGGCCTCCCAAAATGTTGGGATTACAGGCATGAGCCACTGCACCCAGCCTAATGGTATTTCACTGAAGATTTAGTTTGCATGAGTAATAATGTTAAGTATATTTTCATGTGTTCATTTTTATATCCTTTTTTGCAAATTCTTTTCAAGTCTTTTTTGAATGAAGTTTTGATTTGAGTTACTTTTCTTACTGATTTCTATGAGATTTTAATGTATTATGGATATGATTTTTTGTTAGAAATATGACTTGGAAATATCTTCTTGTAATTAGTGGCTTGTCTTATTTACCTTCTTCATGGTATCTTTTGAAAAAAATTATTAATTTTTGAAAGCTCAATTGATCAATCTTTCCTTTTATGGTTAGCACTTTTTACTTCTTGTATTCTATTTAAGAATTCTTTGCCTATCCCAAAGCTATGAAGATATTCTCCTGTTTTCATCTGGAAATTGATTGTTTTAGATTTCATATACAGACCAAAGTAAAATCTCTAATTTTGTATATGTCATGAAGTGAGGTTCATTTTTTTCCCTGTATGACTATCAGAGCCTCTACTCTGGCCTTGAATTGAATATTCATCCTAAGCTTTTCTTTTTGCTTTTGTAAGCTCTCCAATATATCCATAGAAGTCATGCCACCACACAATCTTTGTAAAAACCATGGTTGTCATTGTAATCAACTGCAGCTACTCCACTGGACCACCTCAAGTCTTGCCCTCCACAAACACTGCATCCCACACTCGCCACAGAGATAATCTGAGTAATTGTGAAGCCCTTGCTTGCTATGGTTTGCCAGGCATAAGGGGTCATCTGTTCGCTCATTAAGTACGTAAGCAACTCAGTCCCAGAATCCCACCACTATATTCTATGCCCTAGGGACACTGTAGGTAAAAACACTATATCAGTATTGGACCATGCAGGAAACATAATTCCTCTCAGGTGTTTTACCTGAAGAAGCTTTATAGGGGGACTATTTGCAGAGGGCGGACATGGTTAAAGGGAGCAACAGTGATAGTAAAATATCCAGAGACTAGCAATGGAAGAAAGATGTTACAGTCTCTTTGCGTAGAGGGATAAGATAGATAGATGGCATTACTAAAGCCCAGTCAAAGCTGGAATGGAGTAGGGACCACCCTTTAAGAGGTGTAATCTAGGAAGCTCACAGCCACCACAGAACCACACCACCAAAGCAAGAAGAAAGAGCGTGAAAACTACCTTAACTTCTGTCTCCTTCTCCTTTCTTAACTCCTGCTGCTACATTTCATTTGCCAAGCCCAATCAGGAGTTAACTGGAAATAGCATAAAGATTGCAATTCATAGAAATCAGTCTTCCATTGCACCAAACAGGAAGGAGAAACTCTGAGAGTGGATCTGGAGGAATGGCCAAATAGAGAATAAACAGCACATATTGTGAAATAAAAACCAAAATAGACCTAGCAAGATAATGTTGGAAACAGTAAACATAACACCTAAGAAAACTAAATTGTCAATAAAAATTATAGAATATTTAAAATTATAAATTAAACCATAGAAACATACCCAGATGTAAAATGAACAAATAAGTGGAGAAAATCTAAAATAATAAATATAGATGCTAAAGATTCAGAAACTGCAAAATTGTAGGAATTTCTAGTGATGAACAAAAATTGTGGCTGTATGTTTCTCTCTTTTGTCTACAGTTTATGGCATAGTATTAGCCCTCTGATAGAAATGGGTGGGTGGATGGATGGATGGATGGATAAATACAAAAAAATAGAACAAAGGAAACCAAAATCAATAATGACATTAATTTTTTGAACTAAAAGCAAAACAAACCAATACTAAAAGCAGAAACACTCTTCTGAATTATTTGAAATGGAAAATGTAAATCAATTTTAAAGAAACAAAAATCAAGCCAGCCTTGGATTCTTCTGCTGCAACAATGCCTGTTGCATATTCTAATGTAGAACCTCCAAAAAAATTAGTTTCACCTAAGAATTTGGAACCAACTCAACTCATTATTCATATTCATATTCATTTTCTAAAAGAAAAACATAGAATTCTTCTACAACAAATTATGGTGATTCCTTCCATGACACTGGTTTTACTGATAAACATATGTCCTATTGTTTTATTTTCTTCTCTGCACACACAATAACTTTGAAAGCATTTTAAGCAGCAATAAAACTCAACATGCATTGCACCAATGATCTAGGAAGCTCAATTAAAGTGATGACACTTTATAAAAGTTATAAATAACTGATTTATAAATATTTATAAAGTTATAAATAACTGACACAAAGTACATGCATGGGTAGGCAATTAACCACTATGGTTTGAGTGCCCTCTGGCTGACAATGATTGTAAGACACATCAATTATAAGACGTGTCTCAATTCCCAAGCTGTTAACATGTGAAACATGCATTTCTTGCCATATTTATCCACAAAATATGGCATATTGAACCTTAGCAATTACAACAGCAAACTTTTGCTACTGAAAAGCTCACGGGAGCATAAGAAAAAGCCTGACTACATGTGATTCAGAGGAAATAATTATAAATATTATTGACAGAAAAAAAACACAGTGAGAGTCTCTCAGAACCACGTGATAAAATAATCAAGAATTTAAAAGACAAGAGGAATAACAAAAAGTTAAAACCAAAAAGCCAAGGTTTTGCCATCCCTAAAGGGCAATCCAAAATACTATCTCTTTATCTGAGTATAACTTTACATGGAGTTAGGAATTTTTTTTGGAATCCTTTATTGTGATCATTCATGGAATTTTTTTAAATGTGCATGCTGGCGGGCGTCTGTAATCCCAGCTACTTGGGAGGCTGAGGCAGGAGAATCGCTTGAACCCGGGAGGTGGAGGTTACAGTGAGCCAAGTTCGTGCCACTGCACTCGAGCCTGGGTGACAGGCCAGACTCTGTCTTAAAAAAAAAAAAAAAAAGTGTGTACAATACAAGTCTTAAAAAGCAAAAGAAAGCTAGATGTGGTGGCTCATGCTTGTAATTCCAGAACTTTGGGAGGCCAAGGCGGGAGCATCACTTGAGCACAGGAGTTCAAGACCAGCCGGGGCAACAATCTGTACACATACACACACACACACACACACACACACACACACACACACACACAGAGACATATATACGTATACATTTAAGTTTGTGTATATGTGTTAAAGCAAAGGAAACAGAATAACCCATAAAAATAGACATGAAAAAGAGAAAAGAAGACATAGCGGAAAATGTACAAAGCATAAAATAAAATAACCAAAAGTAGAGCTGGTCTACAGTTATCACCATAAATGTTAAGGATTCATTTATTCAGCAGCATTTATTGAGTACCTCGTATATGCCAGGTACTGTTCCAATCACTAAGGGTACAGCAGTCTCTTTTCCTGTGGAACTTACACACTTGTCAGAAGAGACTGATAATTAACAAATAAACCAAAATAGGCTTTATGTAAGATAAATGCTACACAGGAAAAAAAAAAAAAAGCAAGATAGGTGAATAGGAACTGCCAGGTGAAGCGTGTGTTGCGTTGTGTGGTGTAGCATGTATTGTGGTCTTGGTGAGCGGCCCTGAAGCAGATGAGGGAATGAGCAGATATCCGAGGTAATCTACATTTCTCCATTAAAGACAGAGTCTTATTTTGGATTTTAAAATCTTGAAATATATTGCCAGGAGTGAAAAACTTAAAGCTAAAGTGGAGAGAAAAAATATATAAATAAAGATTTGAACAAGTGTGCCAAACACATTGAGAGAGAAAGCAGAGGCAGTAATGTTTATATTCACACAGAGCAGGAGTTTTAGGCTGAAAGTATTCAATAAACAAAGTTCTTTCTGTGATAAAATATAAATAGTAAAAATATGTCATATTGAATCAATGCTCTAAAAGAATACAAGATATGTAAATATACAAAAATGAACTATAAGGAACATGAGAAGAAATCAACTGAAGTGCCAAAGTAGAATACATTTGAAACTGACAGTGTTAAATCTTTAATACATGAAGATCAAGATAAGACTATAAGGGAACATTCCATATAGAGGAATTAAGATGTTGTGTTGAAATATAGGGCACATGTAGTATACTATAGCTAAATTTCCTAGGGATGACTCATTGATGATGAGACCAAGAAGGTAAACTGAACCCAGTTTGCCATTTGAGTCAAGCTAAAGAATTTCATCATGCCATTAAAAGATTATTAACGTAATCATATTTGTATTTTAGAAAGGTCATATAGGGGAATATACTGGAAAATGTAAGATTTTTGGCCAAGTGATATGTTGATAAGAGGCTATTTTAAAAGCTGAAGTGTGATGATAAGGGTCTGGATTAGAAAAGTGGCCACAAGTATGAAGAAAACAGTGGCAAATTATGAATGAAACCAGTGGGAGTTTGTGAAGGAGTGGCTATGAAATAGGAGGAAGTGAGTATAGTCAAGAGTTACACATAGGGCAACTGGATGAGTAATGATACAATGAACATCATCTGTAGAACACAGTATCCAAGGGACTTCCATTTCCAGTTGTGGCATCAGTTTGCTGCTGAGAATAATTTAACAAAATACTTAGATAAATTATTTTTTAAATTGATAACCTGAAAAGCTAATAGAAACAACCAGGCCAAACTCTAAGGGAAAGCAAAACCTTGGTGATATGGTTTGGCTGTGTCCCCAACTAAATCTCACCTTGAATTGTAGCTCCCATAATCCCCACGTATTGTGGGAGGTACCCGGTGGGAGGAAATTTAATCATGGGGGCAGGCCTTTCCCGTGGTGATAGTGAATAAGTCTCACAAGATATGATGGTTTTATAAAAGGAGTTCCCCTGCATAAGCTCTCTTGCCTGCTGCCATGTAAGATGTGACTTTGCTCCTCATTTACTTTCAGCCATGATTGTAAGGCCTCCCCCAGCCATGTGGAACTGTGAGTCAATTAAATCTCTTTCCTTTATAAATTACCCAGTCTCGGGTATGTCTTTATTAGCAGCATGAAAACAGACTAATATACTTGGAGAGGTAAAGAGGACACACAGTACCACAGTCCGTTTGACTTGAAGAGATTTACAAATTCCTGCAAACTTAGACTTTGAATTTGGTGGACAAATGAAGAGTTATGGCCCTGAGTCTACCCAGGTAGTGAGAATATAGATGGTGTGCCCCACCATACACCAGGACCCCTAAGGGCTCTACCCTTAAGATAAAGATTAATCAGAGGTAAATCCATACACACTCACACATATCCCCAAGGAATACAACAAAGTCGTCTTGTTAAGTAAGTAGGAAAAGAAAAAGAGAGAAAAAACCTGCCTGAGAGGTTATAGCCATTGGAAGGCCTCTGTAAGATTTGCAGCCCTGATTTGCATTGTCTGGGATTACAGGTGCCCACCACCACGCCCATCTAATTTTTGTATTTTTAGTAGAGCTGAGGTTTCACCATGTTGGCCAGGCTGGTGTCCACCTCCTGACCTTAGGTGATCTGCCCGCCTCAGCCTCCCAAAGTGTTGGGATTGCAGGCTTGAGCCACTGCTCCCAGCCATTCATGATTTTTTAAACAAACATTTATTAAAGCATGAATAGAATGTAACTTCTTGATTAAGAGTATCTAGGGGGGGAAGAAGCTATAGCAAATATCCAATCAGATTTTCTAATAACACACCAAAAGCTTTTGCTATGTCATCTACGACTACCTCTATTCATCATTGTGTTGAAGGGCTGAATTAGTCCAGACAGGCAAGAACAATATATTAAAAGTGTGAGATTGGAGAGGAAGGAGCCCAGCTATTCCTGTAACATATTATCTAATTGTGGAGATAGACAACCTCAGGCTTGTGTAGCTGAAGCAGAGTAAGCATTGCAGAAAGTCATAGGAGATAAGGTCAGAGAGGGACTGGAATTCAGACCACGGTGGCCCTTGGAGGGCATTGCAAAGACTTTGACTCTTACTGAGAGAGAGGTTGAAGCCATGGAGAGTTTTGATGAGGGGAGTGGATGAAGTGACTTAACATTTTGAAAGTGTTACTTTGGATGCTTTTTTGAGAATAGACTGAAGGGAGCTATAGGCAGAATCACGGAGACCAATTCAGAGGCACAAGACAGATGACAGTGGCCTGTACAGGGTGATAGTGGTGACAGAGGTGAGAAGTGGATGGAGTCTATATATATTATGAGGCTAGAGTCAATAGGATTTCTGATGGATTCGATACAGGGTATGAGAGACAGAGGAATTAAGAATGACATTGAGGTTTTTGGGCTAAGCAACAGCATTAACGCAGCTGCCATTAATGAAAGTGAGGAAGGCTGGGGCTGGAGGAGGTTTGCGTAAGGATCAGGAGCTCAGTCTGGAATGAGTTCTCTTTGAGAGGCCTAACCAACATCGAATGAAGCTGTTGGAAGGCAGTTAGCTACATAAGCCTAGACTTCGGGGAAGAGCACTAGACAGTAGACTTAACTTTGGGAATTATCCATCTAAAGATGGATTTGAAATCCTAAAACTGAATGAGATCTCCAAAGATAGTGAGAGAAGAAATCTAAAAACTGAGGCCTGGACACTCCAATGTGTAGAATGAACTAGGAGAGCCTGAGCTAACTGGGTGGGTTTGGGTGGGATGCAGTGTGCAGAAATTAGCCTTTTTCATCCTGAGCCATGATCTTTCACTCTAGCTCCTTCCAAGGGAAGGGAACCTGTCTCAGGACCAGTGTCTATTTGGCTAAGTGAGTGCTGCAGCACCATCTGATTACTGACAGTGCCTCTCAGTGTGGCGCCCTAAGGATGAGAGAACCACAAGACACCCAGTTTGGTTCAACATATTAATCCTAGTATAGCTTAATGACCAATGTCTACTGATGATTCCCCTTGCCTTTCTAAGGGTTGTTTTCTCGCTGCCTTTTACCTCTTCGGGAATCTGATTTGCTGGTAATAGGAAGAGAAACCACTACTAGAGAGACCTAACCTCTTTTCCTCTAGATCTCTTAATTAAACATCCCCTCTGTGTTTCTTCCCCTGCTTCAGTGAACAGATTCTGTAGTGACATGGAGTCTGGAAAAGACTTCCCAGGGACCTAACACAAACTAACATGCATTTTCCTAATTCAGGAGTCTCAGGGCCCTACTTCCACCTGTTAGTTTAAATGAAGGTGTCTTTACAAGATACGATATTAACTTTTTTTGACTTCTATTATATCAGTATCAAGACACTTCTCTGTATTTCCTAATAGGAATGGGAAGATACAGTGCAGTTGGAAGTGTTACTGAGAGAATTTTCACATTATACTATGATCACTTGGGATTCCTACATAAGCTGACTCTGGGTCGCTTTGAAGCTAGTGGACCACCCACAGCCTTTGGAAATTCTAGAAATCTTTTTGGACAGGTCAGTATATATATGCATTGAAACAGTTTGCCTTATTTTAAGAATAGATGCCACATTCAATACACAGAATAATGGGAAAATTGGAAAGTATTTTCCTTGGGACAAACTCATTAATGCAGTTTGCTCTATTTAACTAAAGGAAGAACCACCATGTGCCACAAACATCTCCAAATCTTCTTCCAAGTCCCATATGGAGTTATATAGCTTCAATTCCACCTAGAATATCTTCATGCAAATATCTTCACAACAGAACACCACTAAACATTCTAAGCTAGAACCATTACTTCTAAGCTAAAACCATTACTCCCAACCCAGGCCAAGGTAGGGTTGATTCTCTACCTCTTAAGTTTGGCCCTGAAGAAACATGGGTTGTGAGGCCAGGCGCCATGGCTCATGCCTGTAATCCTAGCATTGTGGGAGGCTCAGGTGGGTAGATCGCTTCAGCCCAGGAGTTGGAGACTAGCCTGGGCAACAAGGTGAAACCCCATCTCTACAAAAGAATTAAAAAATTAGCCTGGTGTGGTGGCATTCGTCTGTAGTTCCAGCTTCTTGGGAGGCTGAGGCAGGAGGATCACTTGAACCTGGGAAGTTGAGGCTGAAGTGAACTGCGATCATGCCACTGAAGTGAGCTGTGATCGTGCCACTGAACTCCAGTTTGGGCAACAGAGCAAGACCCTGACTCAAAAAAAAAAAAAAAAAAAAGGAACATGAGCTGTGGTCTACCTTTCTTCTTTCCTATTAACCCTTCTCTCTGGTTTCTTCTTTTTCTAATGACAACATAAAAAGGAGTTATCTTCTTTATAGATAACACTTGATACAGGTTTTTATAATAGTCTAATGTATAATATGCTGCTTGTGAAGGTAGCTCATCCTTGGGCACCAGTTACAAAACTGGACACTCTCAAACCATCAGCAAATTATCAAACATTTTTGACTGGGGTTAGTAAAACTTGCCCTTTGACTTAAAGGAAATGGATCTGGTTTTAAAAGATCATTCCAATTACCAGGCCAAAGCTGCAGTTGAGAGGATGGTGTTTAGCTTCCCCTCTCTGAGACATGCATAGAGAATGAGGGCAGGAACTTCCATGGGAGAGTTAAGATGCCACATGTGACTCCCTGTGTCTTTGCCCAAGTCTGGGGTGTGAATTCTGCATTTATACAAAGCGAATGATGTGAGCAGGAGGGTAGAACTAACCAAAAAAAAAGCATTTACCTCCATTTTTCACCAACTTCACAATTTGTAGAAAGTGTCTTAGTTCCCTTACATGAAAGTTTAAATTATTAAAAGAAAAAAAAACCCTACAGGTATTTGTATACTTAGGACAAGTTTGACGAAGCCATACTCAGCAATATCACTTCCCTCTCCACAAACTATGCATGCGTTCTCTCTGGATAAAAATAATCGCTGGCTCTTATTACAGTGTTGGAGCTCTCAATCTTTATAACAACTATTTATTCCTATTTCACTTATGAAGAAAGTGAGGCACAGACAGGCTGGTTAGTTATTGGGATTAGACATCTATCCCAGGCAACTGGCTCCGGGGCCTGTGCCCTTAGCCACCTGCTGCCTTTCACTGGACTTGCATACACTTTCCCTAGTATACACTTGCCACTCCCAGGCTGCAGTGTCATACAGAATTCTAAAGATGTTTAGTCATTTCAGTGATTTTCAAGAGTCCTCAAGCCATTTGGCTCAGTCCCACATTTATTTTCCTGGCATCTATTTCCCATTTCTCCTCAGTGCATTCCCAAAATTCAGTAACTAGGAAAAAAAGCATGACAGAAGATGAGTCTTGGAGGCACTATGGGACGGATGTGTCCCCAACCAGTCTGCACGATCTACCACCCACACCTTGTCTCATAGCAACAAAGTCAACTCCAGCAGCCCCTTTGGGGATGGTCCCTACCTTTCTTCTCTCCCCTAAAAGTTCCCCAAGCAGGACAGGGTCAGGATTAGAGAAAGGTGTGTTGAAAAGAAAGACCTATAGATCAGAAATCTAGGCCAGAAGTGCCTGGGTAGACTGCAAGGGATGGTCTGTGAGTCAGGAAAGGAGAACAGCTTATGCTGCCAGGTGGGAGACTCAGACAGCAGCTGTCCAGAGTCTCTAGCACGAGATCAGGAGCAGCAAGTGAGGACAGGGATTTCATGGGCCCTTTCCTAAATAAAACTTCAAATAAGAACCCAGTTCTAAAATCTGCATCTCCAGGCTCCTCACACACCCACAATGTGAGTCAAGTTTCCATGTACCCTTTCACTCCAACCATCCACGAAGGGTATAGGAATCTTACACCACATCTTAGTCATCAGAACTTCCATTCCTCCTTAACAGGAAAATACATCTTCCCTTGCACACACATGGATGTTCCAACAGACATGTTGACGTATTTCTCCAATTGATAAGTGAACCAGTATTGTTTTAATGTGAACTGGAAATAAATCTGTGACTTGAATTTTGCCATAATTGAAATATAAAGTAGTTTAAATATAATATTTTCTTTTCTCTGTTTCCAGCCTCCAGATATGGGCTTTGAGACTGCTCTTGCCCCACAGCATACCTCCTTAGATGAAATTATCTTTTTTGCATATG
This sequence comes from Nomascus leucogenys, assembly GCF_006542625.1. Lineage (NCBI taxonomy): Eukaryota > Metazoa > Chordata > Mammalia > Primates > Hylobatidae > Nomascus > Nomascus leucogenys. Next base: position 14,112,034 of record NC_044402.1, read on the forward strand.
TACCTGAGAACGAACCCCAGGAAACAATCTACAGCAAGAAGTTCAGCAATATACACTATGGAAAAGTGATACACTCTGGGTAGTGATTTGCATTTATTTAGATGGCATATTGGTTTCTAGAATCTACTTTTTAAATTTTTTGAGATAGGGTCTTGCTCTGTCATCCAGGCTGGAGTGCAGTAGTGCTATGACAGCTCACTGCAGCCTCAACCTCCCAGGCTCAAGCAATGCTCTGGCCCCAGCCTCCAGAATAGCTGGGACTGCAGGCACACACCACCATGCCTGGCTAAGTTTTGTATTTTTTGTAGAGATGGGGTTTCACCATGTTGCCCAGGCTGGTCTCAAACCCCTGAGCTCAAGGGATTCACCCATCTCAGCTTCCCAAACTGCTGAGGTTACAAGTGTGAGCCACTGCACCTGGCCAATAGAATCTAAATTTTTGGACCTACTTTATTGAATAATTTTCTTGGTCAAATAGAGTAAGTCTTTTTTTGATACCCCACAAGGCCAAATACATTTAAAGACTCCAAGATGTCTTGCATGCTGCCCCAATTTTAGAAACCTAGGACCATGTATATCAGTGCCATCAGGCCAAGCTATAGAAATGTGTTTCATGAGTGTCAAAAATATTCTGGACAACACTGGATACTTCCTATCCACTGAGTTTACTCACATGACAATTCTTATATATCCTAGAGACCAACACATTTAATGTAGTGGAGGCTATCTTTTATGAAATATTGCATTGAACAATATACAGAATTCTCAGAAATGCTTACAGTAAGAGTTAATAACCCTTAAAGCTACCTTTAAGGCCTAATAACTCTTATTCAGAATATGAATTCTGGCTGGGTGCCATGGCTCACACCTGTAATCCCAGAACTTTGGGAGGCCAAGGCCAGCAGATCAGTTGAGGCCAGGAGTTGGAGACCAGCCTGACCAACATGGCGAAACTCCATCTCTACTAAAAATAAAAAAAATTAGCCAGGTGTGGTGGCTCACATCTGTAATCCCAGCTTCTGGGAAGACTGAGGCACAATAGTTGCTTGAACCCAGGAGGCCGAGGTTGCAGTGAGCCAAGATTGCGCCATTGCACTCCAGCCTGAGAGAGAGAGTGAGACTCTGTCTCAAAAAAAAAAAAAAAGAATATGAATTATATAACCCCCAAATCTACCAACTAAAAAAGAAACAATTTCAACAATTTCAGATTACCGGAAACTCACTGCTATGGTCTAAATATCTGTTTTCCCCAAAAATTCATATGTGGAAATCCTAACCCTCAAGGTGGTAGTATTAGGAGGTGGGGCCCTTGGTAAGTGACTAGGTCATGAGGACTCTGCCCTCATGAATGGAATTAGTGTCCTTATGAAAGAGACCCCAGAGAGCTAGCTAGGCCCTTCCACCACGAAGGACTGAAGGACAGAGCCAGCTAGGCTCTTCTACCATGGAAGACACCATCTATAAACCAGAAAGTGGACCCTCACCAGATACCAAATCTGCTGGCACTTTGATCTCAGACTTTCCAGCCTCTAGAGCTATGAGAAATAAATTTCCGCTGTTTATAGGCTACCTGGTTTATGGTATTTTGTTATAGCAGCCCAGATAGTCTAAGATATTAACCTTGTCTCCAAGTGGTGGACTCTATTCTTATACCAGGTTGGAATCTGTATATTATATGTGTTTGGGGCTGTCAATACATATCTTATCGCACAGCTAACAATACCTTGCACCGTGAGGCAGCTCACTCAGAAGCGGAGGTGAACATGGGAATCAGACCTAATATAACAAACGTCAGCAATATTTTTTCTCATGAGGATTGTATAAATTTTGTCTCTGACAAAAGTGTCAGTAATCTCTAGTATTATTTTTTGCTCTAGGTGGATCTTGTATGTGTGATGTTCCAGATCAGCTAGTTTGTGTTTATGTGGGTGTTCTTCTATAGAAAACCTACAGAATCACTTTTCAATCTTTTAATATTAATATGATTAATATTATACCAATGTCTATCTTAATTTCTTATATTCTAATTATTTTTAAAAGCATATGGTCATTCTCAAGGATCAGAATATTTAAAAACCAGAACAGCACAATCCGTGATAAGATTCAATAACTTTGCTCTGTTTGCACAGAAACTAGGGAATGGGTAGCTTCAAGGCAGGAAATATGAGCAAAGCCAGGGTCAGAGACCTGGAGAGCAAGTGGAACTTCAACTTGGCAGGTGAGGAATTTGGGAGCCCACTGTTCTCAGGTTGGCAGGAGGCCAAAGGCAGTTATCCAGGTAGTCAGGGCATAAGGCAGAGAGAGCCATTCACTTACTCCACCAATCATCATTTAACACTGACTACCAGCAAGGCACTGTGGCGGGTGCTGCAACAGAGTGGGGAGCATGACATTCAAGCACCTCATTCCGTGAGCTTATATTCTAGCCCCAGAAGCAGACAAGTATGTAATTACAGTTGACTAAGTCTACAAAAGGGGAGTATACAGCATTGAGAGAGTATTTTCCTGGGGCTTGAGCCCTTGTTTGGAGAATCCTAGATTTCTCCTGGAATAACACCCAGGTTCCTTACTGGAACTCAAAAAGCCCCACTGACCTGGCTCCACTCTCTTGAGTGACCTCTTTGCTTTGTTCACTGCAGTGAAGTCACTCTGGTTTTCCTTTGGTTTCTCTAACACATCCTGCTCTTTTTGGCCTGGAGGCCTTTGAGCATGCTGTTCCTCTCAGCCTGGAACCTTCCCCCAACCACTACTCTCTTCCTTCATCCTTGTTCTTCTGGTCTTTTCTTAAGCCTCAGAGTTTGGGTGAAAGAAGAGAGGTGAGGTAAAGGGACAAGAAGTCCTCCTGTTGGAGACTTCCAGAGTCTGGTTATGGGCAATGCTACCCTTGCCACTAGTGACAACTACCCTCGCCCTGCCGGCCCCTGGAATTCTGTCACTGTGTTGGGGTCCCTTCATCCTTTCAGCAGTCCTTCTGGGCAGCATTTTTTTTTCTTTCCTGCCTCCCCTCCACCCCCACATGACCCTTGTGCCCCAGAGATAAGCATGGTCTTGGATTTTATGTTAACATCTTTTAAAGTTTTGCTTTAGAGCTTTAATACTAGTTTTATGAAATGTATGACTTGCCTTTTTCATATAACATTATACTTTTGAAATTACTCCATATTGATATGTGGTCTATAATTCACTCACATGAATATACTACAATTTATGTAGCTATTCTCCTATATTGTTTTGGAATCATATCAAACTTTTCCTTCCCTCCCTCCCTCCCTTCCTTCCTTCCTTCCTTCCTTCCTTCCTTCCTTCCTTCCTTCCTTTCTCTTTCCTTCTTTTGACAGGGTCTTCGTCTGTCACCCATGCTGGAGTGCAGTGGTACAATAATGACTCACTGCAGCTTTGATCTCCCTGGCTCAAGTGATCCTCCCACCTCAGCCTCCTGAATATCTGGGACTACAGGCACACACGTGCCGCCAAGCCCAGCTAGTTGTGTTTTTTTTTTTTTGGTGGGGGGGGTGGTTTGCTTTTTTTTTTTTTTTTTGTAGAGATGGGTTTTTGCCATGTTGCCCAGGCTGGCCTTGAACTCCTGGGCTCAAGTCATCTGCCCACCTTGGCTGTCCAAAGTGCTAGGATTACAGGTGTGAGCGACCCCACCCGGCTTTTCAATTTTACCTGTGTAGAATTGATGTGCCTAGTGTGAAGTGGGAATCCAGTTTTTCTTTTTTTTTTTTAACGCGGGTAATCTATTGTCCATACAAGCCCCTCCTTTCCCCCACTGATCTGCAGCACTGCCCTGTGATATATCCTGGTCCTGTATATGCATTGGTCCGCTCCTGTCCTTTCTCCTATTTCACTGGTGTATTTGTCTTCTCCGTGACACACTGACTAAATGACTCTAATTGTGAAACACATGTGAATAACCCCCTCCCCCTGCCTTTTCTTGGCATTTGGTCTTCCATTTATATGTTAGACTCAGCTTGTCAAGTTCCATTAAGGAAAATAAAAACCCCAAAACCTGGTAATAGAAATTACCTCTTGCAACCAAACTCTGCCTTATATCACTGTTAGATCTTGGGTGGGAATTTCGTGCTCTTCTCCTAGCAGTAAGATAATTATCTTTCTGCTAATAATTATTAGCAGAAAAGAACTAATAATTATTAATTCTTTTAGAATTTTAGGACCAAGACAGCTTCCTGATTCCTCTTAAGGGATAGAAGTTATTATTTCATCCTTCCCTTCTCTGTTATATGTCTTTCCCTGGGCCCTGTGGGTGAGTGTACCTTTACTTCTTCTCTGACAGTAGGTAAAAGCATTTGCTTTATAAGGGAAAAGGGTGAGGGAAGGAGGCAGGACTTCTGTGCCAGCACCCTCCTGGCACCCCCTAACGCTCAGCCATCGATCAGCTCTTTTGAGGTCTGTGTGCGAAAGTATTCTGTGCCCAACCTCCTGTGGTTTGAGGTTTTTACTTCCTATGAGAGAAGGTTCAGGGAAGTAGGTGATGCTTCAGGCCTGTTTCCTCCCAACCTCTGATCCCCACAAACTACCTGCACCACCAATGGTGGCTGTCTCTGGTCTATGGCCCTTCCCCAGTCTTTGCCACAAGCCTTCAACGGAAGCCAGTGGAGTTTGCAAGTGAGTGCAGACTCCCATTTGTCAGGCGCCCAAGCACTTCCAGACTCACATGCTAGCATATACCTGGCCTTTGGCACTTTTTCGCAACTTCAGCTAACTCTTACTTCCTTGTGTTGTGGTCAGCACTGTTTCTCCTTCCCCTGTTCTTCCATAGGTGACACTGTCCTGGTGTTCAATCTCTCCTTGGAATGGCTTATTGCTCTGGATTTCAGCTTAGTTGGTTATCTTGTGACCTTAGTTCTCAGACAAGCTAGAGAAAAGTCATGACTTTGTACTTTATCTACTTTTTGTTTTGTTTTCTTGTTTGAGTGCATCTTTCTGCATTTAAAGCAAAAGCAGAAGTCTTATGATTGCCTTTTGTAGAGTAATCTTATATTTTTCAAATTTGCTAAATTCTTTTAATAATTCTAGTACTTTTTCTACATATTATCTTGGGTTTTGGAGTAGAGGTAAATTTTTAATTTTTTCTTAAGTTTCAGTAGCTTTAAGGGTACAAGTGAATTTTGGTTACATGGGTGAATTGTGTAGTGGTGAAGTCTGGATTTTTGGTGTACCTATCACCCAAGTAGTGTACATTGTACCCAATAGGTAGTTTTTCCTCTCTCACCCCTCTCACCCTCCCTTCTTCTGAGCCTCCAATATCCACTATACCACTCTGTATGCCTTTGTATACCCATAGCTTAGCTCCTACTTTTAAGTGAGAACGTGCAGTGTTTAGTTTTTCTGTTCCTAAGTTACTTCACTGAGGTTAATGGCCTTCAGTTCCATCCAAGTTGCTGCAAAAGACATTATTTCATAATTTTGTATGGCTGAGTAGTATTCCATGGTATATATATATACCACATTTTTTTAATCCACTCATCAGTTTATGGCACTTGGGCTGATTCCATATCTTTGCAAATGTGAATTATGCTGCAATAAGCATATGTGTTCAGGTGTCTTTTTTTATATAATGACCTCTTTTCCTTTGGGTAGATAACCAGTAGTGGGATTGCTGGATTGAATGGTAAATCTATTTTTAGTTTTTTGAGAAATTTCCATACTTTATAAATATTTTTAAGTAGATAATCATATTACCTGCCAGTACAATTGATCCTTGAACAACATGGGTTTGTTACTATGGAGGTCCACTTATACATGGAAATTTTTCTGCCTCTGCCACCCCTGAGTCAGTAAGACCTCCTCAGCCTACTCAAGAAGACAACTAGGATGAAGATCTTTATGATGATCCTTTCCACTTAAGAAATAATAAATGTATTTTCCCTTTCTTACGATTTTCTTAATAATATTTCTTCCCGTAGCTTACTTTATTGTAAGAATACAGCATGTAAGACATATGCAAAATATGTGTTAATCAACTGTTTATGTTATTGGTAAGACTTCCAGTCAACAATAGCCTACTTGTAGTTAAATTTGGGGGGAATTAAAAGTAATATGTGAATTTTCACCTGCACAGGAGGTTGGCATCCCTAACCTCTGCATTGTTCAAAGGTCGACTATAATTTTTTTTTGTTTTTTCCTTAACGTTTCTTAGCATATTATAGCTTTTTCCTGTTATAGGGTCTAGGACCTCCAATACTTTGTTAAGTAGAAGATAATGGAATTATTGTTGTTCCTGACTCTCTCTCTCTCTCTCTCTCTATATATATATATATATATATATAAGCATTTCATAGTTTTCTTAAACCCTTTATCATTTAAAGAAACATCTGTTTTTCTAGTTTAAGAGATTTAGAGTTTGGGGTTTTAAATTGTTATTTCTCCTGTATCTATTGAGCTTATCTATATAATTTTTCCCTTTAACTTTTTATTTAACATTATAAATTATATTGTGGATTTAATGTTGAACCAACCTTAAAGTTCTGGAATATACCTATCTTTGACATTGTGTATTATCTATTTTCATACATTTCTGGACTCAGTTTGCTAATATTTAGGATTTAAACATCTGTGTTCATATGGGAAGTTTACCTGTAATTTTTCTTTCTCATATTGTCCTTCTGTGGTTCTATTAACAAGATTATACTAGCCTCATAGACAATTGTTTTTTTTTTTTAATTTTCTGGAAGAGTTTAAGACTGGAATATTTTGTTCCTTGAAAATTTGTTTTTTGAAATTGTTTGAAACTTACTTTATGGCCTAGGACTAGGCCATTCATTATGGTCAATTTCAGTAAATATTTTGTATGGAGGCAAAATTTTACATCTATCCTCTTAGGGTGTTTTGGCTGGGCTTGAGAATTAAACTGACATAAGACAGATTAACAGGAGAAAAGCATACACATTTATTTAATGTAAGTTTTATGTGACATAGGAGTCCTTCTAAAGAAATGAAGACCCCTGAAGAAGCAGTTAGAGTTAAACATGTATATACTGGGTTGAACAAAAAGTAGTAAGTTGTGAAAATGTGACAAGGCAAGGGGGCTTGGGCTAGGGTAGTTAACTGTGGAGAAGTGGCTAGGAAGATAAGGGTTAGTTTAACAAGGTCTGTTTGTACAGATTTGGCTTTGGCTCCCCATCTCTAGTAATAAAAACAGTGTCCTTCTCCAGGTGCAAGGAGGATGGACACCTTCCACATGGGAGTTTTATCTCCTTCCTTTAGGTAGGTCAGAATGTCCTTTCTGCATTTGCTGTTGTGTGTGTGTGCGTGTGTGTGTGTGTGCGCGCATGTGTTTTAAGTGACTTTAACTCAACCAGTAGGCTAGAGCAGATATTTTGAGGTGTTGTGTTCTGAATGCTTTCCTACTGAGTGCAGTATTAATATTTATTTGTTAGATTAATCCTGTTCCTTGTGATATTGCAATTTTATGTATCCTTAATGATTTTTTTCTGCTTGATCTATCAATTATTGAGAGAGTTGTATTAAACTTTCCTACTGTGTATACTGGATTTGTCCATTTTAAAATTATAGTTGTGTCAATTTTGCCTTGTATATTTTGAGATTGTTATTAGGTACATATAAGTTTAGAATTGTTACATCTTCATGATCAGTTGAACATTTTGTTGGTATTTAGTGACTATTTTTATCATTACAATTCTTTTTTGCATGACCGTGGCTTTTTTATTATGCTTTTTTAAACCATTTTAAAGTGTACCATTCTATAGCATTAAATTCATTCAAATCCTTTGCCCATTTTTAAATCAGGGTTTTTTTGTTATGAGTTTCAGTGTTTTGTTTTTGTTTGTAGCTTTTTTTGTTATTGATACATGGCACCAGACTTCTTTGGATAATATTTTTGTGGGATACTATTTCAGTCCTTTAACTTTCACCTGCTTTATATATCTGTCATAAAAGACATAAATGAATTTTGTGGTTTTAGCCTATTTAACAATTTCTGTCCTTTAGTCGGAGAGTTTAGTTCAACTACATTTATTATTTTTACTAATATATTTGTTTTCATTCCTACCATCTTCTTTTGTACTTTCTATTTGTCCCACTTTTTTCTATGTCTCATTTTTGTCTTCTTTTCTTGCTTACCTTATTTTAAGGTTCTTTTTTCTCCTCTTTCCATTCTTTTCTTCTTCTACTTGATTGGGACTTTTACACCCTGTTTTATTTTGCTTTTTCATGTTACCCAAGATTTTTACATGTGTGTTAACTTAAAAAGTCTAAAGTTACTTAATAACTTTATCTCTTTCCCATTCCATATGTAATCATTAAACTCTGGGTGTGGTAGTCAGTATCTACCCTTTATATTTCTCAAGAATGAGTCCAATTCTGGTCCCTTGGTTCCTGAAACCTCAGAAGACGTATTACAGTTTCTAAAGTGGTCCCCTTGAAGAAATCCCTCTTGGCCTTTTTATTATTATTATTATTATTATTATTTTTGTTTGTTTTTTGAGATGGAGTTTTGCTCTTGTTGCCCAGGCTGGAGTTCAATAGTGCGATCTCGGCTCAGCAACCTCCACCTCCTGGGTTCAAGTGATTCTCCTGCCTCAGCCTCCCTAGTAGCTGGGATCACAGGCATGCGCCACCACGCCCGGCTAATTTTGTGTTTTTAGTAGAGACGGGATTTCTCCATGTTGGTCAGGCTGGTCTCAAACTCCCAACCTCAGGTGATCTGCCTGCCTAGGCCTCCCAAAGTGCTGGAATTACAGGCGTGAGCCACCGCACCCAGCTGCCTCTTGGCTTTTTTGTGAGAGAGGCACTTCTCTTTCTCCATGTAGGGTGGCATAGAGATGAGAGGTGAGATGCACAACACACCATTACTACTTCCTTCTTTAAATTCTTCAACTTTCATTTATCTTAAATAATCTAGCTTTCATTTAGAATGTCACTCTGGCTGTGATATAGAGAATGAATTGGAGGGTAACAATTATGGATGCACTTAGGTCATTTAGAAGGCTTTTGCAGTAGCCTAGGCTAAAATTTTTGATGTTTTAGTCTAAGATAATGATGGTAGAAATTGAGGGGAATGAATGGACTGAGAGATACATGGGAACAGACTCACCAGGACAATGGAGCAGAGCAATTTTCATTACTTTACTTCATTGTCTGTTTCTGTGCCTTAAAAAACACATCTGTGCTTGCCTTCTATTTACTGCATCCAGCTACACGTGATCTTATTCTGGTAATGCTGTCTGAGATTCTTACACTGTGCTTAAGAGGACAGGTACCTGAGGTAGACAGACTATGGATGAGGAATCAGGCAGTATGGGAATGTCAAATGGTAGACTTGGAATTCAGAAGAGAGTTTGAAGAATAAGAATCAAGAACTAAAGTTAGATGATGGAAAAGAAGAGATTCTGAACATTATCAATGAATCTGGATCATGGAGGCCAAAAGGCTTGCAAAATCTCAAAGGTATAGGCTACCACCTACAATGAGATGTTAGGTACTGAATCAAAATCCTTTTACAGTAGGAATTGATTAAATATACACAGATAAAAGACACTATCTAATTGATAACAAGGGAAGTATAGTCATTGCACAAATGGTGAAATATTTGAGAAGGAACTTCTGTCATCTTGTAATAAGGTCAGTTGTTCTTAAGAATCTTCACAAAACCTTTTTTTTCTTTTTTTTTTTTTTGAGACAAAGTTTCACTCTTGTTGCCCAGGCTGGAGTCCAATGGCGTGATCTCGGCTCACTACAACCTCTGCCTCCTGGGTTCAAGCGATTCTCCTGCCTCAGCTTCCCAAGTAGCTGGGATTACAAATGCCCACCACCACGCCTGACTAATTTTTTGTATATTTAGTAGAGACGGGGTTTCACCATGTTGACCAGGCTGGTCTCGAACTTCTGACCTCAGGTGATCCACCCGCCTCAGCCTCACAAAGTGCTGGGATTACAGGCATGAGCCATTGCACCCAGCCCTGAATCTTCACAAAATCTTAATAGTGATAACTTAATGTCCATGTTTTTACTAAATTGCTCAGAAGGAATGTATCATCAACACACAAAGGTTTCAGTAAAGCTCTTCATTCATTCAATGAATATTTGAGTGCCTATTACATATCAAGTCTTGTGCTAGGCACTGGGAATATAGTGGTAAACAAGATAGACAAGGCTGTTCCCTGCATGGAGATGACATTCTAATAAACAGATACAGGTGATAAACAGGTAAACCAAAACAAATTCATATCTAACATGTGCTTTGAAGAAAGTAAATATGGTGATAGAGGGAGTGAGAAGGGTAAGCAAACCCAAGAATGAAGAGCAAAGAGCCAATGAAAGAGCTTTCCAGGCTAAAGAAGTTGCATACAGTGAGGCAAGAAAAATTGGGATGTGTTTAATAAACATGAAGAAAGCCAGTATAGATGATCCACAGTGATGGTGTGGTGGAAAGGCCAGCAAGGAGGTCAGCTAGTGCCAGATCATAGACGGTATTATAGGCTGCAGGAAGAGTGTAAATTTTCTTCTTGGTGTCAGCAGAAACCATTGGAGAATGTTATTGGATTATTTTAAAATAATCCAATTTATATTTTTGAAAGGATCACTCTGACTGCTGTGAAAAGTGTGGGACAGGGTGTGAGTAGAAGCTGCTAAGCCCCTTAGAAAGTTATTAAAGTAATACAGGTGAGAGATGATGGTGCTGGAGCAGGTGCAGTTGAGTGAAGACAGGATCTGGTGATGCATTTGCCTGTTAGGGATATGAGCAAGAGAGTGATCAAAAATTGTCTAGGTTTGTGATTTGTAGCTAGAAGGATGATACCACCATTTTCCGAGATGAAAAGTGCAGGTATCAGGCCGGGTAGTTGACAGTTCCACATTGGAAATGTTCAGTTTGAAATGTGTGTTAGGTGTCTAAGTGAAGATGTGAAGTTGGCAGTTAGATGTATGAATTCATAGCTCAGAAGAGTCAGAGCGGAAACTTGGCATTTGGCAATTGTTCAGATACAGATGGGTGATTCTACCTGCAGAGGAGGATGTATGTAGAGAAGAAAAGCCCTGGGGCACTCCAGGAAGAGAGCCTGGACTAAGAAGAAGACCCTAGCAAAGAAGGATGAGAAGGAGCAGCCAGTAAGGTAGAAAAAACACAGGAAAATGTGGGGCCATATAAAGCAAGAGAAGAGGGTGTTTCAGAAAGTATGGAGTGATCAACTGTGATGCATGCTGCAAAGAGACTTGAGTAAAATAAGATTAAAGATGTGACCTTTGAATTTGGCACCATTCTAGGCTGTAGTAACCTTGATGAAAACCGTTTCATTAGCATGGAGTGGAAGGGATCAGCTGGGCTGGGGAAATGGCACAGGCATTGGAATGGGAGCTTAGAATGCATAGGTAGCTTAGTTTGATGATATTTGTCTTTTTGCAGTGTTTTCTCCACTCAACAGTTGTTCCTCTCCACCTCCAAAATTCACTGATTCATTCTCCATTGCACAAATCCCCTTTCCTTCTCCTTTAAAGGCCGATTTCTCTCCTCTTCTGGAACAGCAGTGCTTAATCACCCCCAACGTGCAATCCTAGGAAGAAGTGGGGAGACAGCTTTCGTAATTAAGGTAGCTGCCTGACCACTGGCCATTGACTTCAGATACAAAGAGGTTAACTTTTTTAAATTAATTAATAAACTTTTTAAATTAATTACAGTTTTACAGCAAAATTGAGCAGAAAATAGAGTTCCTATATACCTCTGTCCCATACACACACGAAACCTTCCCCACTATCCACATCCCACACCAAAGTGGTACATTTGTTACAGCTCATGAACCTACATTGACACATCATTTATCACCCAGAGTACATATCTACATTAGGACTTATTCTTAGTATTGCAAATTCAATGGGTTTGAACAAATGTATAATGATAAGTATTCATCATCACAATATCATACAGAAGAGTTTCACTGCCCTAAAAATTTTCTATGCTTTGCCTGTTCAACCCTCTCCTCCCCTCACCCCTGGCAACCACCGATCTTTTTGCTGTCTCCATAATTTTGCCTTTTCCAGAATGTCATATAGTTTGAATCATACAGTATATAGCCTTTTCAGAGGCTTCTTTTACTTAGTAATATGCATCTAAATTTCCTCCATGTCTTTTCATGGCTTGATAGCTCATTTCTTTTTTAGTGCTGAATCATATAATATTCCATCATCCGCAGTTTATTTATTCATTTACCTACTGAAGAACATCTTGGTTGCTTCCAAGTTTTAGCAATTATAAATAAAGCTTCTGTAAACACCTATTTGCAGATTTTGTATAGATAGAAGTTTTCAACTCATTTGGGTAAATACCAAGGCATTTTGCTTGATCATATGCTAAGAGTATGTTTAGTTTTGTAAAAAATGACTGAACTGTCCTCCAGACTGGCTGTATCATTTTCACTTCTATCAGCAATGAACAAGAGTTCCTATTATTCACATACTCACCAGTATTTGGGTTGTCAGTGTTTTGGATTTCTGCCATTCTAATAGTCATGTGGTGGTATCTCATTGTTAATTTGCATTTCCCTGATGACATATGCATTAGTCTGTTTTCACACTGCTATAAAGAAATACCTGAAACTGGGTAATTTATAAAGGAAAGAGGTTTAATTGACTCACAGTTCTGCATGGCTGGGGAGGCCATGGTGGAAGATGAAGGGGAAGCAAGGCACGTCTTACATGGCGGCAGGAGAAAGAGACAGTGCAGGGGAAACTGCCATTTTTAAAACCATCAGATCTCATGAGAACTCTCTCACTGTTAGGAGAACAGCATGGGGAAAACCGCCCCCATGATCCAACCACCTCCCACCAGGTCCCTCCCTTGATACGTGGGGATTACAATTCAAGATGAGATTTGGGTGGGGACATTGAGCCAAACCATATCAATATATGATGTAGAACATTTTTTGATATGCTTACCTGCCATCTGCATATCTTCTTTGGTGAGGTATCTGTTAAGGTCTTTGGCCCATTTTTAAAATCAGGTTGTATGCTTTCTTATTGTTGTATTATTAGAGTTTTTTCTATTGTAGGAGATCAGATTATGCCACCCCAGAACCATGCAGTGGTGTGTGCCTGTAGTTGCAGCTACTACAGAGTCTGAGGCAGGAGGATCTCAAGTTCAAGCCTAGTCTGGGCAAAATAGTGAGACCTCCAATTTCCAAACAAAACAAAACAAAAAAACAAAGAATATGCCACTTTGGCATAAAGATTATTTGAGCTGAAGGCAATTAAGGAAAAACAGGCACAAGAAAAACTCTTTGCCCCCTCCCACCAGAAAGGGCAGAATGATTCTTAATCACTGAAGATAACTCTAGACTATATAAATATATATTTTTTTCTTTTTAGAGACAGATTCTCACTCTGTTACCCAGGCTGGAGTGCAGTGGTGCAATCATAGCTCACTGCAGCCTCGAACTCCTGGGCTCAAGCAATCCTCCTGCCTCAGCCTCCCATGTAGCTGGGACTACAGGCATGTGCCACCACACCCAGCTATTTTTTTTTTATTTTTAAAATTTTTTAGAGGCGAGATCTCACTGTGTTGCACCCAGGCTGGTCTCCAATTCCTGGCCTCAAGCAACCCTCCTGCCTCAGTCTTTCCTCCAGAGTAGCTGGGATTACAGGCACAAGCAACTCTGGACTATTAATAAACCCAGAGACACAAAGAATTTACAGAAGAAACCTTGTCAGAACAACCCTTATCTTCCATTAGTTCCCTCCATTTATTTAACTTCCACAGTTTGCTGACCCTAAAAACCTAAGCCCATTTTTCTTTGTCTTGTCACTTCTCTAAAAACTTGTTATGAAGCCCCATGTTCTAACTACCCTTTTCAGTTACTCATCGCTGCTGTTTTTCCTGCATGTAAGCACAATGCACATGTTAATAAACTCCACCTGTTTTTCTCTTGTTAATCTGTATTTGTCAGTATAATTGTCAGGGTCTCAGTTACAGAACCAAGGAGAGTAAAGGAAAAAGAGGTTTCTTCTCCCCTCCTCTACAGTTTATTTTGGATAACAGTCCTTTATATGTCTTTTGAAAATATTTTCTCCTAGTATGTGGCTTGTCTTCTAATTCTCTTGACAGGATATTTCACAGAGCATAAGTTTGTAATTTTAGTAAGGTACCAATTACTAATGAGAGATACATGCAAACCATAGCGTGTATTTTTAACACAAATTCAGTGTTCACTGCTTAACACTGTCATTTAAAAATCTTTACTAATTGGTTAAAAAGTATATCCCATTGTTGTAATTGTGATTTCTTCTGTTACAAATGAGGCTGACCAAATGTTAATCAAATGTTTGTTAGCTATTTGTGGTATATTTTGTCGTAAACTATTTGTTCATAAATTGGTTCATTTAATCCACTGTTTTATCCAAATTACTTAATGGTTTTACTTGTGTTTAGGAAAACTGGAGAGAAATTTATCAATTTTCTCTTTCATGGATTGTGTCTTTGATGTTGTATTCAACAGTCATTGCATTAAGATGGTAAATTTTGTTAGGTGTATCTTCTTAGTCTGTTTCATGCTGCTATAATAGAATATCACAGACTGGGTAATGTATAAAGAAAAGAAACTTATTTCTTACAGTTCTGGAGGCTGGGAAATCCGAGGCTGGGGGGCCCACATCTGGTGAGGGCCTCATGCTCCATCATCCAATCATGGAAGGCAGAAGGGTGAGCACATGTGAGCACACATGTGAAGCACTCATGTGCAAAAGAGAGAGAGAAAGACAGGGGGAAGGAAGGCACTGAATTCATTCTTTTATCAGGAACCCACTCCCACAATAATTAACCCACTCCTGCAATAATGGCATTCATCCATTCGTGAGGGCAGAGACTCATGGTCTAATCACCCCTTAAAAGTCCCACCTCTCAGGTTGCAGTGAGCCAAGATGGTGCCACTGCACTCCAGGCTGGCGGCAGAGCAAGACTCTGTCTCAAAAAAAAAAAAAAAAGTCCCACCTCTCAACACTCTTGCATTGGAAATTGTGTTTTCAACACATGAACTTTGAGGAATACATTAAAACTGTAGCATATATTTTAACATAATATTTTTAATTGAGGGAAAAAAGTAATTGCCATACCCAAGGTCATCTAGATTTTCTCCTATGTTATCTTCTTAGGAGTTTTATAGTTTTGCATTTTATATTTATATCTGTGGTCCATTTAGAGTTCTTTATTTTCTTTTTTGAGACAGGGTCTGGCTCTGTCACCCACGCTGGAGTGCAGTGGCATTATCTCAGCTCACTGCAACCTCCACCTCACAGACTCAAGTGATCCCACTGCCTCAGCCTCCTGAGTAGCTGGGATTACAGGCACGTGCCACCACACCTGGTTAATTTTTGTATTTTTAGTAAAGATAGGGTTTCACCATGTTGCCTAGGCTGGTCTTGAACTCCTAGGCTCAACCAATCTGCCTGCCTCAGCTCCCAAAGTGCTGGGATTACAGGTGTGAGCCACTGCACCCAGCCTAGAGTTAATTTTTGTGATGATTGTAAGATCTGTGATTGAATTTTTTGCATGTGGATATGCAAGGCTAACATTTTAGAAACAGATTGTTTTCTTGGTTATAAAGTTAATACATGCTCAGTATAGAAATTTCCTAAAAGACAGAAAAATATTAAGATAATTGAAATTATGACTGTTAACACTTTGATGAACTGCCAATTAGTCCTTTTTATATGCATTTTAACATTTTTCAACTTGCTTTCTTCATTTGGACATTATAATATGATCATTTTCCCTACACTGTTAAAAACTCTTTCCAAACACCCTTTTAATCATTGCATTTTCTCTAAGTAAATCATGTAATATCATTCACTTAGTTTTTTTATTGACATTTCTCATTTCTAAATTTTACCATAATGAATATATTTGTGTAGAAAGCTTTCTCCCCCACCCCTCTGTTTCAGGTTCTTTCCTTAGAATAGAGACATAATAATAGACATGGAATCAGAGCGGGGAAAAGGTTAGCACGCTCCTAATGCATAATGTCAAATTGCTTTCCAGGAAGCTAGTTCTAATTTACAATCCCATCAGTAGTGGATGAGTGCCTATCTTCAGTCAATTCCCACCACTACTGAACCCTGTCATTTAAAGATCTTCGCTAATTTTAGAGGTTAAAAATTGTATCCCATTGTTATAATTGCCATTTCATTGATTACTAATGAGGTTGAACAAATGTTAATCAAATATTTGTTAGTTATTTGTGGTATACTTGCTTTGTAAATTATTTGTTCATAAATTGGTTCATTTAATCCACTGTTTTATCCAAATTGCTTAATGGTTATTTGTTTTTAGGAAAACTGGAAGAGCTTACATAAGAAAGGTATTGCAACATACGACTCCTAAAGGATTTTTGTCCTCAGTTATTGCAGAAATGAAAGAGCCCTTTGGATTAGAAGAAGTGAATGAGAGCTCTTGTTTGTCTAGTTCCCTTTTGATTAATAAAGCTGGAAATGTCTATAAACTCACTCTTGATTCACAAGGTAGGTATAATAATATCATACATCTCTGATGGTTAGAAAAAAATGAAAAATTATCTTTTGTGAAGGCATTTTAATGCTTATTTATAGAGCAATAGATTTCAAATTTTAGTCCAACTGGCAACCTACCAAAGCTTACATATATCTGGGTTCCTGAAAGTTCTTTTTTTTTTTTTTTTTTTTTTTTTTTTTTTTTTTTTTTTTAGCAATGGAGTCTCGCTCTGTGGCCCAGGCTGGAGTGTAGCGATGCGATCTCAACTCACCGCAACCTCTGCCTCCCAGGTTCAAGCGATTTTCCTGCTTCAGCCTCCAGAGTAGCTGGGATTACACGCATGTGCCACCACACCCAGCTAATTTTTGCTTTTTTGGAGTCTCGCACCATCACCCAGCCTGGAGCACAGTGGTGCAATCTCAGCTCACTGCACCCTCCGCCTCCTGGCTTCAAGCAATTCTCCTGCCTCAGCCTCCCGAGTAGCTGGGATTACAGGTGCATGCCGCCACCACGCCCAGCTAATCTCTTTTGTATTTTAGTAGAGATGGGGTTTCACCGTGTTGCCCAGGCTGCTCTCGAACTCCTGAGCTCAGGCAATCCACCCACCTCAGCCTCTCAAAGTGCGAGGATTACAGGCGTGAGCCACTGCACCTGGCCTAAATTTTGTATTCTTAGGAGAGACGGGGTTTCACCTTGTTGGCCAGGCTGGTCTCAAACTCCTGACCTCGAGTGATCCGCCTGCCTCAGCTTCCCAAAGTGCTGGGATTACAGGCATTAGCCACCACACCCTGCCCAAGATTTTTTTTTCTAATATAATAAAATATAGCTATAACTTCATTGATATTTCATCAATAGTAGTGCCTATTATTTATTCCTATGAGGTTATTTTGTCTTAAAGAGTGATCAGAAGAAATGAAAGAAAATGGGAAGTTCCTGCAGATTTTGCCTTACTTTAACATAATTTTGAATCACTGTTCTATAGGATGTTTCTATCTCAAAGGATTATTGATTCACAGCAAAAGTTAGTACAGTTTATTCTAAGGGTTTAGGTTTTACTCTGACGAAACGGGAAGCCACTGGAGGGTTTAAGCAGAAAGTGACATGATATGACTTAGCTCTCAACAAGACCACTTTGGCTGCTGTGATGAGAATAGACTGGGCAGGTGATGGAGAGAAGGCAAGGAGGAAAGCAGAGAAGTCAGCTAGGAGGCCATTACAATAATCAAGTGAGACATCATATTAAACTTAAAGATGCCTGTTACTCATCCAAGCAGAGAAATAAGATGGGCATTTAGAAATATAAGTCTGGAGTTCAGGGAAGATGGCTGGGCTAGAGACACAGATTTGAGGACTTTCAGCATATGTATGATAGTTAATGCTATAAGACCAAATGAGAACACCTGGAAAATGAGTGGAGTTATAGAAGGGAAGAGGCTTGAGGTCTAATCCAGGGCAATATCTAGTGTTCAGGGAGATAGAGGAGAATCAGTAAAGGATATTGGGTGGCCTGGTCAGAGTAGAACTAAGAGAGAGTGTGTCAAACCAGGTGAGGAAGGTGTTTCAAGAAGGAGAGGCCCCTCTCCTGTGTTGCATAACACCAATAGGTCTGGTAAGATAAGGAAAGAAAACTGGCCAGTGGATCTGTGTGAAAGTCCTTGGGAACCTTGGCCGGGTGTGGTGGCTCATGCCTGTAATCCCAGCACTTTGGGAAGCCGAGGCAGGTGGATCACCTGAGGTCAGGAGTTTGAGACCAGTCTGTCCAACATGGTGAAACTCCGTCTCTACTAAAAATACAAAAATTAGCTGGGCCTGGTGGCAGGTGCCTGTAATTCCAGCTACTTGGGAGGCTGAGGCAGGAGAGTTGTTTGAACCCAGGAGGCAGAGGTTGCAGTGAGCCAAGATTGTGCCATTGCACTCCAGCCTGGGTGACAAGAGCAAAACTCCGTATCAAAAAAAAAAAGTCCTTGAGAACTTTGACAAAAAGCTGTTGGCTGCAGTCATGTAGACAAAAGTCTGATTGGAATGGGTTCAAAAAATTATGAGAGGAGAGTGGAGACAGTGAATAAAGGTAACTCTTTCAGGAAGTTTTACTATAAAGGGGAAGAGAGAAATTGCCTGGTGGTTGGAGGGAATATTGGAAAGGATTTCCGTTGTTTGGTTTGAACTGGGAGAAATTGGAGCATGTGTGCATAATTAAGGGAATGATGAGGCCCTCTTCTGACTGTTACTATTTTTTTTTTTTAGAGTGAGGAGAGTATTGATGACATGTTTCATGACCTATCAAAAATATTTTGATAATGATTACTTCCCTCTCATTTCAACAGCCTTCCTTGGCTTCGTCGATGTCTTCTCTGATTTTCTGCAATCATTTCTTCTTCGTCTCCTTGAGAGAATCTTTTTCCCTTCCCATTCCTTAAATGATGATGTTCCTTAAGGTCCTGCCCAAGAACCTCTTTTCTTCTAAATCTTCATATTCTCCTTAAATACTCAATTACTCATCCATTCAACAAATATTTATTGAGTATATTCTGTGTAATAAGCACATCTTTAGGTACTGGGGAAACTGGCTACATTATCCTTCTCTTGTAGAATCACAATAAAGATTTTAGGTTATTAAGGCTTTTAGTATTTCCATAGTAAAAAAAAAAAAAGTCAGCTTTCTTTACTTAGCTCTACATGGTTTTTTACTGCCAAGAATTTTATACAATAGTTTCACAGTAAACATTAAAGCATAGGTGCATGGTCTATTTATGATAAACTTTCTATAAAATAATTTGAATTATGACTGAAATTTGGCAAATGTGTTCTCTGGTTAAGAGATAGTTTAAAAACTCAAACAGTGTATTTGTTAGCTATGTACATCAGTTTGTTTGGCAAACATCGGATGTTTGATTTAATACCAAGTCTCTTCTGTTTAATCTCCAGTTGTTCAGGCCTTGTTTGAAGATACAGATATAGAGAAGACTGTCGTGCTTCCTGGGTACAGCAGCTTCCTCATCACAAGCATTTTAGATAATAAGAATGCATTAGCCATTGCTACCATGCCTGAAAGTGCACCCAACAATATGACCTTTCTAAAGAGCACATGGTTCTTATACAACTTTGGGCAAAGGAATGGACGAACATGGAAAATATATTCAAAACCATGTAATTATTGGTTTCAACATGATGATTCACCATCCCTCAACATCGTGAAATACATTGATCTGGGAAACTCTCATGTTTTAAAAGCTAAGGTCATACGGAATGCAAAAGGTAAGTTTGTTTTGATCGGAAAATATCAAAAGGAAAGGTTATTTCTTTTCTTGAATGTGAAATATACTCTTTGATACTGACTGACTTTATCTTTGGTTCCCATACTTGTTGGCATTCTACTACTAACAGTATTAGTGCCTAATTATTGAGTACTTACTATGTACTGGGCTCTATATTAAACTATTATTTTATTTATTTATTTATTTGTGAGACAGACTCCCCCTCCATCGCCCAGGCTGGAGTGCAGTGGCACAATCTCGGATCACTGCAGCCTCCGCCTCCTGGGTTCAAGCGATTCTCCTGCCTCAGCCTCCCAAGTAGCTGGGATTACAAGTGTACACCACACCCAGCTAGTTTTTGTATTTTTAGTAGAGACGGGGTTTTGCCATGTTGGCCAGGCTGCTCTCAAACTCCTGACCTTAAGTGATTCACCTGCCTCAGCCGCCCAAAATGCTGGGATTGCAGGCATGAGCCACCTCGCTTGGCCATATTTTTATACATTATTTTATTTAATGTTTATAACAACTCTAAAAGTATAGACTATAATCCTCATCTTACAAATGAGGAAAATGAGATTGCTACCAGCCCAAGTTGACGCAGAATTTTAGTGTAGATTTTTGTTGCCCTCTGAAACGAAAACTTTTTAATTACTTTGGTATTGTTATATTTATTTCAGCTACAGTTGACCCTTAACAACACCAGTTTGAACTGTGCAGGTCCTCTTATGCGCAGATATTTTTCAGCCAAACACAGACAGAAAACACAGTTTTTGCGGGATGTGAAACCCACATATACACAGGCACTGACTTTTCTTATATGTGGGTTCCACAGGCCCAACTTAGGGACTTGAGTATATGTGGATTTTGGTATATACAGGGCTCCTTGAACCAACCCTTTGTATATACCACAGAATGACTGTATTTATTTTAAGCCAAAAAAAATGGCTCTGAAATAGAATTCTATACTTTCCCCCATTTTTCCAGCTATTTATTTATTACAAAAGTAATACAAAAATTGTTAAAGATGCTAGCAAAATAGCACAATGGAAAAAATAAAACAAAAAATTTTAGTAAATAACTGAGATAGGAGGAGAGGAAGGAAAGATGGAAGGGAGGGAGTAGGGGAGAAAGGGCAAGAAAAAGAAGAAAATTGTGTCACCAGAAATGAAGAGGGAACTTAAAACCAAAGAAATTAGCTAATGTATGACTCCTTGAAGGATGTGAGGCCCAGATACTGATCATAAGGCAGTGAGATGGGTTTTAATGCCCAAGTGTTGACAGAAAGTTTGACTTTGGGCCTTACTACTTTGTGGAAGGAAGTTGGAATGGAGACCATTAAAGAAAGCTGGGACCATCAAATCATGAAGAGAGAATTAGGAAAATTCTGTCCACCAGAGTTTTCCTAAAGCAACAGCATGGGATTAGAATGGGGAGAAGAAATTTCCCATAAAAAAATAAAAACTTCAAGACTGTATGACATTCAGAGACTGAATTCTGCATTCACATGCAGAATTCCAAGCTGAGAAATAATAGCACCTGGGCAAGGAAGCACAAAACTCTCTGTAGGGGTCAGGCATGGTGGCTCATGCCTCTAATCCCAGCACTTTGGGAGGCCGAGGCAGGAGGATAGCTTGAGCCCAGGAGTTTGAGACCAGCCTGGGCAACATAGCAAGACCCTGTCTCTATTAAAACACACACACACACACACACACACACACACACACACAATTTTATTACATTAAAATTTTTTTTTTAATTTACTCTCTGTAGGAATACTTTTATAACCCAGGTAATATGGACTTCCAGGGAAAAATCAGTCTCCATTGATCACAAATTGAGGAAAAGAACTTTAAAACTATGTAAGGAAATGACCCACCATAACAGAGAGTCAACAGGCATAGGAAAATTTTAGACTCCAAGAACTCGAGATAACAGAAAAACCAGAAAGACACTATCAAATAAGTATGCATAAAACTCTCGGAGTAAAAGAAGATATAGGAACCATAATGAAAGGACAAAATGCTATTTTTTAAAAAAAGGCTTATTCGAAAAAACAGAACCAAGTAATTTATATAAGTAAAAATTAGAAGTTTTGAAAAAAATTGAGAACATCTATTTCCCTCAATATCGTGGATTAAATGTCCTGAAAACCTTCCTTCTATCTGAAACCCTTGGAAATCCTTTCTTGTTGATTGTATGACTAATTGTCCCTATTTCCTTCAAGTAATTTTAGAAGTTTTAATTTTACGGTTTTAACTTTCTATTTAATTTTTAGGTTACCTCTATTTTATTTTGGTATATTATGTATGGTTAGCTAGTTGTTCCAATATCATTTATTCACTAATGCATCCTTTCTCTACTGATTTCAAAATATAACTTTATCTTAGTATACAGTTTACCTATTATTCTGACCATTTCTGAATTTTTAAGATCCGTTCCATTGTAGTCTCTCTACATTCTGTCACCAACGCCACAATGTTCTAATTATTTCCCCTTTAAAATATACTGAATTGCTTATTAAAGGGCTCAATCAGTTATATGTGTTCAGTTTGATGGAAGCAAATAGTAATCAACAAATCAACTAAGTGGCCTGTTTCTGCGGAAAAATCTAGTCCAATCTACTGAAGGTGTGGTCCCTGAACCTGTGTTAGCATCACCAGGGCACTTGTTAGAAATGCAGAATCTCAGGCCTCACTCCAGACCTGCTCAATCTGTATTTCAACAAAATCTCCAGTTAAAGGCTAGGAAGCACTGGCCAGGTCACTTTGGTTTAAGGGAAACAGCTGCAGTTGTTTATAAATTCTGGTTTATTGATTGGTAAAGATGCCAGTTAGACTACATAGTATTTCAAATCTGTTTTTCCACTGAAGTCCTCAGTATGGCAAAGTTGCAAACAGGTGGCCTGCAGGCAGAAATTGGTCTGCTGAAATATTTTGTTTGAAATGCATAAGAGTTTTCTCTTGGCAACAATTAACTGGCAGCCCTTTCAACTGGGCATGTGCCCTTCAGTTTTTCTACTCAGTCAACCGACTCAGTGTAGCCAGTATTATCGGAGACCTTGATTAGCATTTGAGAACCAGGCTGAGGAATGAGGGAAACATTTCTCTGAGAAAATATTTGTAAAGTTAAATTTTTCTGAGAACTGTCAGAGGCGTTTGAACCAGAGCAACTTCATCTTGAATAGGAGCTGGGTAAAACGAGGCTGAGGCCTACTGGGTTGCATTCCCAGATGGTTAAGGCATTCTAAGCCACAGGATGAGATACAAGGTTAGCACAAGATACAGGTCATAAAGACCTTGCTGATAAAACAGTTTGCAGTAAAGAAGCCAGGCAAAACCCACCAAAACCAAGATAGCAATCAGAGTGACCTCTGGTTGTCCTCAGTGCTACACTCCCACCAGCACCATGACAGTTTACAAATGCCTTGGCAACATCAGGAAGTTACCCTATATGGTCTAAAAAGGGGAGGCATGAATAATCCACCCCTTATTTAGCATGTCATCAAGAAATAACCATAAAAATGGGCAACCACCAGCTCTATCTATGGAGTAGCCATTCTTTTATTCCTCTACTTTCTTAATAAACTTGCTTTCACTTTACTCTATGGACTCACCCTGAATTCTTTCTTGTGTGAGATTCAAGAACCCTCTCTTGGGGTCTGGATCAGGACCCATTTCCTGTAACAGAACTATTAAAGTTGACTCTATATAAATTGCTAACTGTATGTGCAGCCATTGTGCAACCTTCAGAATAGATTCAGTTGATGTTCTAAAATCTGATTAGCCAATCATTATTCAATTGAGTTTACAGTTTTCATGATCTAATATTAACTATTAACCTTGTTTCCATAGGTTTTCGAATGCTTGAAATACCACTGCTGACTGTGTTTGTTGGAAACCCTAATTTGTTGGAAGTTAAAGCTGAAGTCACTTTTGATGATACTGACAGTTATCTAATAACAATTTCTGCAGCTAGCAAAGTTTTACATCAGGTAGGATTTTCTTCATTTACAAAACATTTCTTACTGATGAAAAGATTTTCTAAAACAACTATTATTAATATTTAATGGGCATCATTTTAAACATCTCTGTTTATAAATACACACATAAGAGTATAGGGTTACAAGGATAAATACACTGAAGAAAACATTGTAATAATTTTTAAAAAATAGATTTATGTCCTACATAATATTTTTAGTAATTAGTTGTATATTTATCAAACTTAACAAAAGAAAAATTGAGACACAACTAAAGGTAACTGCACATTTCAGAATCATATTTTTTTACCACAAAAATATTAAGTTGAGCTGTATGAAATTACCCTTTTGCAGACCAAAACACAGTGAAATCTTGGCAATTTAATACGTTCAGTTTATAATTTTTGCAAATATCCCATTAAAAATTAAAGAAAAAGGTAACAAGAAACAGTAGCAATTGAGGCCATTTCTTTTGTTGTTAACTTGGACTCCTTTTTATTGCTTTATATGTGTATACGGTTAATTACATTTCTTCCTTCAACTGCTTAAAAATAGGGAACACGGGCTGGGCGTGGTGGTTCACGCCTGTAATCCCAGTACTTTGGAAGGCCAAGGTGGGTGGATCACCTCAGGTCGGCAGCTCAAGACCAGCCTGACCAACATGGAGAAACCCCCTCTCTACTAAAAATACAAAAAAATTAGCCAGGCGTGGTGGCGCATGCCTGTAATCCCAGCTACCCGAGAGGCTGAGGCAGGAGAATCGCTTGAACCTGGGAGGCAAGGTTGCAGTGAACCAGGATCGTGCCATTGCACTCCAGCCTGGGTAACAAGAGTGAAACTCTGTCTCAAAAAAAAAAAAAGGGGGAACACTTTAAATAATAAGAAATTCATTAGTTGAAATAAAGGCTTATTATTCATACCATGTTCTTAATATGTACTATATGTACTTAGTATGATGGATTTATTGAAATTGTGATAGGATAAAGATGAGCTACTAAATGAAAACTAAATGGTGAAAAATAAAACACATGTAGCTTACTAAACTCCTAGCATCTAAGAGGAAGAAATATCTCAATTCTTCAGGAAAAACAAACATTTTTCAAATTATAAATTTACAAGTCTTTTTTTTTTTTTTAGCAGTGGACAATCACCAGGGCATGAACCCTTTGTTAGCATTACTTTATTCAGTAAATGAGAACCACAAAACATCACTGGAAAGGACTAGATACAGATACAGAATAAATGTGCTCTTCGGCATTTTTCCTTTTTATTCTTTTATTGTAAATTAACAGTTTATAATTGTATAAATTTATGAGGTACAAAGTGATGAAAGATGAAAAAAAAGTTTTGGTGAGAATGTGGAGAAAAGGGAACCCTTGTACACTGTTGCTGGGAATGTAAATTAGTAGAGTCATTATGGAAAACGATATGTGGCGCAGTGGCTCACGCCTGCAATCCCAGCACTTTGGGAGGCCAAGGCAGGCGGATCACCTGAGGCTGGGAGATTGAGACCATCCTGGCTAACACAGTGAAACCCCATCTCTACTAAAAATATAAAAGGTTAGCCAGGCATGGTAGCATGCGCCTGTAGTCCCAGCTACTTGGGAGGCTGAGGCAGGAGAATCGCTTGACCCTGGGAGGCGGAGGTTGCAGTGAGCCGAGATCGCGCCACTGCACTCCAGCCTGGGCAACAGAGAGAGAGACTGCATCTCAAAAAAAAAAAAGGAAAACGGTATGGACGATCCTCAAAAAACTAAAAATAGAATTATCGTATGATCTAGCAATTTCACATCTAGGTATTTACCCAAAATATTTTAAAACCGTTTGTCAAAAAGATGTCTGTGTACCAGTGTTTACTGCAGCAGTATTCACAACAGCCAAGTTACGGGGTCAACCTAAAAGTTCATTAAGAGATGAATGGATAAAGAAAATGTGGTACAGGAATATATACACAATGTAATACTACTCAGCCTTTTAAAAGAAGGAAAGTCTGTGATTTGCAACAAAATGATGAGATTGGAACATTATGCTAAGTGAAATAAGCCAGGCACACAGAAAGATAAATACCATACATCCTCACTTGTATGTGAAATCTAAAAAATTGAACTCATAGAAGCAGAGAACAAAATGGTAGTTACAGAGGTGGAGGTAAGAAGGATGGTCAAGGGGTGCAACAGTGGTCTCCAACCTTTTAGGCACCAGGAACCAGTTTCATGGAGGACAGTTTTTCCTTGGACTGGGATACGGGAGCATGGTTTCAGGATGAAACTGTTCCACTTCAGATCATCAGGCATTAGATTCTCATAAGGAATGTGCAACCTGGATCCCTCACATGTGCAGTTCACAATAGGGGTCAAGCTCCTATGAGAATCTAATGCTGCCGCTGATGTGACAGGAGGTGGAGCTCAGGCAGTAATACATGCTTGTCTGCCACTCACCTCCTGCTGTCCTGCTGTAAGGCCAGGTTCCTAACAGGCCACAGACTGGTACTGGTCCTCAGCCCGGGGGTCGGGGACCCCTGGGGTATAAGATCTCAGACAGGAAGAATATGGGTTTTTGTTAGTTCTATTGCACAGTATGGTGAATATAGTTATTAATAGAGTATTGTATGTTTCAAAATTGCTAAGAGAGTAAATTCTAAATGTTCTCACCACAAAATGATTAAGTATTCAAGGTGATGGCTATGTTAACTAGATTGATTTAATTATTCCACATTATATTCATAATTATAGCATATTTATAATGTAAATTATGAAAGAGAAGGAAAAAATATGCTTAATTCTATCTTTCTTTTGTTTGTTTTGGTTATTTTTGAGACAGGGTCTCTCTCTGATGCCCAGGCTGAAGTGCAGTGGTGTGATCACAGCTCACTGCAGCCTTGACCTCCTGGGCTCAAGCAGTCCTCCTACCACAGTCTCCCTAGTAGCTGGGACTATAGGCCCACCACGCCTGGCTAATTTTTGTGTTTTTAGTAAAGATGGAGTTTTACCATGTTGCCCAGGCTGGTCTCAAAGTACTGGGCTCCTGGGCTCAAGCAGTCCTCCCACCTCAGTCTCCCTGGTAGCTGGGACTACAGGCCCACCATGCCTGGCTAATTTTTGTGTTTTTAGTAGAGATGGGGTTTTACCATGTTGCCCAGGCTGGTCTCAAAGCCCTGGGCTCAAGCAATCCACCCACCTACACCTCCCAAAGTACTAGGATTACAAGCATGAGTCACTGCACCTAGCCATATCTTTTAAGGATGACTAAGCACTTTTAACATTTTGGGTATTTAAAAAGGCAGTGTAGAGGTTCAGAACAGAGGATAAAAGTGTGAGCCCTAGAGAAGACTACCTGGATTGGCTCTCATTTCTGGTATTGTGTCACCTTGGGAAAGTTACTTTATTGTGGCTAAGATTCCTCATCTGTAAAATGGAGGTGACAATATACCTACTTCATATGGTTGTTTTGAGAATTAAATGTGATAATGTTACCAGGAGGGGTGTGGGGTCCTCAGTTCTTGTCTTCTTGGAGGAAAAAATTCAGCCAAGAGACGTGCGGCAAGGGAGTTTATTTAAAGCAACAATACGCTCAGAGCTGGCTGCTCGAGAGAATGATCCAGCTCCAACTAGCGTTGGTGAAACCTTCTTCATGAGAATCTTACATGATTATTCATGAAGGGCCATGAGGGGGTGTCACTTGCAAGCATGTTTCGAGTGGTCCCTTGGGTGCATGTGCTGTGGTTGCACATGCTAGTACGCACATCACATGTCTCATTAGCATTTAAATTCTCCACCCAGGGTGTGCTTTTTAGTATTGTAATGAGCAAAAGTCTATTCTAGGGCGAGATTTTGGAGGAGTGCGGTGCTTGTCATCAGATAGAGTCTGTACCACAGTTATCTACAGCTAGGGCCGATAAGCCTGATAAGCCCAGTCCATGAGGCCAGAAGTTGCCATTGTAGCCATTGTTTTTTTTTCTTTGCTGTCAGTTGGCAGTGCTGACAATCAGTGGGCAGCGCCTACAATCAGTGGGCAGCATCTCCAAGGATTCCTTTCCCAGGGGCTCTTCTTCCTGCTCACTTCTGCCTACTCTAACAATACTACAAATAGCATATCTAAAACAATGCCTGGCACCCAGAAAATGCTCAATAACTATTAACTTACAATATTTTCTTATTTTTTCCCTAAAATTAGGACACATGGTATATACACTTTTAGACATGTGCTCATTCCATTTAACTGTATGTTTTAATCCTTTAAGTCAATATTTTTCTTACATATTCTAAAATTTTTTTATCATGAAAACTTTCAGATATAGACAAAAGTAGAACTTCCATACATCCATTACCCAGATTAAACAATAGTCAAGAGTGTGCTACTTTTGTTTTATCATCCCTATTTAATTTGTTTTGTTTGTATTCTGAGATATTTTAAAACAAACATCAGGCATGTGATTTCACGCCTACAAACTTCAATATACATCTCTAAAAAAATGTATATTATCTCCCACATAATGACAACAGCCATTATCATCCCTAAAATTTTTTAAAATACTTTTTAATATTGTATAAAATGTAGTTCATAATCAAATTTCCCTAATTTTCTAAAAAAAAAAATTATAGTCAGTTTGTTTGAACTGAGATAAAAACAAGATTCACACAGTATGTGGTTGTTTATCTTGTAAGTCTTTTATTTGAAGGCAGCTACTACTCCATTTTCTTCCCCTGCCATTGAGTTGTAGAAATTGGGTCAGTTGTACTATAGAATTTCCAACATTCCAGATTTTTCTTTTTGCTTCCTTTTATCTTAACTTTTGTCATTAGACCTCTGTATTTCCTTTAATAGTGGAACTCTGCTTAGATTCAGGGTCAATGTGTTTGACAAAAGTAATAAAAATACGTTATTCTTAATGGCTACAGAGTATGGGGACAGGACAAAATGACCACTGCCAGAACCTACTATATCACTACAGTTATTAGTATTTCTACATTTTTAAAGTTCCAAAAATACTTCAGAATTGTAAATAGAATTTATTGAATTGTATTGCTGTTTGATATTGTTCAAAGATTAAGTACATTTACTGTGCATATATTTTTAAAATCTAGCAAAAATCTAGATAAAAATCTATCTTTATGAAATACAGTGATTACTAAGTGAATTTTATTTTCAAAATGTACACCAATCGGGCTAAGTATGGTGGCTCATACCTCTGTTCCCAACACTTTGGGAGGCCAAAGCAGGTGGATCACTTGAGGCCAGGAGTTCGAGACCAGCCTAGGCAACACAGCGAGACCCCTGTCTCTGTAAAAAATTTTAAAGAATTTTTTTTAGCTATTTGCACAGCATGGTGAATATAGTTAATAATAGAGTATTATACATTTCAAAATTGCTATGAGTAAATTTCGGATTTCAAAAGCTAGGTGTGGTGGCACACATCTGTAGTCCTAGCTACTCAGGAAGCTGAGGTGAGAGGATCGCTTGAGCCCAGGAGTTCAAGCCTGAAGTAAGCTATAATAGTGCCACTGTACTCCAGCCTGGCTGACAGAGCGCGATCTCATCTCTGAAAGAAAGAAAGAAAAAAGAGAAAGAAAGAAAGAAAGAAAAAAGAGAAAGAAAGAAAGAAAGAAAGAAAGACAGTAAACAATCAAAGTTATTTTATTTATATCATCAAACCAAATATTCAAGTGCTCATCAGTGAATGGGGAAGCCTCAGCTATATGAGTTGGATGTAATAATGGTATTTATTTAATGTCTTTAAAAAATATTTTAAAATAAATTTTGTTGTGTATATTTAAGGAATACAATGTGTTGTTATAAGACACATATATGTAGTAAAATGATTACCATTGTGGAATAAATACCTCACATAGGCATCCATTTTCCCCTAATGTGGTAAAAGCAG
Organism: Nomascus leucogenys; assembly: GCF_006542625.1. Lineage (NCBI taxonomy): Eukaryota > Metazoa > Chordata > Mammalia > Primates > Hylobatidae > Nomascus > Nomascus leucogenys. Next base: position 14,141,619 of record NC_044402.1, read on the forward strand.
CTATAATCTGCTAATTCAGCAAAAATACTTAAGTACTGAATATAATACGGTATTATTAACTATAGTCCTCATGTTCCTTTTTTTGTTTTTGGTTTTGGTTTTTTTTGGTTGTTTTTTTTTTTTTTGAGATGGCTAGCTCTGTCACCCAGTCTGGAGTATAGTGTTGTTATCTTGGCTCACTGCAACCTTCACATCCCGGGCTCAAGCAATTCTCCTGCCTCAGCCTCCCAAGCAGCTGGGACTACAGGCATATACCACCACATCCAGCTGATTTTTGTACTTTTAGTAGAGGTGGGGTTTCACCATGTTGGCCAGGCTGGTCTTGAACTCCTGACCTCAGGTGATCCGCCCACCTCAGCCTCCCAAAGTGCTAGGATTACAGGCATGAGCCACCGTGCCCAGCCAGTCTTCAGGTTCTTGATCCTAGCTTATTTCCAAATGCTTCCCCAAACCAATTAGATTGGAATATATTTCTTCCTGGAAAAGAGTATGTTTTCTATTATGATTTATTCTCAAACAGATCTTTATGGTCAAATATTTTTCTACTGCTGTCATGTCTTTTTCTATTTCTTTTCTTTTTCTATATTTTTTAGTTTTCTATATTCTTCACTATATTAGTTTGCTATGGCTGCCACAACAAAATACCACTCTGACTTGGTGGCTTGGTGACTCAAACAATGGAAATTTATTTTCTTACAGTTCTAGTGGCTACAAGTTCAAGAGCAAGATATCAGCAGGATTGGTTTCCTCTGCAGCCCCTCTACTTGGCTTATATATGGCCATCTTCTTGCTGTGTCCTCATATGGTTGCCCCTCAGTTTCTGTGTTGTCTATATCCTGATCTCCTCTTCTTATAAGATGACACCAGTGACATTGGATTGGGACCCACCCAAATGACCTCATTTTACCTTAATTACCTCCTTAAAGGCCCTGTCTCCAAATACAGCCACATTTTGAGATACTGGAGGTTGGGGTTTCAACATGTAATTTTTGGTTGGACACAGTTCAGTCCATAACAGTTACTTTAAATAACCTTCATTTATTTGGTTATTTCCAGGGTTCAACTTCACTGGCATTTATTATGTGGTCAGCCTCTACTGAGTGCTTTGTTACGACAATGGTGCCAACACTGAAAAGCAGCTGTAGTTATCTCAGATCTATGCATCACATTCCTAGCAAATTTATCCCATTGGAAGACTGGATTAGTGGAGTTCATAAAGACAGTCAGGGTTTTAACCTCATCAAAACTTTGCCGGTAAAAAAAAATCTAAGTATATTGGTTTAAGAAGCAATGCTATGTGACTTTTGTGTGATTGCCTACCCATTCAGTTTCAGCATTTCTTTTGTGAGTGGCTCAAAACACTTCATGGTTATTTTTTAATCCTCATGTCATTTTGAGGATGTGATGATGATTTCTAAACTGTAAAAGCTTTCTGAAATAATTATTTTTCTTGGTAACTGTCATTATTATTATCATTTTACACTTTATATGTTGGTGTGATCTTTGGCTTTTGTGATATATTCAACTATTTTCCCTTACATTGACTTGTCCTAAGCTGATACAATCAGCCTTTGAACAATAGGTTTGAACTGCATAGGTCCACTTACATGTGGATTTTTTTCAAGAAATATGTTGGGCTTTTTTGGAATTTTGTGACAATTGAAAAAATTCACAGACAAACCTCGTAGCTTAGAAATGTAGAAAAAATCGGCCAGGCATGGTGGCTCATGCCTGTAATCCCAGCACTTTGGGAGGCCAAGGCGAGTAGATCACTTGAGGTCAGGAGATCGAGACCAGCCTGACCAATATAGAGAAACCCCATCTCTACAAAAAATACAAAAATTAGCCTGGCACAGTGGCACACGCCTGTAATCCCAGCTACTCGGGAGGCTGAGCCCGGGAGGCAGGGGTTGCAGTGAGCGGAGATGGTGCCACTGTACTCCAGCCTGGGCAACACAGCACAGAGCATGACTCTGTCTCAAAAATAAATACATAAATTTTAGAAAGAAATATCTAAAAAGTTAATAAAAAGTTGGATATGCCATGAATGCATAAAATATATATAGATACTAGTCTATTTTATCATTTGCTATCATAAACTATACACAAATCTATTATAAAAAGTTAAAATGTATCAAAACTTACACACACAAGCACAGATCCTACATGGAGCCAGAGAAATGTAAGCAAACGTAAAGATACAGTATTAAATCATAACTGCATAAAATCTGCTGTAGTACACACTGTACTACTGTAATAATTTTGTAGCCACCTCCTGGTGCTACTTGGGTGAACTCAAATGTTGCCAGTATTCCTTTAAAATGCCCTGAGAGGCTATTCATCTGCATGTGAGCAGTTCACCTAGCCAGTAAATTGCAAATCACAATAAAAAGTGACCTCTCGTGGCTCTAATGTACTTTTCATCATATAATACCGTAAACCTTAAATAACACCATGGGTTCCATATGAAGTGGTGCTGGAAGTACTCCCAAGAGGCAGAGAAAAGTCATGACATTACAAAAAAAAAAAGGTGAATTTCTTGAAGCACACTGTAGATTGAGGTTCTTCAGCTGCGGTTTCCCTGGATTTCAGACAGACAATTCACCTTGTAAACAGATGATGTAAAGTTACAGTATCCATAAATACAGAATAGTACTATAAATGCATTTTCATTTTTTCTCTAGCTCACTTTATTGTAAGAATACAGCATATAATACATATTACATACAAAATATATATTAATCAACTTTATATTACCAGTAAGGCTTCCGGTCAACAGTAGGCTATTAATGGTTAAGTTTTGGGGTAGTCAAAAGTTATATGTGAATTTTTGACCGTGCAGGAGGTCTGCACCCCTAACCCCTGTGTTGTTCAAGGGTCAACTATATATCTACCCATTTCAATGTAATAATTTTAACTTTTGCCTTGTCAGAATTTGTGACTCTTTTAAAATATAAAATGTTGCTCTTTGTCAACTGACTTATTACTTATAATTTTCTTTGTGACAAAAAGCAAATAACCAAACTTGAAGAATTATTTACTAACTATGATACATCACTAAGACTCTTTGATAAAGTGTTTAAACTTTATTGCATTGACTTTATGGCAGTTTTTTCACTTATTTACAAGTTATATTACCATTGGTTAAAATTGTTGAAATTCCAGAAAATGAGGGGTAGAAAAGTTGGGGGAGATAAATTTACTTTAATACCCGTAGCTAAAAATTGAATTTTTGCCTTGATTGGTTTTCTAGAAAATCAAGATCTATAAATTAAAGACTTCATAATAATGAATTATACATTTTCTTTGTTTAATCACTTGCAGATAAACTACAGGCCTCCATCTAATATGGGAATTGCTATTCCACTCACAGATAATTTTTATCATGCAGATCCTAGCAAACCCATACCAAGAAACCTGTTTCACATGTCAAAGGTAAATAACTTTTTTACAAATAAACTAGCACTTATTTGAATTCAGGAAATCATTCAGTAAAATTATATATATATAGCTGTGAGTGTTAAATGAGAAGGTGCAGCTGTTATTATCATGATTACTACTCTGTTCCTCCTCCTTCTACTTTAGCCCCTCCTCTTACAGCTATTCCTGAATACAGTTTTGGAGCCAAGAAGTCTAAATGGACTCTTTCCCCGTTGACTCTCCCTGGTTCCCATTTGGATTTAATTGATGGGGTGAAAGCATCTTTTCTCAAATGAAAGGAGCCCCCAGCTCTTCAGCTCTGTGAACGGAATGATGTCCAAGAGGGAAGAAAACTGCCTGCTCCAATGCAGGCACATTTAAACTCCTGCTAAGATTCTGCCTAGAAAATAACCAACTCCCAGCAGCACCCTGCCTCTCTAAAGGTGGAGGGAGGAGGGAGGGAGACAAGGGAGGAGCCATTAGGTTCAGAGGAAAAGGGCAGCGTGAGGCAGCTTCTCAAGGAGACCACATGGATGCCTGTGGAATCTCTCCAGAAAAATGCACCCACCTGCCCATACACATGCACAGACAGTCATATTCATTTATACACATTCGTGCACGTACACAAATACATAAAATTGGTGTTTCTTTAGCTCAAAACTCTCCACTGTCTTCCGATCTCATTCACAGTGAAAACCAAATTCTTGCAATGGTTTATAAAGTCCTCCTTGGACTTTGGCCTTGGCATTACGTCTGACCTGATTTTCCCAGCTTGATCTGCTCTAGCCATGCTGGCCTCTTAGCTGTTTCTCCAATATGCTGGGCATATTTCCACCCCATGGCCTTCACAGTTGCAGAAAATCCCTCTGTGTGGAATGCTCTTCTGCCTGATACTACATGGCTGACTCTTCAGGTGCTTTTCCTAAAGTCACCATCATAGTAAGCCCTTCTCTGACCATTCTATTTAGAATCATAGCCCCCATCTCCACTGTCTCCCCTCCTTCCCTGCCTTATTTTTCTCCATATCGCTTACTACGGTTTTACCTATTTTACTCACTTATTTTATTTCTTGTCTTTCTGATCCCATGAGAAGGTAAGCTCATAAGGTAGAGGTTTTTATCTATTTCTTCTCTACTATAGCCCCAGTGCCCAGAACAGTGACAGACTTAGAGAATGCTTTAAAATTGTGAAACATACTAATACACATTCACCCCGCCACCCACCACACACACACACACACACACACACACACACACACAATTAGGAAGTGAACAGACTTCCTGTGAAATCTTGGGTTTCAGGTTAAGAAGCTCTGCTCCAGGCAATGATTAACTATGATACTGAGTTCTCCACGTCCAGTTTCTCCCAAAGACAAACCTTGATGTGTCACTAGAACCACCTCCTCTACTGAAATATGACTTTACTATATTTACATGGAAATCCTTGATTTCCCAGGCTCTTTCCCCAGGATTTTCTTGTGAGTTAAACAGGGAATGTATGTACACCTAATGATTACTACCCCATCTTTTATGCATCCAACAAGTGTTAATTTCAGCATTTCCAGTGTTATCAGGCACTATCCAGACATTTTCTGAAGATACAGCAATGCACAAGATAAGCATGGTAGCTTCATGGACTCTAATAGGTGAGAATTTGTATGTCTTAAGCAAAAAAGACACACAAATTAAATAGCGTTATCGAGTGCAGGGCTTCTGAACAGTACAGCCCTGCATATCCTGAACCAGAATTATTCGAAAATATTTTTTGTTTTGTTTAGTTGTGAGACGGAGTCTCGCTCTGTCACCCAGGCTGGAGTGCAGTGGCGTGATCTCAGCTCACTACAACCTCCGCCTCCTGGGTTCAAGCGATTCTCCTGCCTCAGGCCCCTGAGTAGCTGGGATTACAGGCGTGCACCACCACACACAGCCAATGTTTGCATTTTTAGTAGAGACAGGGTTTTGCCAGGTTGACCAGGCTGGTCTCAAACTCCTGACATCATGTGATCCATTCGCCTCGGCTTCTCAAAGTGCTGGGATTATAGGCATGAGCCACTGCACCCACCCCAAAAATATTTCTACAATGCATCTTTCTGAATCTCATAGCTACTGCATCAGAAACTATGAGGTACCGTCCTGAAATCTGCATTTTATTCGTTTGTTTGTTTGAGACGGAGTCTTGCTCTGTCGCCCAGGCTGGAGTGCAGTGGCGCAATCTTGGCTCACTGCAACCTCCACATCCTGGGTTCAAGCGATTCTCCTGCCTCAGCCTCCCAAGCAGCTGAGATTACAGGCACCCACCACCACACCCGGCTAATTTTTGTATTTTTAGTAGAGACAGGGTTTCACCATGTTGGCCAGGCTGGTCTCAAACTCCTGACCTCAAGTGATCCGCCCGCTTCAGCCTCCCAAAGTGCTGGGATTACAGGCGTGAACCACAGCACCCAGCCGAAATCTGCATTTTAAAGAGTTTAAGATAGGCCAGTAGTAGATCAGACACAAAACAGTATGAGTGAGTCAGGAAAGACATCCCAGAGGAAATGCTTCTGAGTCAAGACTGAAAGATGGGTAGGGGTTAACCAAACAGAGGAGGAGAGAGTGGTAACAGAGAGGAGGGGAAAGGGAGTCAAACAGCATTGCAGGCTGAGGCAACACCAGATACAAAGGGTGGCAATGGGGAAAGGCTCAGTGTCTCTGACAAACTTAAAGACCATTCAGCCTGGAACGTAATGAGCCAGCAAGAGAGTTTGGGGACAGTAGGCCCTAATGCTACAGGATCTCCTCGGCCGTGGAAATGATTTCAAATTTTATCCTAAGAGAAATCAAGAGCCATCTAGGGTTTTAAGCAAGAAAGTAACATGATGGTTACTGTGGCGGCGACTCACTTCATCCCAACTTCTTGAGACTTTCGCTTCTGGAGGTCATATTTCTCTAAGATCTTCCAGAAAAAAGTCTTAAAGCCACCTTAACCTTTTTTCTGGTCCAGCTCTTAAATTTTTTCCTCCTCTTCCCCAATAATAACATGAGTGTGGATCCAGCTTGTTCACAAAGCCTGCCTTGCTCCAAAGCATCCGTCTGTAAAGATTCTTCACTTGCATCTGTGATTTGTGGGCCTGAAGAAAACTATCCATCCTTGCAAATGTCTTCTGCTGAGATGCCTCACATGGAGACTGTCTCTCCTCTTCCTTCCTCCATGGATCTGCTTATTTAGGACAGCCCTGATTCTTCCACCCCTCCCAAAGGCAAACAACCCACTTCTGCAGAGAAGAGTGCCAGAAAAAAGGAAGACAAGGTCCCATTCAAGAAACAGAAGACCAGAACTGTGTTCTCTTCCACACAGCTATTTGTACTCAATGATACATTTCAGAGACAGAAATACTTCAGCCTCCAGCAGATGCAAGAACTTTCCAACATCCTGAACCTCAGCTACAAACAGGTTAAGACCTGGTTCCAGAACCAGAGAATGAAATATAAGAGGTGGCAGGAAAAGAACTGGCCAAAGAATAGCAATGGTGTGACTCAGAAGGCCTCAGCACCTACCTACCCCAGCCTCTACTCTTCCTACCACCGGGGATGCCTGGTGAACACGACTGGGAACTTTCCAATGTGGAGCAACCACACCTGGAACAATTCAACCTGGAGCAACCAGACCCAGAACATCCAGTCCTGGAGCAACCACTCCTGGAACACTCAGACCTGGTGCACCCAATCCTGGAAAAATCAGGCCTGGAACAGTCCCTTCTATAACTGTGGAGAGGAATCTCTGCAGTCCTGCATGCAGTTCCAGCCAAATTCTCCTGCCAGTGACTTGGAAGCTGCCTTGGAAGCTGCTGGGGAAAGCCATAATGTAATACAGCAGACCACTAGGTATTTGAATACTCCACAAGCCGTGAATTTATTCCTAAACTACTCCACGAACATGCAACCTGAAGATGTGTGAAGATGAGTGCAGTTGACATTAATCAATTTCAGTCTCGGCACTGGCTGAATCCTTCCTCTCCCTTTCTCCCATCCCTCATAGGATTTTTCTTGTTTGGAAACCACATGTTCTGGTTTCCATTATGCCTATCCAGTCAATTTGATGGAGGGTAGGGTATGGTTGGAGTCTAATCAGAGAGATTTCTTTCTTTTTTCCTATTGTATCTTCCTGGAGAAAAGACAGGCGCGTGCCTGTAGTCCCAGCTACTCAGGAGGCTGAGGCTGGAGAATCACTGGAGCTCAGGAAGTGGAGATTGCAGTGAGCTGAGATTGCACCATTGCAGTCCAGCCTGGGTGACAGAGTGAGACTCCATGAGAGAGAGAGAGAGAGAGAGAGAGAGAGAAATAGATGAAGTTCTTGAATAGACATTTCTCCACAGAAGGTGATATGGTTTGGATCTGTGTCCCCACCAAATCTCATGTTGAATTGTAATCCCTAATGTTAGAGGTGGGGCCTCATGTATGATGGGGGCAGTCTCTCATGAATGGTTTAGCACCATGCCACTAGTGCTGTTCTCGTGATAGAGTTCTCACGAGATCTGGTGTTTAAAAGTCTGTAGCAACTCCCCCTTCTCTCTCTACCTCCTGCTCCTCCTCCCTCTCTTCCTGCCTCACTCCCTTTTGCCTTCTGCCATGATTGTAAGTTCCCTGAGGCGTCCCCAGAAGCTGATGCTGCCATGCTTCCTGTGCAGCCTGTGGAACTGTGAGCCAATTAAACCTCTTTTCTGAGGGCAGTGCGCGCTTCTCAGGCTCTAGAGCGGTGGGGTCCTCTGCCTGCACCCCTTCCTTGCCGGCCAGCATTTCAGCTGCAGAGTTTTGCCCACACTTCAAGATTTAGGGAGCAGAATTTGCCCACTCATCTGGTATAACTAGTTCTGATGGCTGGGAATAAAGGAAGAGGACATGCTGCTTATACCTTTAATATTGAGGCTGTTGGATTTAGCAAAGGTAAAAAGTTACCTGATGTAGTGTTGAAACCACCCCCACTATTTCCTGGTACAGATTATAAACCGGTGCCACTGAAAACAGGAGAAGGTGAATAATATATGCTGGCTTTGAAACAGGAGTTGAGAGAAACAATGAAAAGAATGCCTTATTTTATTGAAACACCTTCATGAAGAAAGACAAGATATTGAAAGGTATAGTAAAAGATACATGAAGGTATACAAGGAAGAATGGATACCAGATTGGAGAAGACTTCCAAGAGAGATGATGCCAAGAAATAAATGTAAAAAAGCAGGCCCAAAACCAAAAAGGCAAAAGACACAGGCAAAGGCACATCACTCACTAATACTGCAGATGTGTTGAAAAAAATTGAGGAATTGGAAAAGAGAGGTGATGATGAAAAATCAGATGAGGAAAATGAAGAGAAAGAAGGAAGCAAAGAGAAAAGTAAAGAAGGTGATGATGATGATGATGACAATGGTGCTGCAGAACAGGAGGGATATGATGAAGAAGAGCAAGAAGAGGGAAATGACTACATTAATTCATACTTTGAAGATGGAGATGATTTTGGTGCAGACAGTGATGACAACATGGATGAAGCAACCTATTAGGCATGAAATTTTTCAAAAAATGTTTTTATGATGCAGCTTCTGAACATTTGGACAGATTTGTTTTGTATTTTGTTTCCGATAAGGAATAAGTATTTATTTTTGTTTATTTGTTTTTGTACAAATATTTGTTACCAAAATATTCAAAACCACTTTGAGTTTACATCCAGTTACCTTACGAATTAGTCCCTGACACTCTGACATTCCTTCTAAACACTTCTGCCATGTCTTTTATGTACTCTTGTGGATTTTTTTATATTATTTGAATATGAATGTGCCTAAATAATTTTTGTTCTCTTAATCTATGTATACATACATTCTTGCTTAACTGCTGATCTTTTGTAAGACTATTGCTAGTCATACTGGATTTCTAGAACCTGAAAGTTGATATAATACAGCACATGGAGCACTTTAAAAACAAAGAAACTTGAAAATAATTTTATTTTTTATTTTTACATGGTATGTTCTAGACTACTGCATTATGACTACGTAAACCTACCTGAGCTCTTACAAGTACAGAATTGTGAGGTAGAGGTTTTGTGATGGAAAACATACACATAGGGAAAAATACCAAACTAAGCAATATAAATTTCACAGCTCACAGTTTAGCCAGTACAAAGAAACTTTCACATGGGGTGAATATTATAAATACTTGAATTTGGGACTAACCTAATACTGTATGATATATGAATTAGTCATCCCACTGTAATAACTTTGACATCTTCAAGTAGTTGGGCTTATGAAAAATTTGACTAAGACATTTTATTTAATTCTATACTTTAAGTGTGAAATAAGTTCTGGTCATATAAATATCACTGTAGAATGCATATGTGTGAACTCTATGAAGTGAAGTGTGGTGGCCTTTTATGTACTCAAGCTGTACAATTGATTTATATAAAAATGCAAAATGAACTCAGGTCATTTTGAAATTAAGATTAATTTTTTTGGTGTTCAACTTTAAAGCTAGCGCCCCTAACTTTATATATTTTTGGGGAAAAAAGTACCTAAAAACCTCAGCCTACAAATACTCTCACAAATGCCAAAGATCTTCAAGGAAATTCATATTATATATTTCAAAAATGATTTATCAATGTGATCTACCAAAAACATTTATTTTTCCCCTTTAGGAAGATATTATTATCCTCTAATGTGAGAATCAGATCCCTAGATTCTATTCCTACCTGTACTATTAAACTCAACCTTGAACCTGAGCTTGGGTGTTTCTGCACCTCAGTTTCTCCACTCGTAAACAATTTCCTACAAAAATTGTGTAAACACCAACCAAAATTTACCATATGTATTCATTCTCTTGCCATAAAGATCACTTCTTAATTTACATTTGGCTCTCACCCTCTAAAAATATGTGGTTTGGAGAGTAACTGAAAACACAATTTTAAGAAACATGTTTTCCTCACAAAATATATTGTAATCTGATTTTCCTATCTTGTATTCCTGCGGAAAATTAGAGGAAATGTGTATTGTCTTGTGCCATTTTGCAACATGACTTTCTCAGGAAAAAGATCACTTTCAATGGCAATACTTTCTTTAATAATTCGAGATGGGTGTGAGGACCTATTTTATTAGTTTAGTGCTATGTTAATCATTTGTGAATTACTTCTTGTTTAAAGGAAGTATCAAAAAATTTTAAGATTCTAAATGGAATACATGAATAAAGTAAGCCTTAGAATAGAAACTTCACATAAAGTTGTCATTTGCAGTTGATAATTAACATAGGTGTCGCATTCTCTCAACTCCTTAGTACCAGAGCCAAATACCATTTAGTTCTCAGAAATCTTATCAATATTGTTCTGTTTACCGACTTATCATAAATCTGCAGATAACCACTTGAACCAGGCAAATACACTGAAGGTAGAGGTTATTTCTTTTTTTAGCTTTGAATTTGTCATGACCATTTTAGTCTTGCAGATAGCAGGGCAGCCCCTTGGGGCAAGGATTTACTCTGGGAGGCACCAGCCATCCCCTTTAAGAGCCTTCTTTCCTCCCTTTGGAAGATCTTTTTACCATGTTAAAGTATACTATTTGTGAGAACATGCAGGATTTTCAGGTTGCTTTACCAGCATGAATCTCATTTTTCTGGCTTAAAATCTGAGACTGTGAAATGATTCCATAGGAAAGTGAATGTTACTTTGCAGAATTAGCCTCTTACATAAAAGTATTTGTTGAAGTGTCTTTAAAATTGCTATCGTGAACGAAACTGTTTGGTTGCTATAATGCTTACTTTTCTGTATGTTTACACATTAAATTCTCACAGAACAAAAACAAACAAACAAACCCAAACCTCTTTTCTTTATAAATCACCCAGTCTCAGGTATTTCTTTATAGCAGTATGAGAATGGACTAATACAGAAAATACATAAACAGCCAACAAGCCTGTGAAAAGATACTCAACGTCTTAGTCATTAGAGATACACAAATCAAAATCACTTGAGATATCCCTTCACAGTCATTAGAATAGCTATAATAATTGCTTTTTTGATGAAAATAATTGTTGGCGAGAATGTGGAGAATCTGGAACTCTCATGCATTGCTGGCAGGAATGCAAAATGGTGCAGCTGTTATGGATATCAGTTTGGTGCTTCTTCAAAAAGTTAAACATAGAATTACTGTATGACCCAGCCATTTCACTCCTAGATATATCCAAAAGAACTGAAAACATATGTTCAGACAAAAACTTCATAGCAGCATTATTCATAGCAGCCAGAAAGTGGAAACAATCAGATGCCCATTAACTGATGAATGGATAAACAAAATGTGCTATATCCATTCAGTGGTGTCAAAGGAAAATATCTTGGGCCCTCAATATCACTAAGGAAAACTCAAGCTGGGAACTGCTTAGGGCAAACCTGCCTCCTTTTCTATTCAAAGTCACTCCTTTGCTCACTGAGATAGATTCATATCTGATTTGCCTCCTTTGGAAAGGCTAATCAGAAACTCAAAAGAATGTAACCATTTGTGTAGCACCTTTCTGTGACCTGGAAGCTCCCTCCGCACTTAAGTCTTCGTGCCTTTGCTTCAAGTTGTCCTCCCCTTCCAGACTGAACCAATGTACTTCTTACATATATTGATTGACGTCTCATGTCTCCCTAAACGTATAAAACCAAGCTTTGCCCTGACCACCTTGGGCACATGTTGTCAGGACTTCCTGAGGCAGTGTCACGGGCACATCCTCAACCTTGGCAAAATAAAAATAAACTTTCTTTTTTTTTTTTGCTCCGTCGCCCAGGCTGGAGTGCAGTGGCACAATCTCACCTCACTGCAAGCTCCGCCTCCTAGGTTTACGCCATTCTCCTGCCTCAGCCTCCCAAGTAGCTGGGACTACAGGCGGCCGCCACCACACCCAGCTAATTTTTTGCATTTTTAGTAGAGACGGGGTTTCACCATGTTAGCCAGGATGGTCTCAATCTCCTGACTTCGTGATCCGCCCGCCTCGGCCTCCCAAAGTGCTGGGATTACAGGTGTGAGCCACCACGCCCGGCTGGCAAAATAAACTTTCTAAATTAACTGAGACCTGTCTCAGATTTTCTAGGTTCACATTTTGGTAACCACGAAGGGATTCTGAGTGGAGATGCCCCTGACCTTTGACAAATCTCCTATCAGTGCTTGGTACCAGCATGAGCTAACTTTATGGATCAAACCAATAGGACAATTTGCTGAGGTCTGAGAGCACCCCTCCGGTGAATCCCTTATATCCCAAAATTTGGTCATTCTGATCCACAGACAATAAGGAGGTTTGTTTTGGGAAAGGACTGTTATCTTTGTTTAAAAGCTAAACTATAAACTAAGTTCCTTCCAAAGTCAGCTCATCCTATGCCCAGGAATGAACAAGGACAGCTTACAGGTTAAGAGCAGTATGGAATCAGTTAGGTCAAATCTTTTTTCTTTTTTTTTTGAGATGGAGTCTTGCTCTGTTGCCCAGGCTGGAGTACAGTGGTGCGATCTCGGCTCACTGCAAGCTCCACCTCCCAGGTTCACGCCATTCTCCTGCCTCAGCCTCCCGAGTAGCTGGGACTACAAGCGCCCGCCACCACACCTGGCTAATTTTTTGTATTTTTAGTAGAGATGGGGTTTCACCATGTTAGCCAGGATGGTCTTGATCTCCTGAACTTGTGATCTGCCCGCCTCGGCCTCCCAAAGTGCTGGGATTAGAGGTGTGAGCCACCGCGCCCAGCCAGTCAAATCTTTTCTGACTGTCTCAGTTATAATTTTGCAATGGCAGTTTCATAACTTTAAATCATGACTATCACAGTTTTCATAAATAATCTAGGTAAATAATTAAAACAATTAGGTAAATGTAATGGGATAAATACTTGTAGACAAACTGCTCATAATTTAGAGTATAAAGTTATCTTAAATTAAATAATAGATATCTCATTATTTGAGTATTTTCCAATAAATATACATTGTAGAAAAACATTCTTGCTAAAGAAAGAAAAATGTGTCTTTTAAAAAAAAAGTGAACAAGTTTTGTCTAATTCAAAGCTTATTTAAAGGTTATATATAAAACAAGGTAAAAGGAGCCAGGAATAAAAAAAGATGTAAAGAAAGTTATAAAAATAAAGAGGTTTTTTTTAGGTAAAAAAGCTTAAAGAGAAATAATTTTATATAAGAAAGAATTTTCTGTGGTAAATTTAGTCCTAAAATAAAATAACTGATTGTTTAAAAAGGAGGGAATTTCAGAACAAATCAGAAAGTCTGGCCATGTCATCAATAGTGTAAGTCACAATAAGAGGATTTATATATTTAAAAAAAACAAAAACCTTTTATATAATCAAGTTGTCATATTATTATTAAATTTTGGTTTGCTTAGGGAAAAAAACTGAGATAAAAAATTTTTTAATGTTATTGCATCCATTTATCTTCCTGTATGTGTTTTTAAAGTCCTTGTAACATTGAGTTACAGGGCTTTAACTCCTGGGTCTATAAAGGACACCAAGTCCTGCTAAATCTTAAACACTGACAGCAATTAAAGCCTCATCTTCAGGCACCATAGAAGATGCCAATTAAAACAAACTGCATTCCTGAGACACACGGCAAGAAATTAAAGCCATTCAACTCCTCAAGGCCCAGGGACTATCGTGGAAGAGGTGGGCACATAAGATTGTAAGGGCCAATTTTGAAAGATAAAATAAGTTCAGTTTCTCTATAAATTAATTATTAATGTCAAAGGCACACTGATGCAAAACCAAGTATATGGACCCCTATGTCAGATTAACAAGGTTTTCTTGAATCATTAAAGAACTTCTTAATAAAGGTTATAAAAGGCTTATGGAAGTTATATTTTATAATCAAGATTAAATTTTATAGATTGTTTACGAAATTTTGAAAAACAAATGTAATTGGCTTCATGCTGTTTTTATTAGGGTTTCTTGTTTAGAAAATTAAGTCTCAACTCAAATAATGAAGGTTTTCACTTTTTTTGGAATGCTGGAATTATCACTTTGGTTAAATAAATGACTTTACAATGACCTGTAATCCTATTTTGTAATATCAAGTGTTTTAAAGCTTTTATATTTGACAAACTTTCCAAAATCAAATTATAAATTATATCTTTTTGGCCAGGCGCTGTGGTTCACGCCTGTAATCCCAGCACTTTGGGAGGCCGAGGCGGGCAGATCACGAGGCCAGGAGATCGAGACCATCCTGGCTAACACAATGAAACCCCATCTCTACTAAAAATACAAAAAAAAAAAAAATTAGCTGGGTGTGGTGGCAGGTGCCTGTAGTCCCAGCTACTCAGGAGGCTGAGGCAGGAGAATGGCATGAACCCGGGAGGCAGAGCTTGCAGTGAGCCCAGATGGTGTCACTGCACTCCAGCCTGGGCGACAGTGTGAGACTCCATCTCAAAAAAAAAAAAAATTATGTCTTTTTCTAACCTAATTAGTCCTTTAAGACATTAGGTTCCTTAAGTCCAAAAATGACATAACTTGGCTTATTTTGGTATAAAAATTATACAGGAAGCATTGTCAAATATGAAATGGACACCATTTCATATTTGTATACATATCTAATTTTGTTACAAATTTATAGGAAACTCCTGTAATTCTGATATAACTTAGTGTACATTATCAGTAATAATCATAATTGTTATGTTAAAATTATCTTGTGCCACAGAGGTAACAAATTTTCTTGTCAATTGTGTCTTTTAACTATGGCTACCTTAAAACTTTTTTTCATCCACAGACAATTGTCTTGTTTTGCCTTGTTTTAAATGCTCTTTAAAAGGTGGATTTATAGGCCAGGCGTGGTGGTTCACGCCTGTAATCCCAGCACTTTGGGAGGCTGAGGTGGGCAGATCACAAGGTCAGGAGATAGAGACCATCCTGGCTAACAAGGTGAAACCCCATCTCTACTAAAAATGCAAACAATTAGCCGGGCGTGGTGGCAGGCACCTGTAGTCCCAGCTACTCAGGAGGCTGAGGCAGGAGAATGGCATGAATCCAGGAGGCGGAGCTTGTAGTGAGCCAAGATTGTGCCACTGCACTCCAGCCTGGGTGACAGAGTAAGACTCTGTCTCAAAAAAAAAAGAGGGGGTGGATTTATAATTAGCTATAGGACTCTAACAGGTGCACCTAAATGCAGGTTTTCTGATAACTTTGGAAATTGTGACATTGGAATAAAGGAACTTTCAGAACTCTCATGGAGAGCTGAAATGTTCATGACTATCAAACAGAATAGGAGTTAACTGAATTAACTGAACCAATAGAAAACGGAAGTAATCTTTTTGACTTTTTGCTTAAATGTTGCTGATACTTTGTTTTGTTTTTCAGAGTTAAGAAAACAATTATTTTAAGCTATTTACAGCTTTTAATAATTGAGTAAAGTATAACCCTGTGAACAAAATTTGGAACCTATTTGTTTCCCTCTACCTGATTTCTCTAGAATTTGGAAACTATTTGTGACTATTCTTAATTTATAGCAATATAGTTATTTGCATAAGGGCAGTAAGAATCTGGTTTTTTTTGCAATAGGACACAACTGGAGGAATTGCTTATTTTACCAAGGCTTTGACTGGAATGATGTGCTTTTCTTTAAGGAAGCAAACTTGACTTATGGAGCCAATAAAGCCCTTGGAAAACTGGCCTCATATTTTGTGTACACAGTCCCTGTACAGGGTTTCTGACCTGTGCTTAGTGAAGAATGTCACTTTCTGACAGGCACAGAAGCCCCAGGTTTATCTTGGATCCTCAAGAGGAGAGGAAATTCGCACAATTCATAGACATTTGATGGCACAAATCCATGGTTGGGCTCGGCTTTAAAAAAGTTTTATCTGGGCTGGGTGCGGTGGCTCACACCTGTAATCCCAGCACCTTGGGAGACCGAGATGGGCAGACCACGAGGTCAGGAGATTGAGACCATCCTGGCTAACACAGTAAAACCCTGTCTCTACTAAAAAAATTAAAATAAAAATAAATTAAAAACAAATAAATAAATAAACCTTATCTGAGATTCCTCCTATAGAACAAAGTTCATCAAAGTCAATTTAAAAGCCTATGTAAAAAATAATTATTCTTGCTACACTGTGTACAAATATTAGGCCAAGTATAATAAGGCATACCAGTCATACCATGATTTGTCTTTAGTAAAAATGGGAAACTGGGGAGAGAAAAATTATGTTTCAAAACTACAGTAGACCTGTTGTTAGATCCTAGTCTTGCCTAATATTTTTTTCAATTTTTATTATTTTCTATAGTTTGGACTGAATTCTAATTTTTCTTGACTACAAGTCTTCAAAATAATGTTTTTAATTTTTTTCCTTCTTTTTTATCCCCATTTTTCTTTATTTGGAGTCACTGAAAACTAAGCTGTGCTTTCTTAAAACCCTGCAAACTGAAGCCAGACAACTTAAACTTCAGGAGAAAATAACTACAACCTATTTACATACATAAGCCACTTCCATACCTGCCTACTAGTATATGGACTTCAGAGTAATGTGGCCTATATTGATTTTTCCAGGACTGTTGTATTTTTTATAGTTGTTTTTTTCTCCCTTCCTCCCCTCTATTTTCTCTTCACAAGACATGAGACTTCACAACCTGCTAAAAATGAGCTTTTGGGACCTCCCCATTGTATTAGTCCATTTTCACACTGCTGATAAAGACATACCCAAGACTGGGCAATTTACAAAAGAAAGAGGTTTAATTGGACTTACAGTTCCACATGGCTGGGGAGGCCTCAGAATCATGGCAGAGTTCAAAAGGCAGTTCTTACATGGCAGCAGCAAGAGAAAATGAGGAGAAAGCAAAAGTGGAAACTCCTGATAAACCCATCAGATCTTGTGAGACTTATTCACTTTCACAAGAATAGCATGGGAAAAACCAGCCCCTGTGATTCAATGACTTCCAACTGGTTCCCTCCCACAACATGTGGGAATTCTGGGAGATGCAATTCAAGTTGAGATTTGAATGGGAACACAGCCAAATCATATCATTCTGCCCCTGGCCCCTCCAGATCTCATGTCCTCACATTTTAAAACCAATCATCCCTTCCCAACAGTCCCCTAAAGTCTTAACTCATTTCAGCATCAACCCAAAAGTCCACATTACAAAGTCTCATGTGAGACAAGGCAAGTCCCTTCCACCTATGAGCCTGTAAAATCAAAAACAAGCTAGTTACTTCCTAGATACAATAGGGTTACAGGTATTGGGTAAATATAGCTATTCCAAATGGGAGAAATTTGCTAAAACCAAGGGGTTATAGGACCCATGCAAGTCCAAAATCCAGCAGGGCAGTCAAATTTTAAAACTCTAAAATGATCTCCTTTGACTCCAGGTCATGCTGATGAAACAGGTGGGTTCTCATGGTTTTCAGCAGCTCCACCCCTGTGGCTTTGCAAGATACAGCCTCCCTCCTGGCTGCTTTCATGGGCTGATGTTGAGTGTCTGCAGCTTTTCCAGGCACCCGGTGCAAGCTGTCAGTGGATTTACCATTCTGGGGTCTGGAGGACAGTGGCCCTCTTCTCACAGCTCCACTAGGCAGTGCCCTGGTGGGGACTCTGTGTGGGAGCTCCCACCCCACATTTCCCTTCTGCACTGCCCTAGCAGAGGTTCTCCATGAGGTCCCCACCCCTGCAGAAAACTTTTGCCTGGGCATCCAGGTGTTTCTATACATCTGAAATCTAGGCAGAGGTTCCCAAACCTCAATTCTTGACTTCTGTGCACCCACAGGCTCAACACCATGTGGAAGCTGCCAAGGCTTGGGACTTCCACCCTCTGAAGCCACAGCCTGAGCTGTACGTTGGCCCCTTTCAGCCATGGCTGGAGCAGCTGGGACACAGGGCACCAAGTCCCTAGGCTACACACAGCATGGGGACCCTGTGCCCAGCCCACAAAACCAATTTTTCCTCCTGGGCTTCTGGGCCTGTGATGGGAGGGGCTGCCATGAAGGTCTCTGACATGGTCTGGAGACATTTTCCCCATAGTCTTGAGGATTAACAGTAGGCTCCTTGCTACTTGCAAATTTCTGCAACTGGCTTGAATTTCTCCCCAGAAAATGGGTTTTTCTTTTCTATTTCATAGTCAGGATAGACTCTACCAAAAAAAATTTTTTTCAATCAGCCAAGTATGGTGGTGTGTGCCTGTAGTCCCAACTATAATACTAGGGAGAATAAGATGGGAGGATTGCTTGAGTCCAGGAGTTCAAGATTGCAGTGAGCTATGATTGAGCCCCTGCACTAAAGCCTGGGCAACAGAGCAAGACACTATCTCTAATAATAATAATAATAATAATAATAATAATAATAATATAAATTAATGGCAAGAGAGATCAAGTATAAATGAATGACAAATGGGCAGATATAGTGGAGATTTAAAATATCAATGTATGCTATGAAGAAAGACAAGTATGAAATAGTAGGTTTGGAGAGTGTGCAGCCCCATGTTATCAAGGCCACCCATTTTATGTTTCCATCTGGATCCCTGCAATGGCAGGGGCCAAGAGCAGTTCGTTTGGTAGTACTGGGATGCAGAATTCAGAATCACACAGGCTTTCTAGGTCCCATGCAATTGCACGAGGTGAACAGCAAGTGACTGAGTAATACTTGGGTTCAAATTACCAAGCAAGGGGGCAATTAAAATTCAGAAATACTGTACTTCTATTCTTACTTTATTATTAATGAGTTGCTTTCCCTTTTTAACTTCTCAGGAATTTCACTTCTTCAGGGAATAAATATTTATTAGATATTTATCAGTTTGCAGAAATCCTGCCATGCAGAGAAACAAGTCAACATCTGTTACTTCTATTTGCAGAAAACTGGTAAATTCAAACAGTGTGCTAATGTTTCCACTCGGGAGGAGTGTAACTGCACAAAGGATCAGAAGTTTTCACATGCTGTTGCTTTCTCAGATTGCAGGGAAAAAGTAAGATCATTTTTAATAACTGAAGACAGGATACTTTCTTATTAACAAGATTTTGAAATGTGCCTTTAGGTTAAACATGAAAACTAAGACATAGAAATAATGTCTTATTATGATGCAGAGCTAAATATGACACTGAGCTAGAAAGATCCGGATTTAAATGTACCTTGCAAGTTAATGAACCTCATCGGTAAAATAAAACAATAATACCTGCACTACCTTGTCCATTCCACAGCATTCGTATAAAGACACACACATGCCCACACCCACACACACCCCTATGTATACAAAAGCAGCTTGTAGTCTGTAAAACACTATACCAGGTTATGGTAAATATTGATTCATTTAAAACAACTTTGAGTATCTAGTGTCAGGTTCTCGGAATATAGAAGGCAAAGTCATTGTAATCAAGCTCAGCCTGCTGACAGTCACAAATGAAAGACAGTGTAATATGTTGGTTAAGAGGTGGCTTCTGTGTCAAATAATATTTTATTCTGTTAGTATCAGAGTTTGCATTAGAAGAATCAAATATGCAGTTGGGGCCAGGTGTGGTGGCTCACGCCTGTAATCCCAGCACTTTGGGAGGCCGAGGCGGGTGGATCACCTGAGGTCAGGAGTTTGAAAACAGTCTGACCAATATGGTGAAACCCAATCTCTACTAAAAATACAAAAATTAGCCGGGCATGGTGGCTTGCACCTGTAGTCACAGCTACTCAGGAGGCTGAGACAGAATTGCTTAAACCTGGGAAGCAGAGGTTGCAGTAAGCAGAGATCGCAGTAAGCAGAGATCGCACCATTGCACTCCAGTCTGGGTGACAGAGCAAGATTCTGTCTCAAAAAAAAGAAAAAAAACAAATATGCAGTTGGTATATCTTTCAAACAGATCAATTTCAAAGTCCTTGTAAGACTGTATATTGAGAAATTGTTATTACACAGACTATACATATATAAAACTATATGTAAGACATCTAGAGGCCGTCTCGGTGGCTCATGCCTGTAATTCCAGCACTTTGGGAGGCTGAGGCGGGCTGATCATGAGGTCAGGAGATCAAGACCATCCTGGCTAACACAGTGAAACCCCATCTCTACTAAAAATACAAAAAACTTAGCCAGGCATGGTGGCAGGTGCCTGTAGTCCCAGCTACTGGGGAGGCTGAGGCAGGAGAATGGCGTGAACCCGGGAGGCGGAGCTTGCAGTGAGCCAAGATCGCGCCACTGCACTCTAGCCTGGGCAACCGAGCTAGACTCCATCTCAAAAAAAAAAAAAAAAAAGACATCTAGAGACTATATATAAGATATATATTTTAAATATATACACAATATGTTGGCAAAGAGTCAGCATTCTGTAAATTGTCATTATTTTATTTTCGTTTTTACTTTTTTTGAGACTGAGTCTTGCTCTGTCGCCCAGGCTGGAGTGCAATGGCGCCATCTCAGCTCACTGCAACCTCTGCCTCCTGGGTTTAAGTGATTCTCCTGCCTCAGACTCTCAAGTAGCTGGGACTACAGGTGCCCACCACTATGACCAGCTAATTTTTGTATTTTCAGTAGAGATGGAGTTTCACCATGTTGGCCAGACTGGTCTCAAACTCCTGACCCCAAGTGATCCACCCGCCTTGGCCTCCCAAAGTGCTGGGATTATAAGCATGAGCCATTGTGTCTGGCCAGCATTCTGTAAATTATGAGGGCTGTTTTTATATACCCCCTTGCTGAACTAAAATAATGTTTCGTGAGCACTTACTATCTACTAAATGCTACTCTAAGCCTTCTCCATGATTTATCTCATTTAATTCGAGTCACAGAGAAGGCAGGCAATTTGCCAAAGATCTCATTATTAACATGCATTGGGGCTGGCTTTGAGCTCTGACACCAGAGCCCAAGTTTACAGATTGTGCCTGAAAGACTGACTGGCTGGAAGAGTGGCAAAAGGAGGGTGAGCGATCTATGCATGCCCTCCTGGGATATGATTTAGCCAAAAAAAATTCTGAGTGACATCATAGTAAATTCCTGTGAAAAAGGCCTATAGAAGTGATGAGTTTTGTTACCACGATGTATATACTGCCTTTGGAGTTCACATTGATTCTGCTCTAAGACATTTTCTTGACTGAAAAGGCAGAAACCCCTCAGAAGCACATTTCATTGAACAGCCAAACTATTGGCAATATATCTTTTCGTTTTTTACTAGGAAATGAAGTGACTATTGACTTTTCCAAGTTTACATTCATTCTTGGAATTTGTATTTCAGGTTCCTCGCTTTAAGTTTCCAATTACACAATATCCAGTTTCTTTGGAAATTATCAACGAGGATGGACGTGTCCCATTGCAATCTCCATATCTGGTTACTGTGACTGAAGTGAACATGAGGCACAACTGGAAACTGAGTAGGGTTTGCTTTCATCTGTAATTATTTTATCTGATAAGTAATATTGTTACTGGTTTACAAAGATCAATGGTTTTCAAAGCCTGTTCACACAAAAGAGAGCCAGGAGTTCTTGCAAATGGATTTGGATCAGTTGGCATATTGCTGTTTACTTCTATTGTTTCCCACTTATTTCATCATCACTTCCAGTGGCCTGGATTCTAGGGTAAAAGCATTTTTGAATAATTTACACTGCAAAAAAAATCGAAGGTCATTTTGTGGATCAATAGCAACAATGACTGACTGAATTTGTGCTGCATGCCGGTCTGGCATTTCCTTTCCCTGCCCATTCAGTGTGACAGAGGAGGTTGTAAAAGGTGTGGCCAGATAATCTTTAGGATCTGTCTTCTAATTATACGAGTTTCTTAAAGGTTTCTTAAAGGTTTTATGGTAAAATAATTGAAAAGATGCAGAAATATTTTAAATAAGATGTTTACCCCTATTCACTTTACCTCAAATATGTAACTTTTTGTTGCACATTTTGTGTTCACATATGAACACTCTAAGGAGATACATAGGTAGATAGAAATAATTAACTAAACAGAAATTTTGGTCGGCCACTAATATGTTACTAAATATCCAGGCATTTGGTATTCAGTGAGTCTTACTCTGGCCAACATATATGCGTTTTTGAAATGAAAAATCCAGCAAAATAAAGCTATTAAATATTTTGCATTAACTGACATCCCCATTTTCTGTGGTGTGCTGGAAACTGTTCTTACCAGTTTTAGAGTCCTGATCATTAAATATTTAAACATTTTACAAGCTAGATGTTAAACCATTGGTAGCTTGAAATTAGCAAGGGTGAGAGTATTTACACTATTGAAATTGGAAATTACAATCACAGCTGTTTCTTTTCCTTTAGATTCTGTGTACCTTTATACCACTGCAACGTCTAACCCCGACACTACCTATCTAGTTTTAGAAAGGATGACAAGAAAGGCAGGAAAATAGTCAAGTAATCCCATTGTAAAACTTTACTGCCACCTTATTATAAATCGTTTACCTATCACTAAGGAGGTCCTGAGATGACCTTACTGCCAAAAACACGAAGCACGTGCAGGTCAGGACTGATCCTGAGCATGGGGCTGGAAGGAAAAGGTCAGCGTGAAGCTGATCAGAAGTCTTGAACTTCTTGAGGATGCCCTTGAAGGCAATGTGAGATATTGGGCCTAACTCCCCTAAATACATCGTCTACAAAGTCAAGCAGAACTAAAAGTATGGGATAACTTGGTCATATTATGGAGTGAAATCTTTCATTGTACCTTAATGTGCATAACAAATTTTATATTAGTAATTGCAAATGAAATAGTAATAGTAAATTAAAAGTAATGGCAAAAACAGCAATTACTTTTGCACCAACCTAATATGAAATGAGAAAATAAGTGTGCTTAAAATATGTTTTATGTATTTTTAGAACACACTGTGCCAGAAAAGATTAAAAGAATGAAACAATTAGTAGAACCAATTCTTGGTGCTGTAGTGTATAATCCTTCAGGTCTCAACTTAAGCATAAAGGTAATGATGGCATTGTTGTTTTTACTGTGTTGAGTTTAGATAAAACATGTATGTCTAAACTAAGATTGGTTTTAATTCTAAAGTATAGGTAACCAGGAATGGTGGGAATAACATCTTTAAAGTATATACCTTTAAAGTATATGAAGAGGGTTTATTTTTTTCTCCATTTCCCTTGGTGTTATTATTTCCAAAGTTTTGAGCAGATAGGCAAGCCATATTATCTAGCAAAGTGGAGAAGAAAGAGTGTTTCCGAAAGTGAAAGGGAAGAAATGGGCTCAGTATTATTCACCTGGATATGCACGACCACATGTCTTCTGGTTCCAGCTGCCCATAAAAATACATGAAGTTGGTATAATACAGATAATTGTGAAAACCAGTCAGAATTAGGGAACATATTGAAGCCACAAATACGAGGATTAGCCCAAAGTACTTATCAAGGCCAGGTTTAGTTTTAGTCTCCTCATTCTAAAAAAAAAAAAAAAAAAAGGATCAGCTATTGAATCCCTCCACTTCAATCCATCTTTTTATTTTGATGCATGATGTGTATGTCCGAGAGCCTTAGGAAGAGGATGGGAATCTTTTCATGCAGCATCTATAGGGACAGTGGCCCCAGGGTATATTTTTATTAATACTTAAAGGAATGTACATGTTGATGCTGCTAACAACTGGGTGTGCTTTTTTCCACAGGGCTCTGAACTTTTCCACTTTAGAGTGACCGTCATTTCAGGAGTAACTTTTTGTAACTTAATTGAAGAATTTCAGGTAAAATGGATGCACTCGGCATCAGAGGGGTGATGGCTGGGGAAAAAAACATGACAAAACCAATTCAAGAGACACCGAAGAGAAAAAATTGGCAGAATTTGTGTGATGGACAAGGCTTAAAGACAGGGGATCCTGAAGGGTAGCAGTGACACTATCAGTAGTGACGAAGCCAGGGTGCATGATGGGTGCCAGGACTGATTGATGCTGCCAGAATTTTAATAATATATATATAATAATACGTGGCTGTCTTTGTTTTTGTCCCTTCTCCACCTTCCTTGTTGAGCCCAGTTTTCTGACTTTTAATGCTCTTCCTCTCACCTCGACTTCTCCAAAGAACATATTTCTGTAACTTTTTAGTTTCTAGTCTGATTATCCTCCTTTTGGCTGTTTGAACTGTAATCATTGTCTTAAATATTTCAAAGGCTTTCAAGATCCAAAGGAATTGAAAACCAGAATCAGTCTTTCCCAAGTCATCCCATGAAAGCAACAACTCATTTTTGCTTATTCATATAATGACATGGGCTGCCTGTGAGGCATGGGAAGGAATAAGGATTTGATAAAAATCAATTAATGAGTCACTGTCAAATGCTGATATTACATTAACATTCTCTCTCTCTCTCTCTCTCTCTCTCTCTCTCCTGTTCTGGCCCAGCTCTAAGGCCAGCCCCAATAATGGCTCTGCACTACTACACTGGTGGGTGGCCATTGCAGCAGTGCAAACCTCTAAAACCCTGAGAGAAAAATTCAACCCACTAGATAAAGAAACTAGGAAGAGAAGCATCTGTCACATGAGGAGTGTGAAGGAAAATCCCTGTTATTTTTTTCTCTCTTTTCTCATCTCTTTGGCCCAAGAGCAGCCCTGGTTGTGGGGAATAGCACAATAGCACAGAGGGCTAAAATTCTCATAGAAGCTCCACTTTCTTTCCAGAGAATGAGGGAAAGGACCTCTAAGAGTGGAAAGCATGGGGGGACATCTCTATGAGAAGAGGGCTGGAGAAAGGGAGTCCTGATTCTTTATATAAACTAGCACCAGGAAGAAGCTGCATATGACCAGGGCACACCTAAAGAAAATAGCAAAGCCTTTGAAATAAAACTACAAAGTAAACATCCTCTAGTTTCAGAGCAGCTCCTGAGTGGCACAGGTACCAACCAGGAAGACACAAATAGCATAGCAACAGCTTGGAAAACCGAACTGACATTGAAACCACCACCCACAGAAGGTGAGGCATAACTCGTGACCTGAACTCAACCAGTGTTATTGACTGCTAAAAACAAACAAATAAATAATCAGCATTTTCCAGATGACTTTTAAACAAGAACCAGAATCTCCCAACATAACATCAAAAATGTCCAGGATACAATCCAATATTGTTCACCATATTTACCAGGATACAATCTGATATTACTCACCATTATTTACCAGGATGCAATCTGATATTATTCACCATATCAACAACCAAGACAATATAATCAATTCTGAAGAGAAAAGACATCAACAAAGGACCACAAATGCAATTATCAAATATTCTAAACTAGCTATTATAACCATGCTCCATGCAGTACAGGTAAACACTTTTGAAATAAGTAGAAAATGATCAATTATAAGCAGAGATCTAGAAGCTACTTAAAAAGGACAAAATGGAAATTTTAGAACTAAAAACTATAATATTTAAATTTAAAAACTACCAAAAGGACTCAATTGCTGAATGGATATGGAACAGGAAAAAAATCAGTGAACTTGAAAGCAAGTCAGTGGAAACCCAACCTGAAGAAAAAGTATTTTAAGAAGAGGAAGATCTTGCCTCAGGGATCTGTATGACAGTATCAGAAGGTCTAACATTTATGTTATCAGAGTCCATGAAGGAGAGGAGAAAGAGACTGGTATGGGGAAAAAAATCCCAGCACTTTGGGAGGCCAAGGTGGGTGGATCGCTTGAGCTCAGGAATTTAAGACCAACTGAGCAACATGGCAAGGCTCTGTCTCTACAAATACAAAAAAAATAGCCAGGCATGGAGGCATGCACCTGTATTCCAGCTACTCTGGAGGCCAAGGTGGGAGGGTTGCTTCAGCCTGGGAGGTCAAGGCTGCAGTGAGCTGAGGTCATGCCACTGCACTCCAGTCTGGGTGACAGAATGAGACCCTGTCTCAAAAAAAAAGAAGAAGAAGAAAGGAAAGAAATAAAGATTGAAAAGCCTCAAGTTTGGTGAAGACATAAGTTTACATATTCAAGAAGCTTAATGAGCCCTAAACAAGGTAAAGATAGAGAAAACCATGCCTGAACACATCATAATCAAACTACCAAAAATCAAGATGATAAAATATTAAAAGTGGTCAGAGAAAAACAACACTGTATACAAGGGTACAGTTTGAATGACTGCTGATTTCTCAACAGAAACCACAGAGGCAAAAGAAAGTTATACAACATCTTTAAAGTGTTGGGGTGAGGGTTGAGTGGGGAGGAAGGATTGTCAATCCAGAATTCTCTATCTACTGAAAATATCTTTCAGGAATAAAAAATCAAGACTTTCTCAAATGAGAGAAAACTAAGAGAATCCATTGTCAGGAGAACTTCTCTTTTGAAAATGCTTAAAGAAGTTATTCAAACAGAAGAAAAGTGATAACAACAGGAAACTTGAAGCTTCAGGAATGGAGGAAGAACAAAAATGGATAAAAGAAAGATAGGCATGACTGCACCATTAATAAAGGAAAGGAATTGTTAAGAAAATATAGAGAAAGTGTATAAAGGTTCTTGGGACTGTTGGAACCTGCTTTTGAAAGTACTCTGAAATAGGCTGGGCGTGGTGGCTCACGCCTGTAATCCCAGTACTTTGGGAGGCCGACATGGGTGGATCACTTGAGGTCAGGAGTTCAAGACCAGCCTGGCCAACACGGTGAAACCCCATCTCTACTAAAAATACAAAAAATTAGCCAGGTGTGGTAGTGCATGCCTGTAATCCCAGTTACTCAGGAGGCTGAGGCAAGAGAATTGCTTGAACCCAGGAGGCGGAGATTGCAGTGAGCCAAGATCGCACCACTGCACTTCATCCAGCCTGGGCGACAGAGTGAGACTCTGTCTGGAAAAAAAAAGGAAAAAAAAGAAAGTACCCTGAAATAGCCAGACCTGGTGACACGTGACTGTAACCTCAGCTATTTGGGAGGCCGAGGGAGGATCATCTGAGGCCAGGGGTTTGAGGCCTCAGTCCAGTATTAACATGCCAGCGAATAACCACTGCACTCCAGCCTGGTAACATAGTGAAGCTCCGTGAAGAAAAGAAAGGAAGGCCGGGCGCGGTGGCTCACGCTTGTAATCCCAGCACTTTGGGAGGCCGAGGCAGGTGGATCACGAGGTCAGGAGATCGAGACCATGGTGAAACCCCGTCTCTACAAAAAAATTAAAAAAATTAGCCAGGCGTGGTGGCAGGCGCCTGTAGTCCCAGCTACTCGGGAGGCTGAGGCAGGAGAATGGCGTGAACCCGGGAGGTGGAACTTGCAGTGAGCCAAGATTGCGCCACTGCACTCCAGCCTGGGTGACAGAGCAGGACTCCATCTCAAAAAAAAAAAAAAAAGAAAAGAAAGGGGAGGAGAAAGGAGAATGCTGAAACAATGAAACACAACCCATAAGCTTGGATTTTCTTTCACCCAAAATACATTATGGGGATAATTGAGAAAAAAAAAAGGAGTAAGATCTGTAATTACAGAATAGTGTTGTCTTAATGTTAATTTCTTGACTTTGATCATTGCACTCTGGTTATTTAAGTGAATTTTTGTGCTTAAAAATACAAATTAAAGTATTTTAGGAGTAAATAGACATTGTATCTAAAACAGACTCATAATTCTGAGGTCTAACGTTTTTTAGAAATGGTGTGGAATATTTGGATGGTTGAAGAAGATTAGAAGGGAAACATTTGAAGAAAAAGTGTTTTTCAGAACTTTAGAGGTAGCAATTTAGGTGGAGAATACAGAATTCAGAGGTGATAGACATTTCTAATCTTAGAAATATAATAAATGGCTTAAATAAGAAAGTGAATTTTTTTTTTTTGAGATGGAGTCTTGCTCTGTCGCCCAGGCTGGAGTGTAGTGGCACGATCTCAGCTCACTGCAAATTCCACCTCCTGGGTTCGCACCATTCTCCTGCCTCAGCCTCCCGAGTAGCTGGGACTTACAGGCGCCCCCACCACACCCGGCTAATTTTTTTGTATTTTTAGGAGAGACGGGGTTTCACCGTGTTAGCCAGGATGGTCTCAATCTCCTGACTTCGTGATCTGCCCGCCTTGGCCTCCCAAAGTGCTGGGATTACAGGCATGAGCCACCGTGCCCAGCCACAAGTGAAATTTTTACATCATTTGGTGGAGTGACTGAAATTTCATTAGGTAGAAATGAATAAGGAAGGCATTCTGGATGGAGAGACCAGGTACAGATATGGGAAAGTGATGCAGGATTTTTCTTGGCCACTTTGCCAACCAGGGACCTCCACAGCTGGTGACACCCTCCACCTGGGCCTTGTTCAGCCCTGAGCCTGCCACTGGAGGCACCCTGCCCACTTGTCCCACCTGTGTTGTAGCGTGTACCAATGTTCTTGTCCTGCATCCAAGTATAACGAGGATACACTGACAATTGAAGAGTGAGGAGGGCAGAGAATAATTTTATTGAGTGATGGAACAGCTCTCAGCAGAGAGGGGACGTAGGGTGTGGTCCCTCACCCCTGCAGTCAGGTGGTTTCTTTGCCAGTGTGGCTCAGTGGGGCCTTTATGGGCTCAGAATAGGGGAGAGCATGCTGATTGGCTTATGAGTAAGCAAAGAAAGGCTAAAGCAAAGGTACCACTCAAAGGTGGGCACAGCAGTGTAGAAAACCAATTAGGAAGGGTAGGTATATGTAAAACAGGTGAAGGGTGGGATCAGTCAGAGGAAAGCACACCAAACAGGAAGACAGGTTCCGAATTCGGTACGTGGATTTACCTGGGACTGCCTTCAGCTTGAAGGTCAGGTTTCACCGGCGACCCGCCCCTATCTGCCTAGGCATTTGACTGCCTCCTGTCACTATCAAAAGCATAAAGTTTGCTTTTTGAATAGCTCAAATCCATTTGGCTGGAATATAAGGTTATTTAGAAGAAAGCCAGGTAGGTTAGGGTCCAATTGTGGAAGGCTTTGAATGTCAGAGTGAAAGCTTTAGAACACGCCTGTCAACATTCCTGTCAACAATGAAAAGCTATTAAACATTTTTGGAAAAAGGTGTTTATACACAGACTGGTGTTGTATACAAAGATAAATCTGGCAATGTTAGGATGTCAACACGGACAGGTGGGCTGGGAAGGAGGCTACTAGAGTAGCCTATTTATGAAAAGTGGCACAATAATCACAGTAGCAGTACTGAAAGAATGGAAAGAATGAATGTGAGGGGAATTTTAGAGAATGTATAGCATGGAGGGACTGTTTCTAAGAAATCAGCTACCTCCTTGGGTCACTGGGAGGATGGTGGTACCTTTAACTTGAGCTAGACCTTAAAGCAGCCCGTCATCCTTTTTCTTGTCCTTTGCACTTTCCCACATTCCCTACTGTCCTAGTTCCATTCATCAGCATGTTCTTCTCCCCCAAAAGATGATCTGGCTTCCTGCTTCACAAAGGAAACATAAGCCTGGGCTTGAACTCCCTACTCTCTTTATGCCCCACTTCTATATTTAACATACAATGACCCCACCCTTGCCTCACATCTCAGAGAAAAAGACATCACTGTCCCTCTCTGTCAATAATCCTATCTGTCCTCCAGGAATTTACTTGCTTCTGTTAATTAGCTATTCACACAGAGGAAACATTTTGAATACATAAAAAGTTTCCTATACTGGCAGCACCTACAAAGAGGATTTTCTAAAGAGGTGGTAGCTTGAAAGAGCACAGACATACGCCTCTACCTGGAATGTTCCTTTATCTCCTTCTCTTCTGTGAACCCACTTATTCGTCATGATCCAGCTCAGAAAGCGCATTCCCTGACTGCCCTAGGCAGGTAGGCATTCCCTCCTCCACGTTCCCAGAGCTCTTTGCCCATTCCTCTGTGACCGGACAGAGAATGTTCTGCTGTGTAAGCATTTTATCTGCCTCCTTCCACCATTAAAGACAGGGTAAAGGCATAAGATAATACATGGACTTCTTAGCCCCTATTTATTGTAGGCAAATTGTTACTTATTCAATTGTCAAGAGACTGTTTCCAAGATTTGTGGATGCTGAATGTCTTTGTGACTCTGGGCAGCGTTTTGCTCTCCGATTAATTGTGGGGAACATTAAATTTTCAGTGTTTTGCATTGCTAAATTCAGAAAGCTTAAAGACTTTGCTTTTTCTGTTGCAGATTTATGTTGATGAGGCACCATTGCCATTCCCAGGACACACGCTTATTGCCGTGGCAACAGCGGTGGTGCTAGGGGGATTAATTTTTATAGCATTTATGTTTCAACTGCGTGGCATCCATCCGTGGAGGACATTCCAAAGATGGATTAGAAGAAACCAAGCGAAGTTTTCAAGTATCTCTCTCAGTGAGCTAATTCATAGATGAAAGTCTAAAGAGTGAACACATGGTCATCATAATTT
The DNA here is from genome assembly GCF_006542625.1 of Nomascus leucogenys. Taxonomy (NCBI): domain Eukaryota; kingdom Metazoa; phylum Chordata; class Mammalia; order Primates; family Hylobatidae; genus Nomascus; species Nomascus leucogenys. The sequence goes on from NC_044402.1 coordinate 14,172,215, forward strand.
CTCTTTTTTTTCTAGTTTTATCAGACAATTCCTAGAACAATATACTTAAATGTTAAATATGCAAGCTACATAAAATCCTACAGAATTGTCATTATAATTCAAATTGCTACTTGTCAATATATTCACCATTCCCTTTTCTTATTTTGAATACATAGAAAATGTCTTATGCCAGGGCTTATGTTGAAGATCTTCCTTGAGGTTTTTAGAAAAGTATAAAATGATAGGGCTGGGCATGGTGGCTCACGCTTGTAATCCTAGCACTTTGGGAGGCCGAGGCAGGCGGATCACGAGGTCAGGAGATCGAGACCACGGTGAAACCCCGTCTCTACTAAAAATACAAAAAAATTAGCCGGGCGTGGTGGTGGGCGCCTGTATTCCCAGCTACTCGGAGAGGCTGAGGCAGGAGAATGGCGTGAACCCGGGAGGCAGAGCTTGCAGTGAGCCGAGATTGCGCCACTGCACTCCAGCCTGGGCGACAGAGCGAGACTCCGTCTCAAAAAAAAAAAAAAAAAAGAGAAAAGTATAAAATGATAACCAACTTGACATGGAACAGGTGTTCTGTGTTATTCAGCTCTTAGTGCCTGGAGCCCATTCTGTGGGTTCAGAACCCCTCAGCTCTGCTCCTTCCAGATAGAGTTTGAGTACAGTGCAGTTATGCCAGGGTGAGGTAGGAGTGAAGACAGCGGATCAGCAGAAGTGTTTTCAGAGCCTTGTGGGAATGAAAGAGGAAGCCATTCAAGTTTCTTCAGGCAACTTCGAAACCAGATTGTAGTACCTAGAGAGGGAAATGTGACCCCATCATTAGGGTGTTAGAAGAACACAGTGTCTGAGCAGGGTATTGGTTTACAAACCTACATGCAGCATGGAGAATTCCAAAAGCTATATCTCTGTGTGCTCTCAAAGTAAATGTCCCCAGGTAGTCAGAAGATGACCATAACATTCAGAGATCAGAGCCTCATGCTCCCTGGAAAAGCTCAGAAGGGGAGCACAGTTTTGACAACATAAGGAAAGGAAGGCATCCAATCCAGGTCTGAGATCTATCATTGAAATTCCTTAGAGAGGGCAGTGCAGCAGGTGGGCAAGAGAATCAGACTCCAGAGCCAGACCTCCTGGGTTTACCATTTACTAGATAGGTAACCTTGGGAAGTTAATTTATTCGTGCATGGGTTGCTTCACCTGTAAAATGGGAAGATATTAACACCTACCTAATGAAACAGGAAATTTTCCTTGACCCCTTAACAGGCCTCGTGACAGGGATGCCTTGCTTATCCAGCCTGCAACTCTCAACCCCTCATGAGAGGGGCAGCATGCAGGTGAGCGGGTGTAGGAGCCAGAGTGAGCACTTTTGGGCGCCAGCAGGAGCAAAACTCCATGTAGGCCCCAAGGCAGCATGTAGGAGGTGTATCCACGATCCCCAAAGCCCCAGAGGGCATGTGTTACAGCGCTCTTTTAACTCTGCTGTCCATGGATGGCTTAGGTGTTAAACAGCTCAGTGGACTCTCTGCCTTTTTGTGGGAGGCAGTTGCTCTTTGCCAGCGAGGGCAGAGGGTCAGTGTGACAGCCTTTAGTGTCCACACCCATGGTACACAAGCTCTTGTTCAGTTTCCAGGAAAAATCAGTTTGCATGAACAAATTGAAGGGTGGTGAATGTGGAGGATTTTATTGCTGAGGGAAGTGGCTCTCGGTAGGAAGGGGAGTTGGAAGGGGGCTGGAGCAGGAAGGTGATCTTCCCCTGGAGTCTGGTCATCCCTGGCCAGACTCCTCTCTGAGGCACCACCATCAAACTGTGTCCAGAATTGGTGGGTTCTTGGTCTCACTGACTTCAAGAATGAAGCTGCGGACCCTCACGGTGAGTGTTACAGTTCTTAAAGATGGTGTGTCCGGAGTTTGTTCCTTCTGATGTTCGGACGTGTCCAGAATTTCTTCTTTCTGGTGGGTTCGTGGTCTCACTGGCTTCAGGAGTGAAGCTGCAGACCTTCGCGGTGAGCGTTACAGCTCTTAAAGGTGGCGCATCTGGACTTCTTCGTTCCTTCCATCTGGAGTTATTCCTTCCTTCCATCTGGAGTTGTTCGTTCCTCCCGGTGGGTTAGTGGTCTCGCTGGCTTCAGGAGTGAAGCTGCAGACCTTCACCGTGAGTGTTACAGTTCACAAAGGCAGCATTGGACCCAAAGAGTGAGCAGCAGCAAGATTTATTGTGAACACCAAAAGAACAAAGCTTCTACAGTGTGGAAGGGTACCTGAGCAGGTTGCCACTGCTGGCTCGGGCAGTCTGCTTGTATTCCCTTATCTCACCCCACCCACATCCTGCTGATTGGCCCATTTTACAGAGAGCTGATTGGTCTGTTTTACAGAGAGCTGATTGGTCCGTTTTGACAGGGTGCTGATTGGTGCATTTACAATCCCGGAGCTAGACACAGAGTGCTGATTGGTGTATTTACAATCCTCTAGCTAGATGTAAAAGTTCTCCAAGTCCCCACTAAATTAACTAGACACAGAGCACTGATTGGTGCATTTACAAACCTTGAGCTAGACACAGGGTGCTGATTGGTGTATTTATAATCCTTTAGCTAGACATAAAGGTTCTCCAAGTCCCCACCAGATTAGCTAGATACAGAGTGCTGATTGGTGCATCCACGAACCCTGAGCTACACACAGAGTGCTGATTGGTGCATATACAATCCTGCGGCTAGACATAAAAGTTCTCCAAGTCCCCACCCAACTCAGGAGCCCAGCTGGCTTCGCCTAGTGGATCCCACGCCAGGGCCGCAGGCGGAGCTGCCTGCCAGTCCTGCACCACTGGCCTGCACTCCTAAGCCCTTGGGCAGTCCATGGGACCAGGCACCGTGGAGCAGGGGGCAGCATCCCTCAGGGAGGCTCAGGCTGCACAGGAGCCCACCACGGGGGGGGCGGGGCTTGGGCATGGCAGGCTGCAGGTCCTGAGCCCTGCCCTGCCAGGAGGCAGCTGAGGCCCTGTGAGAATTCAAGCGTGGCGTGGGTGGGCTGGCAGTGCTGGGGGACCCGGTGCCCCCTCCACAGATGCTGGCCAGGGTGCTAAGCCTCTCACTGCCCCAGGCTGGCTGCTCTGAGTGCAGGGCCCACTGAGCCCACGCCCACCTGGAACTCACGCTGGCCCATGAGCGCCTCGCACAGCCCCGGTGCCCACCCGCGCCTCTCCCTCCACACCTCCCCTCAAGCAGAGGGAGCCGGCTCCAGCCTTGGCCAGCCCAGAGAGGGGCTCCCACAGTGTAGCAGCAGGCTGAAGGGCTCCTCAAGCGTGGCCAGAGCGGATGCCAAGGCTGAGGAGGCACTGAGAGTGAGTGAGGGCCACCAGCACGTTGTCACCTCTCAAAACCATCCCTCTGAAGTCAAGCTGCTTGTCTCTGATATCAGACCACAGTCTCCAACGTCCAGCTGCTTCTCCTCTTCTCCCCTTCTCTGTTCTCTGCCAGTAGGGTAAGGGGTTTTTAATGGGTACAGGATTGGGGGTGTGGCAGGCCCTGTGTGGTTTTGGAAAAGGCAATATTTGAGCGGGAAAACAGGAATCTCACTTTGGGGCCATGGTTCCAAGCTTGAGGGTGGGGCTTCTCCAGGGACTCTGCCCTTTTCTGCCTGGAATTTCTCTGCCTCCTATCCCTATCACTAACAGGGTTCTCAGGAGGATCAAATGAATGAATACGTGTGAAATGTTTAGAACAGGACCCATTTACAGTGAGTGTGTTAAGTGTTGGTTATAATTGATGCTGCTGCCCCTGCTGATGTTTTTAGGTCGTAAGTAATAGATTTTTGTCTAATTAAAATAACAAGGGAGATGCACTGAACAAACACTACAGAATGTCAGATAAACAAAGCAAAGTCTAAACAATCAGTTTTTGTCATGGGCAGGAATGAGGACCATTCTGGGGACCTAGGAAACGTATATTTGTCAACTCCTCCAAGCTTCCCTTGGACCAGGGGTCTAGAGATAAGAGTATAGCACAGTGGTTAAAAGTATAGGCTCCAGAATCTAAAGCCTGGGTTTTTTCTCTTAATAAACTTTTTAAAATGTTAGAATAGTTTAAGATTTACAGAAAAGTTGTGAAGATAGTGCAGAGAGTTTCTGCGTAAAACTCAGAAAACTTTGTAACCGGGCTTGGGCCAGTTACAAACTGTGCTTGGGCCCACTCCCACCCTGTGGAGTGCTTTCTTGCTTTAATAAATATCTGCTTTCATTGATTCCTTCCTGTGTTTCATTCCTTTGTTACTTTGTGCGTATTGTTCAGTGCAGTGTCTCACTCTGTTGCCCAGGCTGGAGTGCAGGGGCATGATCACAGCTTACTGCAGCCTCAACTTCCTGGGATCTAGGAATTCTTACAAACCTGGCCTGTAAAAATTTCCCCAGACTTCAGGCAATACAGTGAACACATTTCTATAAACTGCAATTCTACAATGTAACTCTTTTCTATTCTGATGCCTAACACCTTTCAGTTTATTTTGATTTAGAATCTACCACTTGACAAACAGTGGAACACAGGAAAGATTTTGAGGTTTTGGTTGCAAGGGAAGCACATTAGGAAATGGCAAAGATTTCACTGTAGGAAGAATTCAGGTGATACTTGGTTGGCCAGGCTTATTACTCAGTTTTTATAGCAGTAACAACCCTCAGATCTCACTCTCGGTTGCTTATAACAATAAACATTTCTTGCCCACTGTTCAGCCGATCAGCTGTGGTGGCTCCATATGTCTCTCATTCGAGGACATAGGCCAAAGAACAGGGGCCACTTGGGCAGCTGTACAACACATCTGCTCATAGTTTATCACCCAAATCAAATCAGCCAGGCTTGGTGGCAAACACCTGTAATCCCAAAACTTTGGGAGGCCAAGGCAGGAGGATCTCTTGAGGCCAGGCGTTCGAGACCAGCTGGGCAACATAGTGAGACCCGCCCCCCACCACCACCACCACAAATAAATAAATAAACCACCGAAAAAAAAAAAAGCCACAAAAAAAAAAATTAGCCAGGGGTGGTGCTGTACACCCATAGTTCCAGCTAATCAGGAGGCTGGGGTGGGAGGATCACTGAAGCCCAGGAAGTTGAGCCTGCAGTAAGCTGTGATCATGCCCCTGCACTCCAGCCTGGGCAACAGTGAGGCATTGCTTGAACGAAACGCACAAAGTAACAAAGGAATGAAATACAGGAAGGAAGCAATGAAAGCAGAGATTTATGAAAGCAAGAAAGCACTCCACAGGGTGGGAGTGGGCCCAAGCACACAGCTTAAGGGCCCAGTTACAAAGTTTTCTGGGTTTTAAGCCCTCCTTTGGAGATTCCTATTGGTTACCCCTGATCTGGATGAAGGATTTGGTCCGTGGCTAATTACAGGTGGGGTGAATTAACGCCCTAGGCAGATGAAGGCATGGCCCCTGCTCGGCCCGCCGCCAATCCAGGGCACTCTCCCTTTCCACCTGAGACGTGGTGGAAGCGGGAGGGCTGTAGGCAGAGTGGCCTTTGATCCTTTGTTACTGGGCATGGGGAGCTGGGGCTTTCCCTTTTGGTTTAGCTTTAGGAAGTTGGCATTAATTGTCCTTTGGTTCCCTGCCCCAGACACAGGTGCTCCCCTTTTGGTCCAGCTTTGGGAAATTATCGTGAATTGGCCTCAGAGTCCTTTCCCCAGACCTTGGTGCTTTCCCTTGATTCAGCTTTGGGAAGTCGTCATGAATTGGCCTTAAGTTCCCTGCCTCCAGACCCTATTCTCCTGCCTCAGCGGTAGGGAGACTTCTATGGCGATGGGCTTCCACCAGAACTCAAAAACGGGAGCTGCTAGAGTCTCCTTAATGCCTGGTCGTGGCTGCCCCCGGAATGTCACCTCTGCCTCATTCTACTATCAAGGTAGTTGCAGGGATAGCCCAGGTTCAAAGGAAGGAGAAGTAGACTCCCCCTCTTTTGACTGGCAAGGGGACATTGCAAAAAATCCTGTTGTTTGGGGGGGATTGTTGTAGTCATCTTTGGAAACACAATCTGCCACTTTGATGTTCATCAAAGAAATCTGCTTGAGCTGTGAGCTCAACTGGTATTCGACTTAAGAAATCCACAAAATCGGTTCTGAACTGCATTTTCATCTCAGCGTTTGGCCACGGGCAATGAGAGCTTCATTCAGAAGAGTCACAAAATCGTTCTGACCAAGACCATTTTGTCTAGATCAGTAATTTGGGGATTTGCCTGTCTCAGTGCCATCAGAAGCAACCATCTAACCCAGAAATGCTAACGTTCCTCTTCTTTCAGCAGTCACTGACTACCTACCTCCCCCAGCCCCCTCCCCATCTCACATCACCCTCAGGGGCCTCTGAGCACAGCGTCACCGAGGCCCTCCAGGGCCACAGCAGCAGAACCTCCTGCCCAGATCTCTCTAGGCACTGCCATCATGTGACTAAACTCCCCTCTCAACCACAACCTCCAGCTACAGGACTCTCATCCAAGTCAAAAATCCAAAGGCAGGCGTCTGGCTGGCTGCAGGAGTCCAGAGCCATGGGTGTCCCTAAATTAGTCAACCATGGCTGGGAGACAGAGCCATGCAATCCAGACCCAGCTCTTCTGCTCACTGGGGCCGTTCCCGGAGAAGGAGAAACCACGCTGGAGCGGGCACTCCCACGAGTTGTCGGGGAACAAGAACTCGGATCCTGGCGGGAGAGAGCGAACAGTACACCCGAGCGGCGGCTGTCACCCGGTTTGAAACACGTAAGTGCCCGGCCAACCAGCATCCCAGAAACGCCTGGGGAGCGGGGCGCGCGGACGAGGAGAGACCGCGCTGGTGGGGGCGCGGAAGGGCGAGCGCGCTGCCGCCTCCACGCTGAGCCCACCGCGCGGGGCGGAGGCGCCCGAGTGGTCAGTCTTGGGAGGCGCAGACGCGGTTCCTCTCGAGGGCGCTCCCGCTGTGAGGAGCAAATCCTAGGGACCTCTGCGTCATGAGCACCCAACGGGACCCGCCCCCTTAGGACCTGCACCTGCCTGAGGGGAAAACCCGACCACCACCCACGGTCGTCTGCAGCGCTTGCCTGCCATCCTCCTCCCCTGCAAGCCTCCTCCTCTGCAAGCCTCCTTCTCCCTGCCAACCTCCTCCTCCCTGCCCAGCCTCTTTCTCTCTGCCAGCCTCCTCCTCCCCCACTGGCCGCCTCCTCTCCTGCCAGCCTCCTCCTCCCTGCCAACCTCCTCCTCTCCTGCCAGCCTCCTCCTCCCTGCAAGCCTCCTCCTTCCTGCCAGCCTCTTTCTCCCTGCCAACCTCGCCCTCTCCTGCCAGCCTCCTTCTCCCTGCCAACCTCCTCTCCTGCCAGCCTCCTCCTCCCTGCCAGCCTCCTCCTCCCTGCAAGCCTCCTCCTTCCTGCCAGCCTCTTTCTCCCTACCAACCTCCTCCTCCCCTGCCAGCCTCCTCCTCCCTGCCAACCTTCTGTCCTGCCACCCCCTCTTCCCTGCCAGTCTCCCCCTCTTCTGCCAGCCTCCTCCTCCCCTGCCAGCCTCTTCCTCCTCACCAGCCCCCTCCTCCCTTTTCATCTAAGATCATTTGACCTGTCATTCAAGGCCTAGTTGAAATGTCACTCCGTAGAAAAGTTTCTCCCAGCTCTCTCTGATAGTTAGTTCCTGCTCTCCTTTGAGTGGGGTAGCATGGTTCACATTTGCATATCAAGCTTCTTGGCCCGGTTTTGGTATTTACATGCTTATCTCTCCTCTGCAATAGGGACAGTGCTAATTTTCTGTCACATTTCTTTTTAATGCCTTCCTAAAAGAGTGACCAACACATGGTTGATATTCAACAAATGATTGAAAAAGAAAAAACAAGAAAAAGAAAAATGCTGTTTATAATCAAGTTCAGGGGAGACTATGAGAATATAAATAAGACATAAGAGCATCTTGTAAGAGAAGTTCATATAAAATACATTTCAGGCACAAACTAGACAGTCAATAAATATTGGTTGAAAATGAATACAAAGAAAGAACTCAAAATAAGAGGCTTTGGGGAATCATATATATAAAATTATAAGGGAATGGGTTTTTTTGGTCTCTAACTTTCTAACTTTCTAAGAGTAATAACTGGAAAATTTAGAAAATAAAAGTATGAAAAAAAATTTAAATCATACCACTTAAAATTTAGGCATATTTCTTAATCTTTTATGGTGTGTGTGTGCATGTGTGTGTGTGTACATACACATTAAGCATACGTAATATAGATACATTAACTGGGTCTAAATGGAAAGTAACATGAAGAGCTTGCTGCCATATGACATTCGTAATTTATTATATGTAGGTCTTTTTTTTACTTTTTAAAAGTCTTTCCCTCTTTCTCTTTGCACTTGAATATAGGTTGTTTGTTTTGTTTTGTTTTGTTTTTTTGAGACGGAGTCTCACTCTGTCGCCCAGGTTGGAGTGGAATGACACGATCTCGGCTCACTGCAACCTCCACCTCCCAGGTTCAAGCGATTCTCCCACCTCAGCTTCCCAAATAGCTGGGATTACAGGCACCCACCATCATGCCCAGCTAATTTTTGTATTTTTTTAGAGACAGGGTTTCACCATGTTAGTTAGGCTGTTCTTGAACTCCTGACCTCAGGTGATCTGCCCACCTTGGCCTCCCAAAGTGCTGGGATTACAGGTACGAGTCACCATGCCTGGCCATATGTGGGTCTTTTCTAATTTAAAAAAAAAAAAAAAAAAAAGGCTGGGCGTGGTGGCTCACGCCTGTAATCCCAGCACTTTGGGAGGCCGAGGCGGGCAGATCACGAGGTCAGGAGATCGAGACCATCCTGGCTAACATGGTCAAACCCCATCTCTACTAAAAATACAAAAAATTAGCCGGGCATGGTGGCGGGTGCCTGTAGTCCCAGCTACTCGGGAGGCTGAAGCAGGAGAATGGCGTGAGCCCGGGAGGCGGAGCTTGCAGAGCCGAGATCGCACCACTGCACTCCAGCCTGGGTGACACAGCGAGACTCTGTCTCCAAAAAAAAAAAAAAAAAGCAAAAATCAAAAGAAAACCCTCCTGGTTTTGTTCAATGTGAATTTTCTTAAAGATGCTTGCAATTACTGAACATGTTAGCTGGCAATAATGGCCTTTATGTTGATTTCTTTGTTTAGTTAAAATAATCTTTGCACAGAGTCCCTACATGTTAAAGGTTTACACCATTAGCAAGTTCAGGTTTTCTCTTCATTTGCTTGTTTTCATAGTGGTCACCAGAAACAAAAAAGATATTTCATCTGAACTGCTTTGTTAAGAATATGGCTTTAAAAAGATATTTTCCTTGTCCTAGAAAAAGTGAGAAAGTAGGAAAGAATCATTTCCTTCCTTTGGGAATAACTCATGGTTTTGCCAGATACTGATAGTTCTTTTTTTCCTTTACCCTTGTAATTAAAATTATTTTTAGCAGGTGTCACTTAGAATCCAGGGAGCACTTTGTGTATCTTTAGATTTTTTTTTTTGAAACTCAGACAGGTTTCCTTTGATGATGTATTTGAATAATATTATCTATGCATTGATTGTGTCAATGTCTTCTTTAACAGCCTCTATAAATTTCCTAGGTTGGTTCTCCATTCTCTGCCCTCCACACCTAAAGAAATTCATTATTATGCATGATCATATGTAGATTAAAGAACAGAAAATTAATAAGCTTTATTATAAATACTTTAGTATCATTCATACTCACATGCTTTTCCTATGTTGTAAATTTACAATAAAAATAAAGAAGGCCAAATTCATGCTTATCCTTTTAATTCAAGCATTTATCTTTAAAGGTACAGAAGATACCACAAACATTTAATGAGCCCTTCCTATACCATGTGCTTATCACTCAACTATTCTAAATAATTTTGCAGTTAGGCTTGTAGCAAAGAAACTGATAATAATTTTAAATGATATTATAAGCATTGCAATGGAGAAAAATAATCAGATAACTTATCTGACCATGGCTTAGGTTCTTCTCTTGGAAAAATATTTTTGGGTCAGGCTGTGGTTGGTCCTTCTGTCTTTAATGCTCTTTCCCCTCTTTGGTCCTCAATTTAGAACTATTTATAGAAACATCTATTATGATAGATTCTGTCTCTGCATAAGTGATTGTAATTAGCTATATCTCATGAAACTTTCCTAGGATTGAATAAAAGAGAGCCAGAGTTAGCAGTGGCTCAAGCCTGTAATCCCAGTACTTTGTGAGGCCCAGGCAAGAGGAGCATTTGAGGCCAGGAGTTCAAGAACAGCCTGGGCAACAAAGCCAGATCCTGTCTCTACAAAAAATTTAAAAATTAGCCGGGTATGGTGATGTGCACCTGCAGTCCCAGCTACTTGGGAGACTGGAGCAGGAGGATTGCTTGAGCCTGGGAGGTCAAGACTGCAGTGAGCCACAATCTCACCACTGCACTTCAGCCTGCGTGACAGAGTGAGATCCTGTCTCAAAAATAAATAAAAATAAAAATAATGTACTTTAAAAAAGAGAGGGAGCCAGCACTCACTTTCTGATTTATCATCACGCCATTCATAAATCTCAGAAGCTACTGTCACAATGAAGTATCTAATGATACTCATTCCTTCTGGTAAATTCTGTTCTGCTTTAATTATATTATATTACAATAAAGGGCATGTTTTTTTCTTTTGGGATTTAAAAGAAAAATATTACCTCACTGACACAGATTGATCTATCTAAAATAGGTAGCAGTTTCAGAAATTAGTTATTTTTGTTTACAAAGATGGAATTGTCACCTCTATATGCCACAGCCTCAATTTTGGAAGTGTCTGGTTTTTTATATGGAGTTGAAATATAACCAAGGCAAGTTAGTGCTATGGTCTGAATGTCTGTGTCCCTCACCCCCACCCCCTGCACCATTCATATGTTAAAACCCAATCCCCTGTGATAGGATTAAGAGGTGGAGCCTTTGGGAGGTGATTAGGTCACAGGGCCCCACCCTCCAGAATGGGATTAGTGCTCTTATAAAGGGGGCCTGAGGAAGGTCACTAACCTCTTGTTTGCCCATTCCACCAAATGAGGCTACAAAGACAAGATATCCATTTAGTGAAGGAAGTGGCCTTCACAAGATTCCAAATCTGCTGGCAACTTGATCTTGGACTTCCCAGCCTCCAGAACTGTGAGAAATAAGTTCCTGTTCTTTATAAGCCACCCAGTCTAAGATATTTTGAGCATTTTAAACAGACTAACAGCTATTGTATTTAATGTAATCCTCCCTTTCCGTCTCAGAAATTCCTATATATTTCTTTTTCATCTGGTCCTTTCTTTCAGCAACTAGTTCCCTACATATAGTAGTTATTAAGCAACTGTTGCATGAATGAGGAACAGATATCTCAAATCTATTTATCTGCAACAGAGTCAACCAAGAAAAAAGCAGAATTTGATGTCCAAAATTCAACCTTGTTCATTCTTTCCTCTGACCAGGGAGCCAAAGAAAGATGAAAATATTTTTTAAAAAAACTTTTTTAATGCAACCATGAAATTAAAAATGCCAGGTTGGGGATTCTAAATGACAGCAAGTATTATGGGAAAGAAAGAATGAAAAAGAAAGGAAGGTGAAAAGAAAGAAAAGAAAAAGAAAGAGAAGAAGGGAGAGAGAAAGACAAGAAAGAAGAAAGAGGAAAGAGAAAGAAGGAAAGAAAGAGAGCAAGAAAGAAAAAGAAAGAAAGAGAAAGAAAGGAGGAGGAGGAAGAGGAAGGGAGGAAGGAAGAAAGGAAGGAAGGAAGGAACAGCTTGAACTTTTTTGTAAATTCCTGTAAGGGAAAATGTTTGATCCGCAGACCACTGTAAAAACAAGTAAGTTGTTCTGTGGTAATGATTTAGGAAGACACCAAAAGGAGAAAATGTTATTAATACAGGAATTACTATCAGTGAAGAAGTTCTGTTTAGACAGTTGGTAACTTCTGATGAGTCTTGAAACCTACAGCCCACAATTAGCAGACGATCCAAGCCTATCTGCTCATGCACTCCTCTATGCTAATCGCCCTGAAGTTCTGGGGTCCAGGGAATTAACTGTAGGAATTTATAGATTTTCTTGTAAATCTAAAAACTGAATTTAGGGTCCTGTTGTAGCCTGGGTCATCTGAGAAGCAGCTGCCAAGATGGAATTAGATGTACAAGAGGGAGGATAGAGGCAAAAGGGAGCAAGAGCAGCAGGGGAACCCTAAAAAACTCCTAAGAAAGTCTTGGTCAACGAGTAGACATTAGAGGAGTCTCCTGTCCAGCAGGAATGGCCAGGGTCTAAGTCCCTTGCAGGGTTCAGTCCTTGGTTGGGAATGGCCTGCAGAGGGCACTGTCTCCAATGAATGCTGCAGGGGGCAGAGGGTAGCCATCAGCCAACCCCAGGTCTCCTGCAGGCTCTGTTAGTGGAGCTGTGAGCAGCCACCTCCATGGCTCCATATCCCCGAGCATCCGTAGATCTGATTTTATGTTGAGTTACACGTAAAGGGCCCAAGACATCCTGGAAAGGTGATTCTACCTAGAAGAACACCTGTGTTCAGTTGCTCTATTAAAGAGAAGGTGAAAATGTTACTGGAAAAGGCGGTCTCCATCCAGACCCCCAGAGAGGGTTCTTGGATCTCGCACAGGAAGGGTGAGAAGGAGATATTTTATTGAAAGCTACTTCTTTCCAGAGTAGGGCATCCTCAGAAAGCAAGCAGAGGAAGGCACCGTCTTTAAGTTTTTCGTATACAGGGGTCTTGTCTACGTAAAGACTAAACTAAGCTGTGCCTATGTATGGCCGAGCAGACAGAATAACAAAATTTATTATTCTGTTGACTTAAAGGAAACTATCCTTGACATTCTATTGTGTGAATACATCAAAAGCATAACTATAATATCACCAATGTTGTAAAACCCCAACTCTACAAAAATTAGCCAGGCATGGTAAGGCATACCTGTAGTCCCAGCTTCTTGAGAGGCTGAGGTGGGAGAGGTGAAGCCAGCTGGACTTCCTGGGTCGAGTGGGGACTTGGAGAACTTTTCTGTCTAGCTAGAGGATTGTAAATGCACCAATCAGCACTCTGTCTAGCTAAAGGTTTGTAATCACACCAATCAGCACTCTGTAAAAATGCACCAGTCAGCACTCTGTGTCTAGCTAAAGGTTTGTAAACGCACCAATCAGCACTCTGTAAAATGGACCAATCAGCAGGATGTGGGCGGGGCCAAATGAGGGACTAAAAGCTGGCCACCCGAGCTAGCAGTGGCAACCGGCTTGGGTCCCTTTCCATGCTGTGAAAGCTTTGTTCTTTTGCTCTTCACAATAAATCTTGCTGCTGCTCACCCTTTGGGTCTGCTCCACCATTAAGAGCTGTAACACTCTCCACGAAGGTCCACAGCTTCGCTCCTGAAGTCAGCAAGACCACGAACCCATCGGAAGGAAGAAACTCTGGACACATTTGAACATCTGAAAGAACAAACTCTGGACACGGCATTTTTTTTTTTTGAGATGGAGTCTTGCTCTGTCGCCCAGGCTGGAGTGCGGTGGCACGATCTCGGCTCACTGCAGGCTCCGCCTCTCGGGTTCACGCCATTCTCCTGCCTCAGCCTCTGGAATAGCTGGGACTACAGGCGCCCACCAGCACGCCTGGCTAATTTTTTGTATTTTTAGTAGAGACAGGGTTTCACCATGTTAGTTAGGATGGTCTCGATCTCCTGACCTCGTGATCCGCCTGCCTCGGCCTCCCAAAGTGCTGGGGTTACAAGCGTAAGCCACCGCACCCAGCCAAGACACCATCTTTAAGAGCTGTAACACTCACGGCAAGGGTCCGCAGCTTCGTTCTTGAAGTCAGCGAGACCAAGAACCCACTGGAAGGAATAAACTCAGGACACAGGAGAATCACTTGAGTTCATGAGGTCGGGGCTGCAGTAAGCCATGATGGCTCCACTGCACTCTGGTCTGGGTGACAGAGTAAGACCCTGTCTCAAAAAGAAAAGAAAAAAGTAACCACTTTCTTTGCTCATCTATAGGAAGCAATTCTTTATCCATTCAAGTTTTATCATGAGCCATGATCTCACTGCAGCACTCCAGTCTGGGCAACAGCAGGATCCTATCTCAAAAACAAAACTCATGTCACTTGCCTGGTCATTCATGGACAAACATATGCTCAGAGTGGCAAAAATTTGAGTTGCCCACCTGGCACATTCCCAGCTGAGTTGAAACAAGGTGACACGCTGCCTTCTTGTTTCAACTCTCCTACTGCAAACAAATGTTCTTTACAAAATCTATTTAGTGCCACGTTGTTCCTATTTTGTGCATTTGGGTGGTGATTTTGCCTGTGAAATGGCCCCCAAGCATGGTGCTTGAAGGGCGATCTAGTGTTTCAAGTACGAGAAAGTTGCAGTGTGCCTTACAGAGAAAATATGTGTGTGAGATAAGCTTCATTCGGGTGTGAGAGTGCTGTTGGCCAGGAGTTCGTGAATGAACAATATATATTAACCAAGATGTCTTTAAACAGAACTACATGTAAAACAAGAGTTAATGAATGAACAATATATATTAAATAAGTGTCTTTAAACAGAACCACACATAAAACAAGGCTACGTATTGATCAGTTTACAAAAATATTGGGACAGAGGCTCTCAGGATTCTAACCCTGTATTTCTCCTGTGAGCAAATTCAGTGATTGCAGTGACCTTATGAAACACAACTACTGGCCGGGTGTGGTGACTCACACCTGTAATCCCAGCACTTTGGGAGGCGGAGATGGGCGGATCACCTGAGGTCAGGAGTTCGAGACCAGCCTGGCCAACATGGTGAAACCCCGTCTCAACTAAAAATACAAAAATTTGCCAGGCGTCGTGGTGGCACATGCCTGTAATCCCAGCTACTCAGGAGGCTGAGGCAGGAGAATTGCTTGAGCCCGGGAGGCAGGGGATGCACTGAGCCGAGATCACGCCACTGCACTCCAGCCTGGGTGACAGACTGAGACTCTGTCTCAAAAAAAAAAAAAAAAAAAAAGATAATGAGAAGAAAACTATGTTAAAAAGTCAACATGAGTGGGGTGGGGGGAGGGGGGAGGGATAGCATTAGGAGATATACCTAATGCTAAATGACGAGTTAATGGGTGCAGCACACCAACATGCCACATGTATACATATGTAACAAACCTGCACATTGTGCACATGTACCCTAAAACTTAAAGTATAATAATAATAAAATTTAAAAAAGTCAACATGAGGCTGGGCGTGGTGGCTCACACCTGTAATCCTAGCACATTAGGAGGCAGAGGCTGGAGGATCACTTGAGCCCGGGAGTTCGAGACCAGCCTGGGCAACATGACGAAACCCCGTCTCTACAAAATATACAAAAATCAGCTGGGTGTGGTGGCGTGTGCCTGTATTCCCAGCTACTTGGGAGGCTGAGGCATGAGAATTGCTTGAACTCAGGAGGCAGAGGTTGTAGTGAGCCAAGATCGCACCACTGCACTCCAGCTTGGGCAACAGAGCGAGACTCCGAGACTCCGTCTCAAAACAAAAGAAAAAAGTCAACGTTATATGCAGTGGCAACATTCTAGAGTAGAGGCCATACACTGATAGCCCTGCTACTCTATCTGGCCCTCACATGGTAACAAATCATTCCAATTTAGTTGCAAACACTGGAAATTGCAGTGCCAGGTAATGAAGCTTCCACAAGGGGGTGTTTCCAAAACACTTGACTGACAGTGCTAAATACCTGCTCGGCCCTGCAGGCATTTGGGTTTGTAACTTGCACTCCTGAGGCATTCTTTTTAGTTAAGAAATATTACAAAGAGGCCCCTTTTCCCTATTATTTTGAAAGTATTGATAATATATTAAGGCATAATTAAGACTTTAGCAGCTAAATGTTCTCACCACGAAAACCAAAACTCAGAATACCCATAACTAGGTGAAGTGATAGATATGTTAACTTACTTGATTGTGGTCATCATTTCACAACATATTGTACACCTTAAACTTACACGACTTTATTTGTCAATTACAACTCAATAAAGCTGGAGAAAAATAAAAAGAAAACTAAGATTCATAAGATTATTGTGAATAAGATAAATATATAGCTCCTAATAATGCACTCAAGTATTTCAGCACGGAAAACATAAGATAATTTCCCCTTCATTTCATCTTTTAAAAAATGTACACTAAATACAGTCAATTCTCATTATGCATGGTAGTCATGTTTTGTTTCTTGTTTTGTTTTGTTTTTTTGAGACAGAGTCTCACTCTGTCACCCAGGCTGGAGTGCAGTGGTGTGATCTCGGTTCACTGCAACCACCCCTCAGTAGAAACAATAGAAAAAGAGGGAATCCTCCCTAACACATTTTATGAGACCAGCATCATCCTGATACCAAAACCTGGCAGAGACACAACAAAAAAAGAAAATTTCAGCTGGGTGCAGTGGTTCACGCCTGTA
Organism: Nomascus leucogenys; assembly: GCF_006542625.1. Classification (NCBI taxonomy): domain Eukaryota; kingdom Metazoa; phylum Chordata; class Mammalia; order Primates; family Hylobatidae; genus Nomascus; species Nomascus leucogenys. The sequence goes on from NC_044402.1 coordinate 14,188,570, forward strand.
ATCCCAGCACTCTGGGAGGCTGAGGTAGGCGGATCATGAGATCAGGAGATCAAGACCATCCTGGCTAACACGGCGAAAACCCGTCTCTACTAAAAATACAAAAATAAATTAGCCAGGCATGGTGGCGGGCGCCTCTAGTCCCAGCTACTCAGGAGGCTGAGGCAGGAGAATGGGGTGAACCCTGGAGGCAGAGCTTGCAGTGAGCCGAGATGGCGCCACTGCACTCCAGCCTGGGCGACATAGCAAGACTCCGTCTCAAAAAAAAAAAAAAGAAAAGAAAAGAAAAGAAAATTTCAGGCCAATATCCCTGATGAAAATTGATGCGAAAATCCTCAATAAAATACTGGCAAACTGAATCCAGCAGTTTATCCACCACGATCAAGTTGGCTTCATCCCTGGGATACAAGGCTGGCTCAACATACACAAATCAATAAACGTAATCCATCACATAAACAGAACCAATGACAAAAACCACATGATTATCTCAATAGACGAAGAAAAGGCCTTCGACAAAATTCAACAGCCCTCATCCTAAAAACTTTCAATAAACTAGGTATTGATGGAACGTATCTCAAAATAATAAGAGCTATTTATGACAAACCCACAGCCAATATCATCCTGACTGGGCAAAAACTGGAAGCATTCCGTTTGAAAACTGGCACAAGACAGGGATGCCCTCTCTCACCACTCCTATTCAACATAGTGTTGGAAGTTCTGGCCAGAGCAATCAGGCAAGAGAAAGAAATAAAGTGTATTCAATTAGGAAAAGAGGAAGTCAAATTGTCCCTGTTTGCAGATGACAGGACTGTATATTTAGAAAACCCCATCGTCTCAGCCCAAAATCTCCTTAAGCCGGCCGGGTGAGGTGGCTTATGCCTGTAATCCCAGCACTTTGGAAGGCCGAGGCGGATCATGAGGTCAGGAGATTGAGACCGTCCTAGATAACATGGTGAAACACTGTCTCCACTAAAAATACAAAACAGCTAGTGGGTGGTCGTGGGCACCTGTAGTCCCAGCTATTCGGGAGGCTGAGGCAGGAGAATGGCGTGAACCTGGGAGGTGGAGCTTGCAGTGAGCTGAGATTGCGCCACTGCACTCCAGCCTGGGTGACAGAGTGAGACTCTGTCTCAAAAAAAAAAAATCTCCTTAAGCTGATAAGCAACTTCAGCAAAGTTTCAGGATACAAAATCAATGTGCAAAAATCACAAGCATTCCTATACAGTAATAACAGACAAACAGAGAGCCAAATCATGAGTGAACTCCCATTCACAATTGCTACAAAGAGAATAAAATACCTAGGAATCCAACTTACAGGGGATGTGAAGGACCTCTTCAAGGAGAACTACAAACCACTTCTCAACGAAATAAAAGAGGACACAAACAAATGGAAGAACATTCCATGTTGATGGATAGGAAGAATCAATAGTGTGAAAATGGCCATACTGCCCAAGGTAATTTATAGATTCAATGCCCTCCCCATCAAGCTACCAATGACTTTCTTCACAGAATTGGAAAAAACTAAAGTTGATATGGAACCAAAAAAGAGCCCACATTGCCAAGACAATCCTAAACAAAAAGAACAAAGCTGGAGGCATCATGCTACCTGACTTCAAACTATACTACAAAGCTACAGTGACCAAAACACTACAGTACTGGTACCAAAACAGATATATAGACCAATGGAACAGAATAGAGGTCTCAGAAATAACACCACACATATACAACCATCTGATCTTTGACAAACCTAAAAAAAACAAGAAATGAGGAAAAGATTCCCTATTTAATAAATGGTGCTGGGAAAACTGGCTAGCCATATGTAGAAAGCTGAAACTGGATCCCTTTCTTACACCTTATACAAAAATTAATTTAAGATGGATTAAAGACTTAAATGTTAGACCTAAAACCATAAAAACTGTGGAAGAAAACCTAGGCAATACCATTCAGGACACAGACATGGGCAAGGACTTCATGACTAAAACACCAAAAGCAATGGCAACATTGTTCAGCTCCCACTTATAAGGGAGAACATGTGGTGTTTGGTTTTCTGTTCCTGTGTTAGTTTGCTGAGGATAATGGCTTCCAGCTCCATCCATGTCCCTGCAAAGGACATGATCTCATTCCTTTTTATGGCTATGTAGTATTTCATGGTGTATATGTACCACATTTTGTTTATCCAGTCTATCACTGATGGGCATTTAGGTTGATTCCATGTCTTTGCTATTGTGAATAGTGCTGCAATAAACATATGTGTAATAGAATAATTTATATTCCTTTGGGTACATACCCAGTAATGGGATTGCTGGGTCAACTGGTATTTCTGGTTCTAGATCTTTGAGGAATCACCACACTGTCTTCCACAATGGTTTAACTAACTTACATTCCCACCAACAGTGTAAAAGCATTCTTATTTCTCCACAGCCTCACCAGCATCTGTTGTTTCTTGACTTTTTAATAATTGCCATTCTGACTGGCATGAGATGATATTCAGTGTAGTTTTGATTTGCATTTCTCTAATGATCAGTGATGTTGAGCTTTCTTCATATGTTTGTTGGCCACATGAATGTCTTCTTTTGAAAAGTGTCTGTTCATATCCTTTGCCCACTTTTTAATAGGGTTGTTTGTTCTGGTTCTTGTATGTTTGTTTAAGTTCCTTGTAGATTCTGGATATTAGACCTTTGTCAGATGGATAGATTGCAAAAACTTTCTCCCATTCTGTGGGCTGTCTGTTCATTCTGATGATAGTTTATTTTGCTGTGCAAAAGCTCTTTAGTTTAATTAGACCCTATTTGTCAATTTTTGCTTTTGTTGCAATTGCTTTTGACATTTTCATCATGAAATCTTTGACCGGGCCTGTGTCCTGAATGGTATTGCCAAGATTTTCTTCTAGGGTTTTTACAGTTTTGGGTTTTACATTTAAGTCTTCAATCCATCTTGAGTTAATTTTTGTATAAGATTTAAGGAAGGGGTCCAGTTTCAATTTTCTGCATATGGCTAGCCAGTTTTCCCAATACCATTTATTAAATAGAGAATCCTTTTCCCATTGCTTATTTTTGTCAGGTTTGTCAAAGATCAGATGGTTGTAGATGTGCAGTCTTATTTCTGAGTTCTCTCTTCTGTTCCGTTGGTCTATGTGTCTGTTTTTGTACCAGCACCATGCTGTTTTGGTTACTGTAGCCTTGTAGTGTGGTTAGATGTCTGTTAGTGTGATGCTTCCAGCTTTGTTCTTTTTGCTTAGGATTGTCTTAGCTGTACGGGCTCTTGTTTGGTTCCATATGAATTTTAAAGTAGCTTTTTCTAATTCTGTGAAGAATGTCAATGTAGCTTAATGAGACTAGCATCGAACCTATAAATTACTATGGACAGTAAGGCCATTTTCATGATATTGATTCTTCCTATCCTTGAGCATGGAATGTTTTTCCATTTGTTTGTGTCCTCTGTGAGTTCCTTGAGCAGTGTTTCATAACTCTCCTTGAAGAGGTCCTTCACTTCCCTTGTTAGCTGTATTCCTGGGTATTTTATTCTCTTTTGTACTAATTGTAAATGGGAGTTCATTCATGATTTGGCTCTCTGCTTATCTGTTGTTGGTGTATAGGAATGCTTGTGAATTTTGCACATTGATTTTGTATTCTGAGACTTTGCTGAAGTTGCTTAAGAAGTCTTGTGGCCAGGTGCAGTGGCCCATGCCTGTAATCCCAGCATTTGGGGAGGCTGAGGCAGGCAGATCACCTGAGGTTAGGGGTTCAAGACCAGCCTGGCCAACATGGCGAAACCTCATCTCTACTAAAAATACAAAAATTAGCTGGGTGTGGTGGCACACACCTGTAGTCCCAGCTACTCAGGAGGCTGAGGAACAAGAATCGCTTGAACCCAGGAGGCAGAGGTTGCAGTGAGCCAAGATCATGCCATTGTACTCCTCCAGCCTGGGTGACAGGGCAAGACTCTGTCTCCAAAAAAAAAAAAAAAAAAAAAAAGCTTTTGGGCTGAGAAAATGGGGTTTTCTAGATATAAAATCTGCAAACAGAGACAGTTTGACTTCCTTTCTTCCTATTCTAATATCCTTCATTTCTTTCTCTTTCCTGATTGCCCTGGCCAGAGCTTCCAATACTATCTTGAATAGGAGTGGTAAGATGGGGCATCCTTGTCTTGTGCCAGTTTTCAAGGGGAATACTACCAACTTTTGCCCATTCAGTATGATATTGGCTATGGGTTTTTCATAAATGGCTCTCATTATTTTTATGTATGTTCCATCAATACCTAGTTTATTGAGACTTTTTTACATGAAGGGATGTTGAATTTTATCAAAGGCCTTTTTTTCATCTAATGAGATGGTCACTGTGGTTTTAGTTCTATTTATGTGATGAATTATGTTTATTGATTTGCATATGTTGAACCAGCCTTGCATCCCAGGGATGAAGCCAACTTGATCGTGGTGGATAAGCTTTTTGATGTGCTGCTGGATTTAGTTTGCCAGTATTTTATTGAGGGTTTTTGCATCGATCTTCATCATGGATATTGGCCTGAAGTTTTCTTTTTTTTATTGTATCTCTGCCAGGTTTTGGTATCAGGATGATGCTGGCCTAATAAAATGAATTAGGGAGGAGTTCCTCCTTTTCAGTTGTTTGAAATAGTTTCAGAAGAAATGGTCCCAGCTCCTCTTTGTATCTCTGGTAGAATTCAGCTATAAATCTGTCTGATCCTGGGCTTTTTTTTGGTCTGTAGGTTATTTATTACTGCCTCAATTTCAGAACTTGTTATTGGTCTATTCAGGGATTCAACTTCTTCTGGCTCAGTCTTGGGAGGGTGTATGTGTTCAGGAATCTATCCTTTTCTTCTAGATTTTCTAGTTTATTTGCGTAGAGGTTTTTATAGTATTTTTGTATTTGTATAGTATTGTTTGTATTTCTGTGGGGTCAGTGGTGATATCCCCTTTATCACTTTTTATTGTGTCTATTTGATTCTTCTCTCTTTTATTCTTTATAAGTCTAGCTGGCAGTTTATCTATTTTATTAATTTTTTCAAAAAACCAGCTCCTGGAGTTGTTGATTTTTTTAAAGGATTCTTTCTGTCTCTATCTCCTTCAGTTCTGCTCTGATCTTGGTTATTGCCTGTCTTCTGCTAGATTTGGGGTTTGTTTGCTCTTGGTTCTCTAGGCCTTTTAGTTGTGACATTAAGATGTTGATTGGAGATCTTTCCAGCTTTTTTATGTGGGCCTTTAGTGCTATAAATTTCCCTCCTAACACTGCTTTAGCTACATCTCAGAAATTCTGATACATTGTCTCTTCATTCTCATTGGTTTCAAATAACTTCTTGATTTCTGCTTTAATTTAATAATTTACCTGGGAGTCGTTCAGGGGCAGGTTGTTCAATTTCCATGTAGTTATGTGGTTCTGAGTTGAGTTTCTCAGTCTTGAGTTCTAATTTGATGGTACTGTGGTCTAAGAGATTTTTTGTTATGATTTCAGTTCTTTTGCATTTGCTGAGGAATGTTTTACTTCAATTATGTGATTGATTGATTTTAGAGTAAGTTTCCATGTGGCATCAAGAAGAATTTATATTCTATTGTTTTGGGGTGGAGAGTTTTGTAGATATCTATCAGGTCCACTTAAGCCAGAGCTGAGTTCAAGTCCTGAATATCCTTGTTAATTTTCTGTCTTGATGATCTAATATTGACAGTTGGGTGTTAAAGTCTCCCACTATTATTGTTTGGGAGTCTAAGTCTCTTTGTAGGTCTCTAAGAACTTGTTTTATGAATCTAGGTGCTCTTGTACTGGGTGCATATATATTTAGAATAGTTAGGTCTTCTTGTTGAATTGAACTGTTTCTCATTATGTAATGCTCTTCTTTGTCTTTTTCGATCTTTGTTGGTTTAAAGTTAGTTTTGTCAGGAACTAGGACTGTAACCCCTGCTTTTTTCTGCTTTCCATTTGCTTGGTAGATTTTCCGCCATCACTTTATTTTGAACCTATGTGTGTCTTTGCACATAAGATGGGTCTCTTGAATACAGCACACTGATGGGGCTTGACTCTTTATCCAGCTTGCCATTCTGTGTCTTTTAATTGGGGCATTTAGCCAATTTCCACTTAAGGTTAACATTGTTATGTGTGAATTCGATCCTGTCATCATGATGCTAGCTGGTTATTTTCCAGACTTGTTGAGGTAGTTGCTTCATAGTGTCATTGGTCTGCATACTTCAGTGTGTTTTTGTAGTGGCTGGTAACATTTTTTCCCTTTCCATATTTAGTGCTTCCTTCAGGAGCTCTTGCAAGGCAGTCTTGGCAGTGACAAATTTCCTCAGAATTTGCTTGTCTGAAAAGGATTTTATTTCTCCTTCACTAATGAAGTTTAGTTTGGCCAGATATAAGGATTCTGGATTGGAAATTTTTTTATTTAAGAGTGTTGAATATTGGCCCCCAATTTCTTCTGGCTTGTAGGGTTTCTGCTGAGAGGTCCACTGTTATTCTGATGGGGTTCCATTTGTAGGAGATCTGACCTTTCTTCTTTCATTTTGACCTTGGAGAATCTGATAATTATGTGTCTTGGGTTGATCTTCTCATGGAGTATCTTACTGGGGTTCTCTGGATTTCCTGAATTTCAATGTTGGCCTGCCTTGTTAGGTTGGGGAAGTGCTCCTGGATGATATCCTGAAGTACGTTTTCCAACTTGGTTCTGTTCTCCCCATCTCTTTCAGGTGCCCCAATCAGTCGTAGGTTCAGTCTTTCTACATAATCTCACAGTTCTCGGAGGTTTTGTTCATTCCTTTTCATTTTTTTTCCCTCTAATTTTGTCTGCTTGTCTTATTTCAGCAAGACATTCTTCAAGCTCTGAAATTCTTTCCTCTGCTTGGTCTATTTGGCTATTGATACTTGCGGTTGCATTGTGAAGTTCTTGTATTGTGTTTTTCAGCTCCATCTGGTCATTTATGTTTCTCTCTAAACTGGTTATTCTGGTTAACAGCTCCTGTGATGTTTTCTCACAGTTCTTAGCTTCTTTGCACTGGGTTAGAACATGCTCCTTTAGCTCAGCAAAGTTTGTTATTACCTACCTTCTGAAGCCTACTTCTGTCAGTTGATCCATCTCAGCCTCAGGCCAGTTCTGTGCCATTGCTGGAGAGGTGTTGCAATCACTTGGAGGAGAAGAGGCATTCTGGCTTTTTGAGTTTTCAGCATTTTTGTGTTGATTCTCATCTTCCTGAATTTATCTAGCTTTGGTCTTTGACGCTGCTGACCTTTGGATGGAATTTTTGGGGGGACATTTTTGTTGATGCTGTTGTTGTTTTGTTTGTTTTTCTTTTAACAGTCAGGTCCCTCTTCCACAGGGCTGCTGCAGTTTGCTGGGGGTCCATTCTAGACCTTATTCCTCTGGGTTCTTCCCACCCCTGGAGGTGTCACCAGTGGAGGCCGCAGAACAGCAAAGATGGATGCCTGTTCCTTCCTCTGGGATCTCTGTCCCAGAGGGGCACTCACCTGATGCTAGCAGAAACGCTCCTGTATAATGTCTGATGACCCCTGCTGGGATGGGGGCAGGTGTCACCCAGTCAGAAAGCAAGAGATCAGGGACTTGCTTAACCAAGCACTCTAGCTGTCACTTAGCAGAGAGGGTGCACAGTGCTGGGGGTTATCCCACTCCCAGACTGCCTAGATTCCACAGAGCCAGCAGGGGGAAAGACTAAGTCTGCTGATCTGCAGAGACTGTGGCTGCCCCTCCCCCGAGGGGTTCCATCCCAGGGAGATCAAAGTTCTGTCCATAAAACCCTGGCTGGAATTGCTGAAGTTCCCACAGGGAGGGCCTGCCCAGTGAGCAGATATGGGTCCAGGTCTGGCCTAAAGAGGCAGTCTGGCCACGATCTTCCACAGCCACTGTGCTGCGCTGTGGGGAATTGCTCCTTGGTCCAAACCGTCCAGTCTCCCCGGCACCAGCAGGGAAAAACAGCAGACTGGAGCTGCAGTAATGCCGGCTGCCCCTTCCCCTGGGAACTCGGTAATCTTAGTGGCTGACAAGAACCTACGCAGCTCCGTACTTGCGACCCAAGGCTCTGGTGGTGTGGGCTCACGAGGGGATCTCCTGATCTGTGGGTTGCACAGATCTGTGGGAAAAGCATGGTTTCCTAGGCAGGGTAGCACAATCACTCACCGCCTCCCTTGGCTGGGGGTGGGAGCTGCCCTTGCTCCATATGGCTCCCGGGTGGCTGTCACTCCACCCTACCTTTCCTCGCTTTCTGTGGATCATGCCAACCGCCTAGTCATTCCCAGTGAGAGATCCTGGATACCTTAGTTGCCAGTGTAGGATTCATTCACAGTTTCATTCATCTCAGTGGGAGCCTCCAACCGCAGCTGCTTCGAGTCGGCCATCTTGGCCCTTGGCTGGGTATTTGGCTACTGTCTCACGTCTCTTCACATTGCAGGGCTCTTTCTTTCTTTTTTTTTTTTTTGAGACAGAGTCTCGCTCTGTCGCCCAGGCTGGAGTACAGTGGCACAATCTCGGCTCACTGCAAGCTCCGCCTCCCGGGTTCACGCCATTCTCGTGCCTCAGCCTCTCCGAGTAGCTGGGACTACAGGAGCCCGCCACCACACCCGGCTAATTTTTTATATTTTTAGTAGAGACAGGGTTTCACCGTGGTCTCGATCTCCTGACCTCGTGATTCGCCCGCCTCGGCCTCCCAAAGTGCTGGGATTACAAGCGTGAGCCACCGCGCCCGGCCTGCAGGGCTCTTTCTCTTGCTACAGACAGGTGATCAGGTCTGGCTTGGAGATAGTGACACCATTTCTTGGCTTCAGGGGTGCCCTGGAGTCTTAGCTATGAATCTTCCAATACCAGCAGTTCACAGAGTGGTGGAGGCTGAGGCTGTGGCAGAATCACCTAGACCTCCTGGAGCAGAGGACACGGGGCAGTGAAGACCTAACCCTGAGCTCTGGAAGGAGTGAGAGACAAAAGCAGGTATGCATTTTGACTAACTGCCCACATAAAAAGTTGGGAGGATAGGCAGAGATATTTCCATTGAGCTGGCAATCTATAATACAGAAGGGTCCTCGATGTATTCTGAATGGTTTACCCAATTCTCTCTACAGAAATTGTTGCTGACATTTCAGAGATAACATGCCCAATTTTCATGCAGTCTTGCTTATTTTCACATGGGAGACATAGTACACATGTAATCTCTCTTTGGTAATTGGATGTGACGGAAGGATATATATGACAAGATTTAAGAAAGAGACTGAGAAGGAAGATGGAGAAATTTTGAAACTGATGAAGAATAACTTGGACACTTGACAATTAGGCCTGCAACAGCCCTGGCCATGCCATGCAGATTGTTAGCTTGTGAGTCTTTTGTTGTTGTTTGTTTGTTTGTTTGAGACAGAGTCTCGCTCTGTCACCCGGGTTGGAGTGCAGTGGCACGATCTCGGCTCACTGCAAGCTCCACCTCCCGAGTTCATGCCATTCTCCTGCCTCAGCCTCCCGACTAGCTAGGACTACAGGCGCCCACCACCACGGCTGGCTAATTTTTTTGCATTTTTAGTAAAGATGGGGTTTCACCACGTTAGCCAGGATGGTCTCGATCTCCTGACCTCATGATCCGCCCGCCTCAGCCTCCCAAAGCGGTGGCGTGAGCCACTGCGCCTGGCTTGTGAGTCTTTTAAGCACATATTCCGTTAGTTGTCAATCTCTGTTATAAAGACAGAAGATAAAGTAAAGGCTACCCAAGTACTATTCCATGCTTGGAGTCCTGTAAGTTTATTTTCAATTATATATTGTATATCCTGGGATATTTTTGAAGTTTCTAACTTATCTAGTACAAGTAGAATCCCAATATCAAACATTTGGTCAATGGTAAAATTGTCATATTGTATCTAAAATTTGCTTAAAAATGTATTTCTGTTGCTAAACTGCATGTGGATGATACAAAAGTGGTTTTTTAAACTTTTAAAATAAAGATTTGACATCTGCTCTATTAATTTACCATATTAGCAATCAGTAACAAAATATGGCTTTTAAAAACTTAACAAAGAATATATTTAGCCCTCCTAAAGGTATTATAATATGCATATACTATAAGGTACTCTTAATGAAATGGCTTCATTTAAAGTATTGTCTTGGTCATTTGAAGAGGAAAAGCTGTAAACCTTGTTGATGAGGCAGCTTAGTGTGGTAGAAAGGACATTGAACTAGGGGCTCAGAGCCCCACTTTTAAGCTTCATCTTTTTTCTTGCCAGCTATGAGAACCATAAGCAAGCCCTAAGCCTCTCTGAACTTCGTTTTCCTCATCAGTAAAGTTAGAGGCTTGGGTTTCATGACTTCTGGGGTTTGCTTCCACTCTAACCATCTATGATTGTGTTTATTTTTATTCTTAGAGTGCTTCCTACATATTGTTAGACTCATTGATAAAAACTGTAATATAAGAAAATAACAATCATTTTTTAACCGGAGACCTATAGGATGTGAAATTATATTCAAGCTCATTCTTGTTGGTATAAAAATGAAAATATGTTTTATTATGAAAAACCCATTAAACACAGACTAACCTATGAGCCATCATATCCACAGATAAATTGAAATATGATAATCTTATAAAGAATCCCATACACTGTACATGTGAATTAAACTCCTTTTTAGAAGTTGCAACATTTCCATAGAGTCTCTCTGGGGAGTTGTTTGTTTGTTTTTTGTTTTTCTTTTTTCTTTTCCTTAAGTAAAATATTCTCAAGTTAACAGTTAAATCTTCAGTTAAATATGAAAAATTTCACACATATTGGTCTCCTTGGGCTGCCATAACAAAATACCATACACTGGGTAGCTTAAACAATCAACATTTATTGCTAACAGTTCTGGAGGCTGGGAAGTCCAAAATCAAGATGCCAGCCGATTTGGTTTCTGGTGAGTGCTCTCTTCCTGGCTTGCAGATGGCAGCCTTCCTGCTGTGTCACATTGAAACAGTTACTGAATATAAATTCTTATCATTCATAGACAGGCTACTAAAAGGATGACAACTTTTTAAAAATTTTTTTGTAGAGACAAGGTCTCCCTATGTTGCCCAGGCTGGTCTTGAACTCTTGAGCTCAAGAGATCCTCCTGCTGTGGCCTCCCAAAGTGCTGAGATTACAGGGGTGAGCCACTGTGCCTGGACAGGATGAGAACTGAAAATACTTGTTTGCTGTACATTGATTGAGTTTCTCATTTAAATCCATTAATGGATGAATGCTTACATAATATTGCCATAAAATTTAGACTGCTTAATGACATGTTGATATTGTTTAACAAATGGTATTTATAAAATGATATTTATAAAAGCAGGATTCTTTTGTATCTCAGAAGTTAATCAATAATTAGTACTCAAATTCTATTTAATCACTATTCTATTTGGTCTCATAGTAGTTTAGCACTCCAATGTTAAGCAGCCCTCTTTCCTAGAAACAGAAGAACTTTGTCTTTTTCATTATAAATAGACCTAAAGATATCCCTAGAGTCAATTTTTTTGTATTGAACTTTCTCTTTAGTTGCCATTACATGTAGTTCAATTATGACTCTTTCCCAGGGTTCAGCTTCACTCACCTTGGTTACATGGATGTCATCACCTGAATGCTTTGTATCAACAATTATTTTAAACATGAAAAGCAGTTGTAGTAAAATTAAAACCTTGCATTTCATTCCCAGATGTTCTATTAACTTAAGTTGTAGGGATAGTGGGGTGCACCAAGATTCTAATGGGTTTAGTATAATCAAAACATTACTAGGAAGAAATAAGATACAAGTAAATAATGTGTATTAGTTATGTAGGCTGGGTGTGATGGCTCATGCCTGTAATCACACTTTGGGAGGCTGAGGCAAAATGATCTGTTGAGGACAAAAGTTTAAGACCAGCCTGGGCAACATAGTGAGACCCCATCTCTACATAAAATATTTTTAAATATTAGCCAGGCATGATGGCACACACCTGCCGTCCTACCTACCCAGGAGGCTAAGGCAGGAGAATTGCCTGAGGCCAGAAACTCAAGACTGCAATGAGCTATGATTGAGCCACTGCACTCCAGCCTAAGCAACAGAGTGAGATCTTGTCTCTAAACAAACAAAAAAAGAAATAAAGAAAAAAGAAAGAAAAGAAAAAAGAAAGAAAAGAAAAAGAAGAAAACCTAAGCAATATAAATAAAAAGTGAAATAGTGAAGCTAAAGAAAAACAAATATAAATAAAAACAGTTTTTAAAAAGCCAGATTAAATAAAATATATTATCCTCAAAGTAGCAACCATTACATTGACATTGGTTTCTTCAGTAGAACAATGTAAGTCAGAAGACAATGGAAAAATATTTTTAATGTATTTTTTAAAAAATAACCATCGACCTAGAATTCTATGTCAATTAAAAAAAATGTCTATTAAGAATGAGAGAAAAATAGAAATATTTTTAGACAAATAAAAGCTAAGAGAGTTTGCCAAGATCAAAATCCACTATAGGAAATTATAAAAGATGCATTTCTGACAAAAGGAAAATGATCCCATATGAAAGGTCTGAGTTGGGAGAAAAAAAATAAAGGGTAAAATAAGTAACAATAAGTGGGTAACTCCAAATGTATTAACAAGAAAAAGAATGTCCTATAGAGTTCCAAGTAGACATACAGTACTAAGCAAATATTAGCAATAGGATAGTTGGTTTGACCATAATGATATCAGATAAAATTGACTTTAGGGCAAAAACCAATACCAGAGATAATGATAGTCACTTTATAATAACAAAAGGTCAATTAACCAGGAAGATACAACCATTTAAAATTTGTACTGTAGGCCGGGCACAGTGGCTCACACCTGTAATCCCAGCACTTTTGGAGACCAAGGCAGGAGGGTCCCTTGAGCCCAGGAGTTCAAGACCAGCCTGGGCAACATAGAGAGACCTCGACTCTATACAAATAATTAATTAATTAATTAATTAATTTTGTACTGTAGTCCCAGCTACCTGGAAGGCTGAGACAAGAGGATCTCTTGAGCCCAGGAGTTCAAAATCAGACTGGGCAACATAGCAAGACCCTGCCTCTAATGTTTAATAAATAAATGCACCCAGGCACGGTGGTGCATGCCTGTAATCTCAGCACTTTGGGAGGTCAAGGTAGGTGGATGACTTGAGGTCGGGAGTTTGAGACCAGCCTGGACAACATGGTGAAGCCCCATCGCTACTAAAAACACAAATTAGCTGGGCGTGGTGGCGCATGCCTGTAATCCCAGCTACTCAGGAGGCTGAGGCATGAGAATCGCTTGAACCCAGGAGGTGGAGGTTGCAGTGAGCTGAGATTATGGCATTGCACTCCAGCCTGGGCAACACAGCAAGACCGTGTCTCAAAAAATAAATAAAAAAATATATATGTGTGTGTATATATATATATATAATCACTTTTGAGACACACTTTGTCAGAGATATCTGCTATTGCCTGCACATTATCTTCTGGATTATAACCTGGCACTTTTATCATAATTATGAAGGTGGCTAGGTTTCCAGTAAATATCAGCTTTTTATATGGACAAAAGCAGTTAATAAAACTCAGTTCATTTACTATAAGCCAAATGTGCTTGTTCTTAATCTCACCCTTTCCCAAAGTTTTTGAAGCTTTGATGTGTTGGTTTTTGGTGTGTCCTTAATATAAAATGTACTTACAGACACTTCTGCAGTTAACCTTGAAATTACAAATTGATGACACTTCAAGGCAAAGCAGGAGCATTATCTGTTCCTTCAGTGTCCCCTCACTGAATTCTGACGTCTGCTGCTCCATCATACCATCTGGCTGAACGCTGACATTTCATAGTTTACCACTGTAAAGACACCTACCTATGTGAGTTTAAAAGTGATCTGCACAATCTGTGAAATTTTATATACAACAAATTGGTTTTTAAAAATACAAAAATAACATTGGTCTTTTTTTTTTTTTTTTTGAGATGGAGTCTTGCTCTGTTGCCCAGGCTGGAGAACAGTGGCATGATCTCAGCTCACTGTAACCTCCACCTCTTGGGTTCAAACGATTCTACTGCCTCCGCGTCCCAAGTAGCCGGGATTACAGGCTTGCACTACCATGACTGGCTAATTTTTGTATTTTTAGTACAAACGGGGTTTCGCCATGTTGACAGGCTGGTCTTGATCTCCTGAACTCAAGTGATCCACCTGCCTCGGCCTCCCAAAGTGCTGGGATTACAGGCGTGAGCCACCGGCACCCGATCACATCAGTCATTTTTGTCATGCTGACAATTTGACGTGTAGACACATGCAGGAGAAAAGTTCCAATTTAGTCATCTGAACAAAGTAGCTTCTATATTTTTAATATGACAAACACTACCACTAAGTTTTCACACTGACAACTCCTTAAAAATTGACCATATACTGCCTGTGAAGTAGGCTCAGCAAATTTCAAAGGATGGTAATGATTTAGATTATGTTCTCTCACTGCACTGCAGTTAAACTCGAAACCAATAACCAAACAACAACATAAAAGCTACTCCCTATGTGTGGGGGTCAAAAATGAAATCATAGTGATCTTACAGAACATTGTTAACAGAATGATAAGGAAAATACTTCATATCAAACCTTGTTGGGGATGTAACTGAAGCAGTTTTAGAGGAAAACGTTTCATCTTAAAAGTGTATAGAACAGGCCAGGCACGGTGGCTCACGCCTGTAATCCCAGCACTTTGGGAGGCCGAGGCAGGCGGATCACAAGGTCAGGAGATCGAGACCATCCTGGCTAACATGGTGAAACCCTGTCTCTACTAAAAATACAAAAAATTAGCTGGGCACTGTGGCATGTGCCTGTAGTCCCAGTTACTCGGGAGGCTGAGGCAGGAGAATGGCATGAACCCAGGAGGCGGAGCTTGCAGTAAGCTGAGATCACACCACTGCACTCCAGCCTGGGTGACAGAGTGAGACTCCATCTCAAAAGCAAACAAAAAAAAGAGTGTATAGAACAGAGGTTCTTTTTTTTTTTTTTTTTTTTTTTTGAGACAGTGGTAAGACTATAAACAAAAGCAAGAAAGTTATTGCTGTAAAAATTTAGAAAAGGGACAGGCACAGCAGTTCATGCCTATAATCCCAACACTTTGGGAGTCTGAGGCAGGTGGATTGCTGGAGCCCAGGGGTTCCAGACCAGCCTGGGTAACAGGGTGAGACCGCATCTCTAAAAAACAATAAAATTAGCCAGGCGTGGTGGTGCACGCCTGTAGTCCCAGCTACTCAGGAGGCTGAGGTGGGAGGATTGCTTGAGCCCAGAAAGTTGAGGCTGCAGTAAGCCATAATCACCACTGGGCTCTAGCCTGGGTGACAGAGTAAAACCTTGTTTCAAACAAACAAACAAAAAAAGTCAGAATAGTGGTTACATTTAGGGGAAGTAATTTTGAATAGGAAGAGACATGTAGCAGCTTCTGAAGTGCTGGCCAAGTTTTTTTTGTTTTTTTTTTGTTGTTGTTGTTGTTTTGCTTTTTTTTTTTCTGAAGTGCTGGCCAAGTTTTGTTTTGTTTTTGTTTTTGAGGCAGGGTCTTGCTTTGTCACCCAAGCTGGGGTGCAGTGGTGTGATCATAGCTCACTGCAGCCTCAACTTCCTGGGCTCAAGCTGTCCTCCCACTTCAGCCTCCTGAGAAGCTGGGACCACAGGCATACACCTAGCCTAGCTATTATTTTATTTTATTTTTATTTTACTTTATTTATTTATTTTACTTTATTCTGTTTTACGTTTATTTTGTTTTATGTAGAGAGAGGGTCTTACTCTGTTGCCCAAGCTGGTCTCAAACTCCTGGGCTTAAGCAGTTCTCCTGCCTCAGCCTCCCAAAGTGCTGGGATTACAGGAATGAGCCACCACGACCAGCCCTGGACAAGTTCTTTTTTCTTAATTGGCAGGTGTTCACACGGTTGTTTGCTTTATAGTATTTTCATTAAAATTGTTTTATTTATTCATTTATTTTTCTAGAGATGGGGTCTTGCTACATTGCCTAGGCTGGTCTCGAACTCCTGGCTTCATCTGATCCTCCCACAGACATGAGCCACCACACCTGGCCAAAATTTTATTTTGAGATAATTATAGATGTACATGCAGTTGTAAGAAATAATATAAAGAGATCCCACGTACTTTTTACCCAGTTTCCTCCAAGGAAGGAACATTATATTACAATACAATTTTATAGTATAATGCAATATAATATAATGACACAATATAATACTGTATTATATCATAATACAGTATTATATTGTAAAACTATATATAGTTCTATATCACAGT
This sequence comes from Nomascus leucogenys, assembly GCF_006542625.1. NCBI lineage: Eukaryota > Metazoa > Chordata > Mammalia > Primates > Hylobatidae > Nomascus > Nomascus leucogenys. Next base: position 14,204,802 of record NC_044402.1, read on the forward strand.
CAGGATATTGACACTGATACAGTCAAGATACAGAGCATTTCCATTGCCCTCCTCTTGCTGCTTTATGGCCATACCCACTTCCCTGCCACTCCATAACTCTCACCTCCTTAACCTCTGGTAACCAGTAATCTGTTCTCCATTTCTATAATTTTTTTTTTGAGAGAGGGTCTTTATCATCCAGGCTGGAGTGCAGTGGCGCAATCTCGGCTCACTGCAGCCTTGACCTCTCAGGCTCACACCATCCTCCCACCTCAGCCCCTCAAGTAGCTAGGACTACAGGCATGCCACCAGTATATTTTGTGGAGACGGGGTTTTGCCATGTTGCCCAGGCTGGTCTTGAACTCCTAGGCTCAAGCAATCTGCCCGCCTCGCCCTCCCAAAGTGCTGGGATTATAGGTGCGAGCCACCAAGCCGGGCTCCTTTTTATAATTTTATAATTTCAATAATGTTTTATATAAAATCACAAAATATGCAACCTTTTGAGATTGGCTTTTTTCACTCAGCATAAATTTCTGGATATCCATCCAGGTTGCTGCGTTCATCAGCAGTTTATTCCTTTTGATTGTTAAATACTGTCTCCATCCATTCCTGCTGCTATAACAAAATACTTTAGCCTAGGTAATTTATAAATAATAGAAATGTATTGCTCACAGTTTTTGAGACTGGGAAGTCCAAAATTAAGGCACTAGCAGATTCGGGTCTGGTAAGGGCTTCTCTCTGCTTCCAACATGGCTCCTTCTGACTGCTGTATTTTCACATGGCAGAAGGGTTGAATGCTTGTGTCCTCACATGGCAGAAGGGCAAAAGCCAAAAAGGATCAGACTCCCTCAATCCCTTTTACAAAGGCACTAATCCTATTCGTGAGGGCAAAGCCCTCTTGACTTATCACCTCCTAAAGGCTTCACCTCTTAAAGTGATTGCATTGGGGATTAAGCTTCAACACGAATTTTGGAGAGGCACAAACATTTAAGCCATAGCAGATCGTATTCCATGATGTGGACACACATTGTTTAACCATTCATCCATAACAGAACATCAGGGTTGTTTGCAGGTTTTGGCTATTACTAAGAAACTGTTATAAACATTTATGTACAGGTTTTTTTGTGAATGTAACTTTTTATTTATCTGGGATAAATGCCCAGGAGTAAAATTGCTGGGTCATATCCAGATTCAGTTTTTTTAAGAAACTGACAAGCTGTTTTCTCCCAGTAATATATGAGTAAACCTGTTTCTCTGCATCCTCCACAGTATGTTGTGTTGTCAAGGTTTTTTATTTTAGCCATTGTTAGGCGTGTAGTGGTATGTCATTGTGAACTGAATTTGCATTTCCTTAATGGCGAACGATGCTGAATATCTTTTCATATGTGCATTTGCCATCTGTATATCCTCTTTGGTGAAATGTCTGTTCATGTCTTTGGCCATTTTCTAATTGGATTGTGTGTGGTTTTTTTACTATTGATTTTTGAGCCTGCTTTATATATTTAAGAAAAAAATCCAGGGCTGGGAGCAGTGGCTGATGCCTCTAATTCCAGCACTTAGGGGAACCAAGGTGTGAGGATCACTTGAACCCAAGAGTTGGAGACCAGCCTGGGCAACATAAGGAGACCCTGTTGCTACAAAAAAAAAAAAAAAAAAAATTTTAATTAGCTGGGTGTGGTGATGCATGCCTGTAGTCCTAGCTACCTCAGAAGCTGAGGTGAGAGAATCACCTGAGCCCAGGAGGTCGAGGCTGCAGTGAGCTGTGATGGCACCACTGCACTCCAGCCTGGGTAACAGAGCAAAACTCTGTTGAAAGAAAGAAAGAAAGAGGAAGGAAGGAAGGAAGGAAGGAAGGAAGGAAGGAAGGAAGGAAGGAAGGAAGGAAGGAAGGGAGGGAGGGAGGAAGGAAGGAAGGAAGGAAGGAAGGAAGGAAGGAAGGAAGGAAGGAAGGAAGGAAGGAAGAAAGAAAGAAAGAAAGAAAGAAGAAAGAAAGAAGAAAGAAAGAAGAAAGAAAGAGAAAGAGAAAGAAAGAAAAGAGAGAGCGAGGGATGGAAAATAAAAGAGAGAAAGAAGGGAGGGAAGGAGGGAGGGAGAGAGGAAGGAAGGAAGGAAGGAAGGAAGGAAGAAAAAGGCAAGGAAGGGAAAAGAAATACTGGCCAGGTACAGTGGCTTATACCTATAATCCCAGCACTTTGGGAGGCCAAGGGAGGTGGATTGCTTGAGGCCAGAATTTCGAGACCAGCCTGGCCAACACAGTGAAGCCCCATCTCTACTAAAACTACAAAAATTAGATGGGTGTGGTGGTGTGTGCCTGTAATCCCAGCTACTTGGGAAGCGGAGGCTGGAGAATTGCTTGAACCCAGGAGGCACAGGGTGCAGGGAGCCTGGATGGTGCCACCGCACTCCAACCTGGGCAACAGAGCGAGACTCTGCCTCAAAAAAAAGAAAGAAAGAAATTCTTTATCAGGTGTATGGTTTGCAAATATATTCACCTAGTATGTAGCTCATCTTTTCATCCTATTAACAGCATCTATCACAGAGGAAGTTTTTAATTTTGATAAAGTCCAATTTGCCAGGTTTTGCTTTTATGAATTTTGCATTTAATGTCAAGTTCAATAATTCTTTTCCTACTCCTAGGTCCCGAAGAATGAATTTCTGCTAGAATTCTTGCTAAAATTTTATAGTTTTATGTGTTACATTTATGTCCATTATCCATTTAGATTAATCTTTCTTTTTTCTTTCTTTTTTTTTCCTTCCTTCCCCTCCTTCCTTCCTTCCTTCTTTCCTTCCTTCCTTGCTTCTTTCTTTCTTTTTCTTTCTTTCTTTCTTTTTTTTTGAGATGGAGTTTCGCTCTTGTTGCCCAGGCTGGAGAGCAATGGCACGATCTCAGCACACTGCAACCTCCACCTCCTGGGTTCAAGTGATTCTCCTGTCTCAGCCTCCCGAGTAGCTGAGATTACAGGCACATGCCACCATGCCTGGCTAATGTTTGTATTTTTAGTAGAGACGGGGTTACATCATATTGGTCAGGCTGGTCTCAAACTCCTGACCTTAGGTGATCCACCTGCCTCGGCCTCCCAAAGTGCTGGGATTACAGGCGTGAGCCACTGCACCCGGCCGGGTTAAGTTTTTATAAGGTGTGAGATTTAGGTCCAAGTTCATTATTGTTAGTGTTTGTGCCTATGGGTGTCCAAATATTCCAGGACCATTTGTTAAAAAGGCTAGCTTTCCTTCATTGAATTGTTTTTGCACTTTTGTAAAATATGAGTTGGAGATATTTGTGTGGCTCTATTTTTGGGTTCTCAGCAAGACGCAGTGGCTCACACTTGTAATCCTAGCACTTTGGCAGGCTGAGACGAGAAGATACCTTGAGCCCATGAGTTCATGACCAGTCTGGGCAACATAGTGAGACCTTGTCTCTATAAAAAATATACACACATGTAAATGAAGTTAAAAAAAATTTCTGGGTTCTCAGTTGGGCATGAATATTATATTTATTATATTATTACATTACAGTATACTATATTATCACAATACAATTTCATAATGCAATATAATATAATAATACAATATTATATTGTAAAACTATATATAGTGCAATATCACAGTCAGGATATTGATACTGTGGCTCATGCCTATAGTCCCAGCACTATGGGATGCCAAGGTGAGTAGATCACTTGAGCCCTGGAGTTTGAGGCCAGCCTGGGTAACAAGACAAAACCCCATTTCTACAAAAAATTCAAAATTTAGCTGAGCGTGGTGGTGTCAGTGGAGGCCTAGTGGGGTGCTGGAACTCTCACCCCCACACAGTAGAGACACAGAGCACCCCACCTTGGTGTCAAAGGAGGCTGACCTTTACCCCATCTGGTAGTCACAAGGCAGTGCCCCCTTCAACTGCTGGGGTAGTGTCACACACACACACACACACACACACACACACACACAAAGCCAGCCAAAAAGAAGGTTAAAAAATGGAGGACAGATTAGTGGTTACCACAGGTTAAGGAAGTGGGAGGTGTGGAGCTGGAGGGAAATGGGTGTGGCCATAAAGGAACAAGAGGAAGGATCCTTGTGGTAATACCTTATAGTTTACCTTGTGGTAAACTATATCAGCTATTTGGGAGGCTAAGATAGGAAAATCGCTTGAATCTGGAAGGTAGAGGTTGCAGGGAGCCAAGATCGCACCACTGCACTCCAGCCTGGGCAACAGAATGAGACCTTGTCTCAAAAAAAAACTATTTTAGAAACATAAAATATTTAATCTATAATATATTATAAAATATTTAGTTTATAGTTAAATTATAAATATTGAATTATAAATATTTAGTCTATAATACATTATAAAATATTTAGTCTATAGTTAAATTATAAATATTTAATCTATAGTATATTATATAAATATACTTTATATAATTATAAAGTATATTTATATAATTTTACATTTTATAGAAATATAAAATATAACATATTTTATTATTTAAATGTGTTATAATTTAGATACATGATTTCTAATATAACATTTTATTGTATAATTTTATAAAATATGAAGTTATATATAGAATATACAGTTATATATAATATAAAATTATATGTGTGTATACAAGCACACATATATACAAAATTTTATAATAGTTACAAGTGTCATCATTTTACCGGTTCAAGTAAAGTATAGAAGCTTTACCTTTCTTTACATCCCTTTATCCTCCCAGAATTATTTATGTTAACTACTTCCTCCTTATATATTTAGAACAATACCAGACAGTGTTATAATTTTTGCTTCAACTACTACATATAATTTAGAAAACTCAGTAAGAGTTTTGGAAGGTGTTCTGTATTTACCTGTATTTTTACTTCCATGTTTTCCTTCTTTGATATTCCAAGATTCCTTCTTTTATTGTTTCCTTTCTGTTTAGAGGACTTCACTTAGTCATTCTCTTAGGGTGGTCTGCCAACAAATTCTCATAGTTTTCTTCATCTGAGAATGCTGTGGCTTCTTTATTCATGAAGGATATTTTCTCTGGGTATAAAATTCTGGGTTGACAGTCTTCTAGCACATGAAAACCGTTTTGCCATTTCCTTCTGGCCTTTGTGGTTTCTGAAGAGAAATTCACTGACATTTATACTTTTTTCCCTTATACTTAAGGTGTTGTTTATCTTGCTCTGCTTTTAATATTTTTTCTTTGTCTTTTGTTTTCAGAAGATTGACTATGTTAATGTTGTAGATTTCTCTGGGTTTATCCTGTTTGGAATACACTCAGCATTTTAAATCTGTAGGTTTATGTATTTTACCATATTTGGGAAGTTTTCTGGAATTATTTGTATGAGTACTTTTACAAGGAAGTCCCTTCTTTCTCTTTTTCTTTGGATCTTCAGTTACATGAATGTTAGACCTTTTGTTATAGACCCACAGGTCCCTGAAGCTCTGTTCATTTTTTTTAAGTCTATTTTTCTCTATTGCTCAATTTCTATTGTTCTGTCTTCAAATTATCTGATTCATTCCTCTGTCACCTCAGCAAATTGAGCTCATCTGCTGGATATTTTATTTTACTTATTGTATTTTTAATTTCTAAAAATTTCTATTTCATTCTTCTATTTCTTTGCTGAGACTTTCAATTTTTTCACTTACTTCAAGCATTTTCATAATTTTTCACTGAAGCATATTTATCTTTGTCAAGTAATTCTAACATCTCTGTCATCTTGGTGTTTGCATCTATTGATTTTTTTTTTCATTCAGTTTGAGATTTACTAGCTCTTGACATGGCACTCATTTTCAATGGAATCTGAGACATTTGAGTATTGTGTTATGAGACTCTAGATCTTAACTTTCTTTTTGGCTGGTTTTCTTGTATGTGTGTGACACTACTCCAGCAGGAGAAGGGAGCACTGCTGCCTTGTTACTGCCAGATGTGGATAAAGGTCCAGATTCCCACTCAGCCTCCTTTGACACCAAGCTGGGGTGCTCCATATCTCTACTGTGTGGGGGTGAGAATTCCTGCACCTCATTAGGCCTCCACTGATACCTTTCTGTATGAGAAGGGCAGGGGTGCTTGAAATCCATTCTTTTCTCTCTGTATACACTGGAATTGATTTAACTCAATATTTGTCATTTCATGCCTGGTCTGGGACAGTTAATTTATAAATGGACTCCCCAACTTTGACATTTTCTTCCTCCCATCCTTCCTCCACAATGCTTGCAGAGTGATCTTTACAAAACATAAACCCAGTCATCACATCCCCTTACTTAAAATCCTTTCATGAATCCCTACACTCTCCAGAATAAAATCCAAAACAAAGAGAGCCCTTCAGGACTTGGTCCCTGCCAACTTTTCCAGCAACATATCATTCCACTATTGATATGGATTGGATCTGTGTCCCCACCCAAATCTCATGTTCAGTTGTAATCCCCATTGCTGGAGGTAGGGCCTGGTGGGAGGTGATTGGATCATGGGGGTGAGTTACTCCTGATGCCTTACTGCCATCCACTTGGTGCTATTCTCATGATAGTGAGTGAATTCTCCTGAGAGCTGGCTGTTTGAAAATGTGTGGCACCTCCTCGCTTCTTCTCTCTTCTGCTCTTCCATGTAAGACATGCCTGCTCCCTCTTCACCTTCTGCCATGATTGTAAGTTTCCTGAGGCATCCCCAGAAGCCAAGCAGATGCCAGTGTCATGCTTCTTGTACAGCCTGCAGAATCATGAGCCAATTAAACCTCTTTTCTTTATACATTACCCAGCCTGAGGTATTTCTTTTTTTTTTTTTTTTTTTTTTTTGAGACAGATTCTCACTCTGTCACCCAGACTGGAGTGCAGTGGTGCAATGTTGCTCACTACAACCTCCGCCTCCTGGGTTCAGTGATTCTTGTGCCTCAGCCTCCTGAGTAGCTTGAATTACAGATGCATACGCCCACACCCAGCTAATTTTTATTTTTGTATTTTTAGTAGAGACAGGTCTTCACCATGTTGGCCAAGCTGATCTCAAATTCCTGACCTCAAATGATCTGCCTGCCTCAGCTTCCCAAAGTGCTGGGATTACAGGCATGAACCACAGTGCCCCACCTGAGGTATTTATTTATGGCAATGTGAGAACAGCCTAATATAGAAAATTGGTACTGAGAGTGGGGCATTGCTATACTGACACCTAAAAATGTGAAAGTGACTTTGGAACTGGGTAATGGGCAGAGATTGGAATAGTTTGGAGGGCTCAGAAAAAGATAGGAAGATGAGAGAAAGTTTGGAACTTCCTACAGACTGGTTAAATGGTTGTGGCCAAAATACTGATAGTGATTGGGACAGTGAAGGCCAGGCTGAGGAGATCGCAGATGGAAATGAGGAACTTATTGGGAATTGGAGCAAAGACCACTTTTGCTATGCCTTAGCAAAGAACTTGGCTGCCTTGTGTTCCTGCCCTAGGGATCTGTGGAACTTTGAACATGAGAGTGATGATTTAGGGTATCTGGCAAAAGAAATTTCTAAGCAGCAAAATGTTCAAGATGTGGCCTGGCTGCTTCTAACAACCTATCACATATACATGAACAAAGAAATGGCCTATAGTTGGAACTTGTATTTAAAAGGGAAGCAAAGCGTAAATATTTGGAACCATTTGCAGCCTGCTCATGTGGTAGAAAAGAAGGCCCATTTTTCCAGGGAAAAATTCAAGCAGGCTGAAGAAGTGTGCATAAGTAAAAAGGAGCTAAGTGCTAATAGACAAGACAATGGGGAGAAGCCCTTGAAGGCATTTCAGAGACCTTCACAGCAGCCCCTCCTATTACAGGCCCAGAGTCCTATAAGGGAAGAATGGTTTTGTGGGACAGGCCTAGGGCTCCACTGCCCTGCACAGCCTCTGAACACTGCTCCCTGCATCCTGGCCACTCCAGCTCCAGCCATGGCTCAAAGGGGCCCAGAACTCAGGCCTCTGCTTCAGATGATGCAAGCCATAAGCCTTGGTGGCTTCCACATGGTGTTAGGCCTGCAGGTGCACAGAGTGAAAGAGTTGAGGCTTGGGAGTCTCTGCCTAGATTTCAGAGGATGTATGGAAAAGCCTAGATGACCAGGCAGAAGCCTGCTTCAGGGACAGAGCCCTCACGGGGAGCCTCTACTAGGGCAGTGTAGAGGTGAAATGTGGGGTTGGAGCTCCCACACAGAGTCCTCACTGGGGCACTGCCTAGTGGAGCTGTGAGAAGTGGGCCACTCTCCTCCAGACACTAGAATAGTAGATCCACCAACAGTTTGCACCATGTGCCTGGAAAAGCTTCAGACATTCAACACCAGTATGTGAGAGCAGTCACTAGGGGCTGAACACTGCAAAGTCACACAGGCAGAAAGGCATCTGTGTGACCTGGATGTGGGACATGGAGTCAAAGGAGATTATTTGGGAGTTTTAAGATGTAATGACTGCCCTTCTGGGTTTCGAACTTGTGTGGGGTCTGTAGCCTCTTTCTTTTGGCTAATTTCTTCCTTTTGGAATGGGAGTATTTACCCAATGCCTATACCTCCATTGTATCTTAACAGTAACTAACTTGTTTTTTTATTTTACAGGCTCATAAGTGGGACTAGCCTTGTCTCACATGAGACTTTGGACTTTAGACTTCTGAGTTAATGCCGAAATGAGTTAAGGCTGGGGGACTGTTGAGAAGGGATGATTGTATTTTGCAATGTGAGAAGGACATGAGATTTGGGAAGGGATGAGGGCAGAATGGTATGGTTTAGATCTGTGTCCCCACCCAAATCCCATGTCCAGTTGTAATCTCCAATGTTGGAAGTGGGGCCTGGTAGGAGGCAATTGGATCATGGGAGCTGGTTCCTCATGATGGTTTAGCACCATCCTCTTGGTGCTGTTCTCTCAATAGAGAGTTCTCCCAAGATCTGGTTTTGTGGCACCTCCTCTCTTGCTCTGTCTTGCTACTGCTCTGCCATGTAAAATGTGCCTGGTCCTCCTTTACTTCTGCCATGATTGAAAATTTCTCAAGGCCTGCCCAGAAGCCAAGCAGATACCAGGATCATGCTTCCTGTATAGCCTGTGGAACTGTGAGCCAATTAAACCTCTTTTCTTTATAAATTACCCAGTCCCAGGTATTCCTTTATAGCAATGTGAGAACAGACAAATACAACTAGGGAACCCTGTAGATCAGCTATATCAAACTACTTGTCCTGGAAGACAGTCCCTGACAGCACTAAGGCCTGGAAGCAAAGAGAGACAAAAAATACAGTCAGCCCTCCATATTTATGGGGTTTGCATCCATATATTCAACTAAGTACAGATTGAAGATATTTTTAAAAAGAAGAAGAAAAAAATGGATGGCTGCATCTTTAGTAAAAATGTAGACTTTTTTTCCTGTTATTATTCCCTAAACAATACAGTATAACTATTTACATAACAGGTAGTATTAGGAATTACAAGTAATCTAGAGATGATTTAAAGTATATGGGCAGATATGTCTAGGTAATATGCAAATACCAATGATTTTATACAGCAGATCCTTGAAGAACATCATTTCATTCCACATCATTTTGTTATAATATTGATGAGAAAAAATCAATTCCTGGCCAGAGCTGCAGTCTGTGTGGTGTCAGCACATTCTCCCTACATCTGCGTGGGTTTTCTCAGGGACTCCAGTTTTCTCCCACATTCCAAAGCTGTGCACATTAGGGGAATTGGTGTGTCCAAATTGTCCCAGTGTTGCCAGGTGCAGTGGCTCACACTTGTAATCCCAGCACTTTGGGAGGTCCAGGCAGGAGGATCACTTGAGTCCAGGGGTTCAAGACCAGTCTGGGCAACAAAGTGAGACCCCGTCTCTACAAAAAAATTAAAAATTAACAGGGCATGATGGCACGCACCTGTAGTCCCAGCTACGCAGGAGGCTGAGGTAGGAGGATCGCTTGAACCCAGGAGTTTGAGGATGCAGTGAGCCATGACTACACCACTGAACTCCAGCCTGAGCAACAGAGCAAGACTCTATCTCTACAACAAATAAATACATTGTCCTAGTGTGAGTGTGTGTGTGTGTGTGTGTGTGTGAGAGAGAGAGAGAGAGAGAGAGCCCTGCAATGGAACACCATCCTGCCTAAGGTTAGTTCCCACCTGTGCCCTGAGCTGCCAGGATAGGCTCTGGCCACCTGCAACCATGAAATGGAATCATTGGGTAAATAATTATCTTGCTTGATTGTATTAATCTTTCTTAAATGTATGTATCACTCACATTTATTTCAATTTTTTATTTATTGAATATTTGGTAGAGACAAGGTCTCACTATGTTGACCAGGCTGGACTCGAACTCCTGGCCTCAAGTAATCCTCCAACCTCAGCCTCCCAGAGTGCTGGGATTACAGGCATGAGCCACTGTGCCCGGTCTATTTCAGTGTTTAATATTAGAAAGGTTTTGGGTCTTTATTTAGAAGTTTGGTGATATCAGGTTTGTCAAAGATCAGATAGTTGTAGATATGCGGCATTATTTCTGATGGCTCTGTTCTGTTCCATTGATCTATGTCTCTGTTGTGGTACCAGTACCATGCTGTTTTGGTTACTGTAGCCTTGTAGTATAGTTTGAAGTCAGGTAGCATGATGCCTCCAGCTTTGTTCTTTTGGCTTAGGATTGACTTGGCGATGCGGGCTCTTTTTTGGTTCCATATGAACTTTAAAGTAGTTTTTTCCAGTTCTGTGAAGAAAGCCATTGGTAGCTTGATGGGGATGGCATTGAATCTATAAATTACCTTGGGCAATATGGCCATTTTCACGATATTGATTCTTCCAACCCATGAGCATGGAATATTCTTCCATTTGTTTGTATCCTCTTTTATTTCATTGAGCAGTGGTTTGTAGTTCTCCTTGAAGAGGTCCTTCACATCCCTTGTGAGTTGGATTCCTAGGTATTTTATTCTCTTTGAAGCAATTGTGAATGGGAGTTCACTCATGATTTGGCTCTCTGTTTGTCTGTGATTGGTGTACAAGAATGCTTGTGATTTTTGTACATTGATTTTGTATCCTGAGACTTTGCTGAAGTTGCTAATCAGCTTAAGGAGATTTTGGGCTGAGACGATGGGGTTTTCTAGATATACAATCATGTCATCTGCAAACAGGGACAATTTGACTTCCTCTTTTCCTAATTGAATACCCTTTATTTCCTTCTCCTGCCTGATGGCCCTGGCCAGAACTTCCAGCACTATGTTGAATAGGAGTGGTGAGAGAGGGCATCTCTGTCTTGTGCCAGTTTTCAAAGGGAATGCTTCCAGTTTTTGCCCATTCAGTATGATATTGGCTGTGGGTTTGTCATAGATAGCTCTTATTATTTTGAGATACGTCCCATCAATGCCTAATTTATTGAGAGTTTTTAGCATGAAGGGTTGTTGAATTTTGTCAAAGGCCTTTTCTGCATCTATTGAGATAATCATGTGGTTTTTGTCTTTGGTTCTGTTTATATGCTGGATTACATTTATTGGTTTGCATATGTTGAACCAGCCTTGCATCCCAGGGATGAAGCCCACTTGATCATGGTGGATAAGCTTTTTGATGTGCTGCTTGATTCGGTTTGCCAGTATTTTATTGAGGATTTTTGCATCAATGTTCATCAAGGATATTGGTCTGAAATTCTCTTTTTTGGTTATGTCTCTGCCAGGCTGTGGTATCAGGACGATGCTGGCCTCATAAAATGTGTTAGGGAGGATTCCCTCTTTTTCTATCGATTGGAATAGTTTCAGAAGGAATGGTACCAGTTCCTCCTTGTACCTCTGGTAGAATTCGGCTGTGAATCCATCAGGTCCTGGACTCTTTTTGGTTGGTAAGCTATTGATTATTGCCACAATTTCAGAGCCTGTTATTGGTCTATTCAGAGATTCAACTTCTTCCTGGTTTAGTCTTGGGAAGGTGTATTTGTCGAGGAATTTATCCATTTCTTCTAGATTTTCTAGTTTATTTGCATAGAGGTGTTTGTAGTATTCTCTGATGGTAGATTGTATTTCTGTGGGATCGGTGGTGATATCCCCTTTTTCATTTTTCATTGCATCTATTTGATTCTTCTCTCTTCTTTATTAGTCTTGCTAGCGGTCTATCAATTTTGTTGATCTTTTCAAAAAACCAGCTCCTGGATTCATTAATTTTTTGAAGGGTTTTTTGTGTCTCTATTTCCTTCAGTTCTGCTCTGATTTTAGTTATTTCTAGCCTTCTGCTAGCTTTTGAATGTGTTTGCTCTTGCTTTTCTAGTTCTTTTAATTGTGATGTTAGGGTGTCAATTTTGGATCTTTCCTGCTTTCTCTTGTGGGCATTTAGTGCTATAAATTTCCCTCTACACACTGCTTTGAACGTGTCCCAGAGATTCTGGTATGTTGTGTCTTTGTTCTCACTGGTTTCAAAGAACATCTTTATTTCTACCTTCATTTCGTTATGTACCCAGTAGTCATTCAGGAGCAGGTTGCTCAGTTTCCATGTAGTTGAGCGGTTTTGAGTGAGTTTCTTAATCCTGAGTTCTAGTTTGATTGCACTGTGGTCTGAGAGACAGTTTGTTATAATTTCTGTTCTTTTAGATTTGCTGAGGAGAGCTTTACTTCCAACTATGTGGTCAATTTTGGAATAGGTGTGGTGTGGTGCTGAAAAAAATGTATATTCTGTTGATTTGGGGTGGAGAGTTCTGTAGATGTCTATTAGGTCCGCTTGGTGCAGAGCTGAGTTCAATTCCTGGATATCCTTGTTAACTTTCTGTCTCATTGATCTGTGAGGAAAGGATTCCCTATTTAATAAATGGTGCTGGGAAAACTGGCTAGCCATATGTAGAAAGCTGAAACTGGATCCCTTCCTTACACCTTATACAAAAATTAATTCAAGATGGATTAAAGACTTACATGTTAGACCTAAAACCATTAAAATCCTACAAGAAAACCTAGGCAATACCATTCAGGACATAGGCGTGGGCAAGAACTTCATGTCTAAAACACCAAAAGCAATGGCAACAAAAGCCAAAATTGACAAATGGGATCTAATTAAACTAAAGAGCTTCTGCACAGCAAAAGAAACTACCATCAGAGTGAACAGGCAACCTACAGAATGGGAGAAAATTTTTGCAACTTACTCATCTGACAAAGGGCTAATATCCAGAATCTACAATGAACTCAAACAAATTTACAAGAAAAAAACAAATAACCCCATCAAAAAGTGGGCGAAGGACATGAACAGACACTTCTCAAAAGAAGACATTTATGCAGCCAAAAAACACATGCAAAAATGCTCATCATCACTGGCCATCAGAGAAATGCAAATCAAAACCACAGTGAGATACCATCTCACACCAATTAGAATGGCCATCATTAAAAAGTCAGGAAACAACAGGTGCTGGAGAGGATGTGGAGAAATAGGAACACTTTTACACTGTTGGTGGGACTGTAAACTAGTTCAACCATTGTGGAAGTCAGTGTGGCGATTCCTCAGGGATCTAGAACTAGAAATACCATTTGACCCAGCCATCCCATTACTGGGTATATACCCAAAGGACTATAAATCATGCTGCTATAAAGACACATGCACACGTATGTTTATTGCGGCACTATTCACAATAGCAAAGACTTGGAACCAACCCAAATGTCCAACAACGATAGACTGGATTAAGAAAATGTGGCACATACACACCATGGAATACTATGCAGCCATAAAAAATGATGAGTTTATGTCCTTTGTAGGGACATGGATGAAACTGGAAAACATCATTCTCAGTAAACTATCACAAGGACAAAAAACCAAACACCGCATGTTCTCACTCATAGGTGAGAATTGAACAATGAGAACACATGGACACAGGAAGGGGAGCATCACACTCCGGGGACTGTTGTGGGGTGGGGTGGGGGGAGGGACAGCATTAGGAGATATACCTAATGCTAAATGACGAGTTAATGGGTGAAGCAAAGCAACATGGCACATGGATACATATGTAACAAACCTGCACAATGTGCACATGTACCCTAAAACCTAAAGTATAATAATAAAAAAAAAGAAGTTTGGTGATATTTTTATAACCAGAAATATGCCATAGGAACTTAACTCTTGTTTCTATGAATTAGCCTATGGTAAATGAGTTCCTTTATTCATCTTTTCACTTAAAGTCACAATTTCCATGAACCTATTGATGATGCTAGGGGAGGACTTAACTGTATAAGGGACTTGAGCATCCATGGTTGGGGGGTGCTGGAACCAATCCCCCACAGATACCAAAAACAATTGTACTGCAACTACTTTCTCCACCCATCTTCCCCTCCCATCTTGTGCCATTCCTCCTACTGGCTGAGCTCAACCAGAAGTGAGAAGCCAGAGAGCAAGAGAGCCTGGATGAAACACTCCATGGGGATCAGACTTCAGGTCACAGAGTAGGGCAGAGAAGAGCAAAGAATGGATGTTGCAGGGGAAGAGGGGACGGTCAAATGGAAACTAACCAGCACTCTGAACCTCAAGCCAGCCTAGGTCCTAGAGCAGTTAGGAACCAAAGTCTCATCTTGCCAAATGCCATTCTTTTTTTTTTTTCTAAGACAGTGTTTCACTCTTGTTGCCCAGGCTGGAGTGTAATGGTGCAATTTCGGCTCACTGCAACCTCTGACTCCTGTGTTCAAGCGATTCTCCTGTCTCAGCCTCCTGAGTAGCTGTGATTACAGGCACCCACCACTACACCCAGCTAATTTTTGGTATTTTCAGTAGAGACAGGGTTTCACCATGTTGGTCAGGCTGGTCTCAAACTCCCGACCTCAGGTGATCCGCATGCCTCAGCCTCCCAAAGTGCTGGGATTACAGGTGTGAGCCACCGTGCCCGGCCCCAAATGCCATTCTTATCCTCCAAGATTATTACGTGTTCTGACAGAGTTCATCAAACATCCCAGGTCTCAGCTCAAATAATATTAAATGTGTTACATAAAATCTCATTTTCATTTCATGGATAGAACCGTTACATTGCTCTCTATGTTTCAAAATTCTTCCTAGCTCAAAAAGGAATTAGATAATTATACCCATAATCAAAATATGGTTGGTATGATACAGATGGTTAAATATATACTCCACTATTCTCACTGATTAAAACATCTTTTTATCCCATTTATCATAGCCATTTTTTTAGAATAGTGAATTATTTTATAATATTCAGGGAAAAAGTTCATCTTTAGCAGAGTAGTTTAAATCTACCCAGTGGTTTTTATTGGTGGTTGGGTAGGGGGTTGTTTGTTTGTTTGTTTGTTTTATTAAGACAGAGCCTTGGCCGGGCGCAGTGGCTCACGCCTGTAATCCCAACATTTTGGGAGGCTGAGGCAGGCAGATCACAAGGTCAGGAGTTCGAGACCAGCCTGCCCAACACAGTGAAACCCCATCTCTACTAAAAATACAAAAATTAGCTGGGCATGGTGGTACATGCCTGTAGTCCAAGCTACTCAGGAGGCTGAGGCAGGAGGATTGCTTTAACCCAGAAGGCAGAGGTTGCAGTGAGCTGAGACCACGCCATTGCACTCCAGCCTGGATAAAAGAGGGAGCCTCCATCTCAAAAAACAAAAACAAAAACAAAAAAAAGACAGAACCTTGCTCTGTCACCCAGGCTGGAGTGCAGTGGTGCGATCTTGGCTCAATGCAGCCTCAACCTTCCGGGCTCAAGTGATCCTCCCACCTTGGCTTCCCAGGTAGCTGGGACTACAGGTGAACACCACTATGCCGAGCTAATTTTTGTACTTACCCAACGGGTTTTTAAACAAATAGATATCATTGCCATTGATGTAGTTATATGTTGCACAATAGCTGCTGGAATCCATAAGTTGAGCAACTTGCACCATGTGCTTTGGATACTGCTAAGTAAATATTAAAAAGTGAAGATTAAGTACTTACTTATGCTGTCAATAAGCTTGAAAGCAAGATTTCTTACACTAATGCCCACTGAATAACCAAGCAACCAAATAAACATTTAGTAAATAACTTTATGGGTAATTCCAGATGTCTATCAGTTTTTAAAAATCATTCAACCTGAACTAGTCCTAGCTTTCTGTTTTTAAGTTTCTCATTTTGCTATCATTTTCATTAAATGTATCCCTGCACATACTTCAGAAAGTCAGATAATCCTAAATTATTATAAAATCTAACAGTTCCCTGTACATATCCCTCTTCCATTTCCCTTTCTTCAGAGGCAACCACATAAAATTTTTAACTGTTTATTTGGACATTTGCCTCGGAATCTCTAAATTACCTGCTTACACTGCTATTTTTTTTTTTTTGAAACAGGGTCTCACTCTCTTGCCCAGGCTGGAGTGAAGTGGTGTGATTTTGGCTCACTGCAGCCTCAATCTCCTGGGCTTCCCAAGTAGCTAGGACTACAGGCACATGCCACCACGCCTGGCTAATTTTTTGTTGTTGTTTTTTTTTTTTTAGAGCCAGGTCTTGCCACATTACCTAGGCTGGTCTCAAACTCCTAGGATCAAGTGATCCGTCCACCGCAGCTTCCCAAAGTGCTGGGATTACAGGCATGAGCCACGGTGCCTGGACTTACACTGCCATTTTTTTAAAGTTATAAGTAAATTGTTCTATCATAAAGACACATGTATGTGTATGTTCATTGCAGCACTATTCACAATAGCAAAGACATGGAATCGACCTAAATATCCATCAATGGTACACTGGATAAAGAAAATGTGATACATATACACTGGAATACTATGCAGCCATAAAAATGTATGAGATCATGTCTTTTGCAGCAACATGGATGGAGCTGGAGGCCATTATCCTTAGCAAACTAAAGCAGGAACAGAAAACCAAATACCTCATGGTCTCACTTATAAGTGGGAGCCAAATGATGAGAACACATGGACGCCTAGAGGGGAAAACCGGCCTGTCAGAGGATGGAGGATGGGAAGAGGGAGGGGATCAGGAAAGATAACTAATGGGTACCAGGCTTAATACCTGGGTGACAAAATAATCTGTACAATGAACCCCCAGCTTTACCTGTGTAACAAACCTGCACATGTTGCCTGAACTTAAAGGTTAAAAAAAAAGTATAATCTATTAACATTCCACTATGAAAGACGAGGATTTAGGTCTTTTCTAACCCCTACTATCACCGTCATACATAAACACTCACTCTTCTCATCCTCTCACATGAAAGTTTTATGAAGAGTTTAGTCAGTGGGAGGCTTGAGGTTGGAGGATCTCATGCAAGAGTTTGAGCCAAGAGTTCAAGACTACAGTGAGCTATGATCATGCCACTGTACTCCAGCCTGGGTGACAGAGCGAGACTCGGTCTCTAAAAATTAAAATAAAGTAAAATAGCTTAAGCCAGGCGTGGTGGCTTATCCCTGTAATCCCAGCACTTTGGGAGGCTGAGGCGGGCAGATCACTTGAGCCCAGGAGTTCGAGATCAGCCTGGGCAACATGGTGAAACCCTGTCTCTACTAAAAACGCAAAAACAATTAGCCGGGTGTGGTGACACATGCCTGTAATACCAGCTACTCAGGAGACTGAGGCAGGAGAATTGTTTGAACCCGGGAGGCGGAGGTTGCAGTGAGTCGAGGTCACGCCACTGCACTCCAACCTGGGTGACAGAGTGAGATTCCATCTCAAAAAATAGAATAGTTGAGTCAGATTCACTGTTGGTGTTATTATGGAAATGTTAGCCACATTCACAGTACAGCCACATTTCTTTTTCTTCCCTGGTAACCTTTTCTTGTTCTTGGTGTTAATACATGTCCTTGTTTTCACATAGTTTTCTATGCACTGTTCACTATTTTGTCTCCCTCTACTGGATTTTCTGTTTCCTGGCTCTCATATATTCTACTTTATTAATATAATACCTTATTTTAGTGGAACACCTCCTCCAGTAACTTTCAGAGAAAAAATAGATGGGTGGCCAGTGTTTTGAGATTGTTCATGTATGAAAATGTCTTTATTTACTTCCCACTGGATTAATAGTTTGGCTGCATATACAATTCTCTACTTGAAACCACTTCTCCTCAAAATTTCAAAAGCATTGCTCCCATGTCCCTTAGCTTGCAGTATTACCATTGAGAAGCCCAATGCCATTATTTTCTCTGATTCTTTTGTAAGGAAAGATTTAAATATCTTTCCATTGTCCCTAGTGTTATGACATTTCACACTGGTGGGCTTTGTGTTTTGTTTCGTTGTTTGCTTTTTTTTTTTTTTTTTTTTTGGAGACAGAGTCTCACTCCAGTCACCCAGGCTGGAGTGCAGTGGCACGATCTTGGCTCAGTGCAACCTCTGCCTCCTGAGTTCAAGTGATTCTCCTGCCTCAGCCTCCAGAGGAGCTGGGACTACAGGCATATGCCACTGTGCCCGCTAATTTTTTTCTATTTTTGGTAGAGACGAGGTTTCACCATGTTGGCCAGGCTGGTCTCAAACTCCTGACCTCAAGTGATCCACCCGCCTCGGCCTCCCAAAGTGCTGGGATTACAAGCGTGAGCCACCACATCCGACCTGGTGGGCTTTGTTTTTGTTCTATATCCATGTCATGGGCTCTGTACACCATGGTGGACCTTTCTATGTACAAGTTCACATGCCTCAATTCTGAGAAATCTTTTTGAATCACATGATTAATAATTGTCTTCCTTCCATTGTCTCTGTTCTCCCTGTAACTCCTAATATTCTGGCTTTGTTCTACCTGTAAGCTTCTCTGATTTTCTTATCACTTTCCTCCTGTATACATCCTCCTGCTCTACTTTCAGGAGCTATTCTCAGCTTCTGTTTCGTACCATCTGTTGAATTTTTCATTTTTGTTACTATACTTCTAATTTCCAAGACCTCTCTTTTGTTCTCTGAATGTTCCTTTCTTAAAACCCTCCATTTGGTTTCATGGGTGCCACATCCTCTGTCTCTGAGAACACTGACAGGATTGTAGCAGTTTTCTTTTCTAAGGATAGTCTCCATTTCCTCTGAGTTGCCGTTTCCTGCTTATGTGGTGTTTCCCATCTGTTTCCATGCCATGGACTTTTCTCAAATGTCTGATGATCCTTAGCTGTCCACTCATGTTTAGGAATGGGGCACTGAAAAGCTATTTGGAAACTGTGAATATTGATTTGCCTTGACCATTTTGCTAAGAAACTCAATGATTTAGTGTCTTTAAATCTTTTTTTCCTTTGTGATCAGATTCTGCAGAGGGTCGGGTGCCATGGCTCACACCTGTAATCCTAGCAATTTGGGAGGCCGAGGCGGGTGGATCACCTGAGGTCAGGAGTTCAAGACTAGCCTGGCCAACACGGCGAAACCCTAGCTCTACTAAAAATACCAAAAAAAAAAAAAAAAAAAAAAATAGCCAGGTGTGATGGTGAGCACCTGGAGTTTCAGCTACTCAGGAGGCTGAGACGTGAGAATTGCTTGAATCCAGGAGGTGGAGGTTGCAGTGAGCCAAGATCTCACCACTGCACTCCAGCCTAGGCCACAGAGTGAGGCTCTTTCTCAAAAAAAAAAAAAAAAGTTCTGCAGAGAAGGTTCTGACAGCTGCCTGCTTAGGTAAGGGAAGTCTCCTTAGGGGCCCCAAGATTCAATGTGAAAAGGATGGGAAGAGAAGGACGGATTGGGCACTGGCATTATCCACGGGAAATTGCAGCATACACATGCCTTTTCGGTCTTCTACATTTCCCTCAGGGCTAAGTACTTGCAACTGGACACCCCCTTCCTGCTTCCTGCTTCCTGTTTCTGGGTGTCTGAATAGCTCTAGTGCTGCATACTACTCCAGTGATGGCAAACGTGGTGGCCATGAGAACATGCCTCATAGACTTCTTTTTTGGAACATAATTGACCAAAGGCCCCAGCTGCTATGCTCTGAAATTCATCAGTATGCTTGAGCATGGTGCTACTGCTCATAGGCTGCTCTCGCTAGGGACTGGATGCAGCAGGACACCAAGGCAGACACACTCCCGGGAGGCATGGCCTCCTTTGCAGGCTGACTTTGGCTCAAGGACTCCCTTATCAACTTTGCCGAGGCCGAGTGCAGTGGCTCACACCTGTAATCCCAGCACTTTGGGAGGCCGAGGTGGGCAGATCACTTGAGTCCAGGAGTTCAAGACCAGCCTGGGCAACATGGCTAAACCCTGTCTCTACTAAAAATACAAAAATTAGCCAGGCGTGATGACTTGTGCCTGTAATCCCAGCTACTTGAGAGGCTGAGGCAGGAGAATTGCTTGAACCCAGGAAGCGGAGGTTGCAGTGAGCCGAGATCGCGCCTGATAGGTGACAGAGCAAGACTCCATCTCAAAAAAAAAACCTTTGCCAAATCTTCCTTGCAATGCTCTGTAGGATGACTGTGCTCAGCCTTCTGTCTCTCTTTCTTTCACTCAGGGTCACACTTGCATCACCAAGCGATGCGTCTCCCAGCCATCCTGGCTCTCTCCCTATTTCCTTTCACACAAGCATTGCCCTTAATAAAATCCTTGCATGTTTAATTCCATCTCGATGTCTGCATTTTGGAGGGCCCAGTCCAACCCAACAAGACAGTGCTAAATTCAGCTCTTAGACACAGTCTTTTAAATATAAAATATATAAGTATTGATTTAATTCATAAGAAATTAACCATAAGTAAGAGAAAACTGAAATTAATTTACAGCTATGCTGAGGGACTGCCAAATTAGACACTGAGAGCTGACATTTATGTTCTCGGTGTCTTTTAAACAAATTTTTTTTTGTACAGATGATTTCTCTCTGTTACCTAGTCTGGTCTCAAACTCCTGGGCTCAAGTGATCGTCCCACCTTGGCCTCCCGAAGTGTTGGGATGACAGGCATGAGCCACCACATCCAGCCCCTCAGTGTCTTTTGATTTGGATGTTTGCTGAAACTCTTCTATAAAATGAGAAAAATAACATTTCTAACATAGCCTTGACTTTGTTCTTTCTTAGATTTTTTCTTAAGAATTCTGAGTTGTGTCTAATATCAAAATTTGCAATACAAATAGAGATTTCTCTTTTAAAATTAAGGCCAGGCATGATGGCTCACACCTGTAATCCCAGCACTTTGGGAAGCCGAGGCAGGCGGATTACCTGAGGTCAGGAGTTCGAGACCAGACTGCCAGGCCAACATGGTGAAACCCTGTCTCTACTAAAAATACAAAAATTAGCCAGGCATGATGACATGCGCCTGTAATCCCAGCTACTTGGGAGGCTGAGGCAGGAGAATCACTTGAACCCAGGAGGCAGAGGTTGCAGTGGGCCGAGATCGCACCACTGCACTCCAGCCTGGGCGACAGAGTGAGACTCTTCTCAAAAAACAATAATAAAATAAAATGAAATTCATATCTGCCTAAGTTTTGAGAAGGCTGTCAGGAGCCAAAGCTCGTGTGCATCTTCCCTGCTCTCATCTGAGTAGAACAGATCCCTTTTAGGTCATGTTAAATCTGCATTTTCTTTTATGTGTGCACCCTACAGACCCCCCAATCCTGAAATGTACCCAGATTAATATCTTTGACGTCCAGATCACAAAGGGCTTCTTATTTTCAGGGTGTTCTTTGTGATAGATCATCTTTTCAGACTGTCTATCTTTTGGCAAAAAGGAAATAACTTACAAGTATTTTCTGAATGTACAAACGCATTCATGCATTCATTACTCTCAATTTCTTTTTCCACCTTTTGAAAACCAATACAGGTAGAAAAGGAAGCCAAGGATGATGGTGTTAATATGTAAATATTAAAAATTTTTATTTAGCTATTTTAAAATCAAATCAAATGGGCCAGGCACGGTGGCTCATGCCTGTAATCCCAGCACTTTGGGAGGCCGAGGCAGACGGATCATGAGGTCAGGAGATTGAGACCATCCTGGCTAACATGGTGAAACCCCATCTCTACTAAAAAATACAAAAAATTAGCCTGGTGTGGTGGCAGGCGCCTGTAGTCCCAGCTACTTGGGAGGCTGAGGCAGAAGAATGGTGCGAACCCGGGAGGTGGAGCTTGCAGTAAGCCGAGATCACGCCACTGCACTCCAGCCTGGGCGACAGAGTGAGACTCCATGCCATCTCAAAAAAAAATCAAATCAAATCAAATCAAATGTATGATTGTGACTTAATTTTTGTCATTTCAGATAATCTTTCTAACTCTGTGTTTGAGAAGAATATGCTTATCCTTAAATGATGCAAACATTCTATACCTTACCCCCAGCCACAGTGGTTAGGGTAATACTTAGAGAAAAGCCAGGCCGCTCAAATATACTGCCTGGATTTTTCAGATTGTCACAGGGTGGGAAATGCTTTTAACTCCTGAACATCAAATTTAGAAGGGTGAGGTATAGGGCTGCCTATAACCGTGACTCCTGACTGCCACTCCCAATGTGGGCAAATATGTCTGCATCAGAGAGAAGAAAGCAGAACATTCTGTGGGGATCCCAGTTATCCTCCAAACCAGACCAGTACCTTTCTGGGGTCTGTTAGGAAGTGAGATAAGGGGCTGGGCATGGTGACTCACACCTGTAATCCGAGCACTTTAGGAGGCTGAGGTGGGAGGATTGCTTGAATCCAGGAGTTCAAGAACAGCCTGGCCAACAGGGTGAAACCCTGTCTCTACACACACACACACACAAATTAGCCGGGTGTAGTGGTGCATGCCTGTGGTACCCGTTGCTCAGGAGGCTGAGCTGAGAGGCTGAGGCAAGAGGGTCACTTTAGCCCAGGAGTTCAAGACTCCTGAGCTATGATCATGCCACTGCACTCCAGCCTGGGCAACAGAGCAAGACCTCGTGTCTACATTAAAAAAAAAAATTTAATAAAGAATTGAGATGAACTGATTATTTTAATCTACACCCTACCTCAACTTCTCTGAAATTTATTTTGTATTATTGGCTGTAAATGCAATCTCTTTCCTTATAACTCTATGGGTTAACATCATCTAAGGTGATATTTAAACTCGTTATCAAGTTCTTTCACATTTCTCCCATCAAAAGTGGAGTCTCTATTCCCTCCTGTTAAATCTGTGCTGGCTTTGGTGACTTGTTTGTACCCATAAAATAAAGCACAAATGATGCTGTGTGACATTGGAGACTAGGTCAGAAAAGACCATGCAACTTCTGCCTGGTTCTCTTGGAATGCTTTCTGTAGGGAAAGCAGCCACCATGTAAGAAGTCTAACTCCCCTCTCAGAAAGGCCATGCATACCTGTTCTGGCAGACAAGCCTGGCTGAGCTCCCAGCCAACAGCCAGTATCCCCTGCAAGCCATGTGAGTGCTTCATCTTAGACATTCACAGCCCAGTTGAGCCTTCGGATGACAGCAGCACAGCTGACATCTGACTGCAACTATATGAGAGGCCTCAAATGAGAACTGCCCAGCAAAACCCTTCCCCAATACCTGACTCACAAAATTGGGAGCAAAATAAAATGCCTACTTTAAACCACTAAGTTTAGAGAGAATTTGTTACAGAGTAGTAGTAACTAGAATGTATCTTTGCTTGGGTAATTGATTCCAATCTCAAAGTAAGGGCAGTAGTGGTACATTTTCCATGGATGGAATGGATGAGATCTAAATGCTATGTGTTTTTTTAAAAACTTCTGCAGATATGCTCATTACATATTATAAAACTCTTTTCTTAACAGCTACAATGACTATGTGAAATGTATTTATTTTTTATTTTTTGAGACATGGTCTTGCTCTGTCACCCAGGCCAGAGTACACTGATATGATCATAGCTCACTGCAGCCTCAAACTCCTGGGCTCAAGCAATCCACCTGACTCAGTCTCCTGAGTAGCTGGGACTACAGGCTTGTGCTATTATGCTCAACTAATTTTTTATTTTTATTTTTATTTTTTGTAGAGATGGGGTCTCCTTCTGTTGTTCAGGCTCATCTCAAACTCATGATCTCAAGTGATTCTCCCACCTCACCCTCACAAAGTGCTGGGATTACAGGCATGAGCCACCACACCTGGTCTGAAATGGATTTTTGAGCACAGTCTAGATCTTAAATGTCTGACTCTGGTTCCAAGATTTGATTTGTCAAGTATAGATCAGATCTTATTACACAGTCTTAAAGGGACTGCACATGTATTTTGTTGTACGAAAAATCAGTGGTATCATTTTTTTTTTCCTAACATGGGTGGCCTTGAAATTTTTGTTCAGTTTAGTTTAACTTGTGCTTATAATATTTTTTTTTTGTTTTTCCAATCAACTTTCTCAGGTTGAAAATTTCTATTTGAAGTTGGATCAAAGAAAAATATGAAGGGAGAGATGATGATAAAGAATGAAAACAGGACCCTCCTTCAACCACTGAAATGGGAAAACTGTGCTTTCTCTGAGCAGCAGTTAAAGGTCAGCATTATTTTCCCAGGCCCTATGCTAGGACTGACCAATTAAAGCTGAGAGCAGAGGCTTACACGGTTAGCATGGGAAAGGAGAGAATTCATGGTCCAAGAGGCAGATTCTCAGACAAGACTGATCCTGGGAGGCCATGAAGAAACACCAGAGCTAAGCAAGAGAGGGTGAAAAGTCATAGTAAAGAGCAGAAGCCGAGGAGAGGAGGCCCAGGGAAGGAGCCCAGGCAACCCAGAGAAAGGAAAGCTAAATAGGCTTTCAGCATGATCATTTTTCACCTAGAGCCCACTGCAACATATTAAGTGTTCCAGCTCTTACCCCAACATGTCTTAAAGAAGGTAGCCCCTTAGGTTGGTGTAGTGCGGGAAGTTAAAAAATCATGATGAAGCCTGGGCGCGGTGGCTCATGCCTGTAATCCCAGCACTTTGGGAGGCTGAGGCGGGTGGATCACAAGGTCAGGAGATCAAGACCATCCTGGCTAATCTGGTGAAACCTCGTCTCTACTAAAAATACAAAAAAATTAGCCGGGCATGGTGGCGGGCGCCTGTAGTCCCAGCTACTCGGGAGGCTGAGGCAGGAGAATGGCGTGAACTCAGGAGGCGGAGCTTGCAGTGAGCCGAGATTGTGCCACTGCACTCCACCCTGGGCGACAGAGCAAGACTCCGTCTCAAAAAAAAAAAAAAAAAAAAATCATGACGAGAGCTAATCATCTAATCATGATGAGATGATCCCAGGTGTGATATAGGATCCCAGATCCATGTGGTGAACCCTCTTGTTCCCAATCTATCAGTTTTATAGTCTCTCCTGATATTGATGGGAATTTGGTACAGACCAAATGGCATTTTAGTTTTCCCAGCTATTAGTACATATAGAACAACATGGCTAAAAAAGAAAAAAAGTATAGGCTTCTTTTTAGCCCTCAGAAATCCAAGCAGACATGGGGGAGCTATGCGATATAGTTTGGATGCTCCATCCAAATCTCTTGTTGAAATATAATCCCCAATGTTAGAGATGGGGTCTGGTGGGAGGTGTTTGGATCATGGGGATGAATCCCTCACGAATGGCTCAGCACCATCCCTTTGGTGATAAGTGAGTGCTCACTCAGTTCACATGAGATCTGATTGTTTAAAACGGTGTGGCAGCCAGGCGTGGTGGCTCACACCTGTAATCCCAGCACTTTGGGAGGCCAAGGCAGGCAGATCGCTTTGAGCTCAGGAGTTCGAGACCAACCTGGGCAACATGGTGAAACCCCATCTCTACAAAAAATACAAAAATTAGCTGGGCATGGTAGTGCACACCTACTCAGGAGTGCTACTAGGAGGCTGAGGCTGGAGGATCGCTTGAGCCCAGGAGATGGAGGTTGCAGTGAGCTGAGATTTCACCACTGTACTCCAGCCTGGAAGACAGAGTGAGAACCTGCCTGGAAAAAAAAAAAAAGTGTGTGGCACCTCCCCCACCCTCTCTCTTGCTCTGGCTCTTGCCATGTGATGTGTCTTTTCCCACTTCACCTTTTGCCATGAGTAAAATCTACCATGAGTAAAAGCTCCCTGAGGACTCCGCAGAAGTCAAGCAGAAATGCCAGCACCATGCTTGTACAGCCTGCAGAGCTGTGAGCCAATTAAACCTCTTTTCTTTATAAATTACTCAGTCTCAGGTATTCCTTTACAGCAATGCAAGAACGGCCTAACATAGTAGCCTTTTTTGATCTACCATGAGGAAAATAATGGCACAAGTAGAGTATTGACCTGGGAAGAAATATTCAGACTCTCAAGATAAACTAGGGGAGGAACAATGACTAATGCATTTGGTCATTATTAGCATTTGGTCATTTCTAGCATTTTTCCTAGCAAATGGATTCACTCATTCATTCAGCTGATATCTGAATGAATCAGGAGGCATTATGCATCCAACAGTGAACAAGAGACAGTCCATGTCTTCCAGAACCTCTATTAAGCATTAAGATTTGAGTGAGGTTCTGGCAGACAGGCCTGTTCCTAGTGTAAGGCTCAGCCTCAGATGTGATCCTGAAGGCCTATTTCACCTGGATGCAGTCCATTTGGATGAGTTTGCTTGAGAAGCACACACATGGAAGCCATAGGCTGGAGGACATCAAGTATGGCTGACGTTAGGGTGTCTTACCTGAGGGATCCCAGAAAGCAGAGGCTGAGACAGTCTTGAGAATGAGTTTTCTGTTGGGGAGTGTGATCCTATGGAGAAAAGCAAGGAAGAGCTGGGCGCCGTGGCTCACGCCTGTAATCCCAACACTTTGGGAGGCTGAGGTGGGTGGATCACCTGAGGTCAGAAGTTCGAGATTAGCCTGGCCAACATGGTGAAACCCCATCTCCACTAAAAATACAAAAATTAGCCAGGTGTGGTGGTGTCTGCCTGAAATCCCAGCTACTCAGGAGGCTGAGACACGAGAATCGCTTGAACCCGGGAGGTGGAGGTTGCAGTCAACTAAGATCACACCATTGCACTCCAACCCTGGGTGACAGAGTGAGGCTCCGTCTCAAAAAAAAAAAAAAAAGACGAATACAATGCAGACCAGGAGGAGGAGCCAGCTGAGGGAGGTGTTAGCAAAGACGGTCACTGCCATGGGTAGATGATTGCTTGAGCCCTCAGAAGCATTGGTCTGGTGGAGAGAAAGGGATAGCATCTGTCCATTAGTTCAAATGTTCCTAAATCCAAAGTTGACCTGATGGAGTGTTAATTATCCTGCACTTATGGGTTATGCTTTCATGGACAAAGAGCAGGTTCTCACAGCATTGCCCCGTACAGCATTAGAGGAGCCCTGGGGAAGGAAGTGAGAAGCATGCAACACAGGACTGTGGTGAGGCTGTCAAGGTGCATCTGTGTGAATCTGATGAGTGCCCATACAGCACTGGTCACTGCAGTGGTGCCTAGAATAAGAGTAAGGTGAGCCTGAGAGTATGAAGAAGGACTAATTTTTTAAAAGGTAATTAAGTGAAAGTTTTCCCATTAAATCTTGGGGCTGATGAGAAGCCTTTTGCCCCTCCTATGCAGGCAGTTGGCATACTCTTCTCTGCAGAATTTGATCATAGAGGAAAATGTTTTAAAGATGTTAAATCATTGGGTTTCTCAGCAAAATGGTCCGGCCAGATCAATGCATCCACAGTTGATAAATCCAACTTATTCATGTAGCTTCCAAATGGCTTCTAAGTGCCCTGCTCTTAAACATGAGTAGGCAGCCAAGGATCATCAGATATTTGAGAAAAGTCCATAACATGAAAGACAGATGCCAAACAACAAACAAGTAGAAAAGTAACTTGGAGGAAACAGAGACTATTCTTAGGAAAAATTTCTGGCTGAGTGTAGTGGCTCCCACCTGCAATCCCAGCACTTTGGGAGGCCAAGATGGGAGAAGTGCTCAAGACGAGGAGTTCAAGACCAGCCTGGACAACAAAGCAAGACCTTGTCTCTATTAAAAAAATTTTAAAATTTGCCAGGTGCAGTGGCTCATGCCTATAATCCCAGCATTTTGGGAGGCCAAGGCAGGCGGATTACCTGAGGTCAGGAGTTCGAGACCAGCCTGACCAACATGGAGAAACCCCGTCTCTACTAAAAATACAAAATTAGCCAAGCGTGGTGGTGGGTGGCTGTAATCCCAGCTACCTGGGAGGCTGAGGCAGGAGAATCACTTGAACCCCAGAGGCAGTGACCCAAGATCGCACCATTGCACTCCAGCCTGGACAAAAAGAGCGAGACTCTGTCTCAAAAGAAAAAAAAAATTTAAAAATTAGCAGGGTGTGGTAGCACACACCTGTAGTCCTAGCTACCCAGGAGGCTGAGGTGAGAGGATCACTTGAGCCCATAGGTCAAGGCTGCAGTGAGCTATGATTGCACCACTACACTCCAGCCTGGGCAACAGAGCAGGACCCTGTCTCAAAAAAAAAAAAAAAAAAAATTTCTAAAAAAAACCAATCAGTATCCTCAGGGACAGATGATGTGGTACTCATAAAACAAAAATGGAATGCTTTAAGAAGGAAATGTTCACAGAACAGAAGAGAGATCTTAGAAATTAAAAGGCATAATTTTAAAAATGAAAAACTCGGTTGGGTATAGTGGCTCACACCTGCAATTTGAGCACTTTGGGAGGACAAGGCAGGATAATTGCTTGAGACCAGGAGTTTGAGACCAGCCTAGGCAAAAAAGTGAGACCCTGTCTCTACAAAAAAAATTAAAAATTAGCAAGATGTGGTGGTGCATGACTGTAGTTCTAGCTACTCAGAAGGTTGACGTAGGAGGATCACTTAAGCCCACGAGTTTGAGACTGCAGTGAGCTATGATCAAACCACTACACTCCAGCCTGGGCAACAGAGCAAGACCTTGTCTCAAAAAAAAAAAAAAAAAGAAAATTTATAAAAACCTGCCAATATCCTCAGAGACGGAAGATGTGGTATCCATAAAACAAAAATGAAATACTTTAAGAAAGAAACAGGCTGGACGCGGTGGCTCACGCCTATAATCCCAGCACTTTGGGAGGCCGAGGCAGGTGGATCACAAGGTCAGGAGTTCAAAACCAGCCTGGCCAAGATGGTGAACCTCTGTCTTTACTAAGAATACAAAAATTAGTCGGGTGCAGTGGCAGGCGCCTGTAATCCCAGCTACCTGGGAGGCTGAGGCAGGAGAATTGCTTGAACTCGGGCGGCAGAGGTTGCAGTGAGCCAACATCGTGCCACTGCACTCCAGCCTGGGCGATAGAGTGAGACTCTGTCTCAAAAAAAAAAAAAAACAAGAAAGGAAGGGAAAGAAAGAAAGAGAGAGAGAAAGAAAGAGAGAAAAAGAAAGAAAAGAAAGAATAAAAAGAAAAGGAAAGAAAGAAAGGAAAGAAAGAAAGAAAGAAAGAAAGAAGAAAGAAAGAAAAAAAGAAAGAAAGAAAGAAGAAAGAAAAAAAGAAAGAAAAAAAGATTGGTTCAGAGAACAAAAGAGGGATCTTGGAAAGGAAAAGTATAATTTAAAAAATGAAAAATTCAGTTTGGTGTAGTGGTTCAATACAAGGTGGGAAGCCAAGGTGGGAGGGTCACTTGAGACCAGGCATTTGAGTCCAGCCTGGGCAACACAGCAAGACTTCATTTCTACAAAAATTTAAAAAAATAAAATTAGCCAGGTGTGGTGGTACAGGCCTGTGGTCTTAGCTACTCTGGAGGCTGAGGCAGGAGGATCACTTGAGCCCAGGAGTTCAAGGTTACAGCGAGTTATGATCATGCTACTGAACTCTAGCCTAGGCAACAGAGTGAGACTCTGTTTCTAAAAAAAAAAAAAAAAAGAAATTAATAGTTGAGTCGGAAAGAAGAGTTGAGAACATCTCCTGAAAGTAGAAAATAGAAAGTGGTCACTCCCCTGACCTCTCCCCTCCCCATGCTCAGCCCTGCAGATGCTCCAGAAGGGGAACGTGCAGATGCTCCAGAAGGGGAACCTGCAGATGCTCCAGAAGGGGAACCTGCAGATGCTCCAGAAGGGGAAGTCTTTTTTTCCCAGGACTCACTCACAGCTTTGCCCACTGAATTCTCCAGAAGGGGCATTTATGAACTCTGAGGAAAGCTGAATCCAGGCAGTTACCCAGACTATGACTGCCTTAGTGTGCTCAAGCTGCTGTCGCAAAACTCCATATACTGAGTGGCTCACAGTTCTGGAGGCTGGAAAGTCCAAGATCAAGCAGCAGATCTGGTGTCTGGTGAGGGCTACTTCCTGGTTTGTGCATGGTCTTCTCATTGTATCCTCATGTGGCAGAGACCAGAGAAAGGAAAAACCCTCACATTTCTTATAAGGTCACTCATCCCATCACAAGGGCCCCACCCTTATGACCTAATGATCTCCCAAGGCTCCATCTCCAAATACCAGCAGCTTTGGAGTCAGGGTTGCAACGTATGAAATTTGGGGGACGAAAACATTCAGTCTATAGCAATGACTGAGTCTTTTTCTAACAGTGGCAGTAGTCTTTTTTTTTTACACGCTAATTTTGTGCTTGTTTTTCAGTTCTTAACGTGTTAATAGCATATCGTTTAGAAATTCATATATATATTTAAAGACCTTGATACGCCACCCTTTGAGTTACAACTGGGACAGTTGGGTGAGGAGAAAGTGTTCGAGTGGGATGAAGAGCTAGGAGAGGCTCCATGGCTGGAGGCCTGGTCCACTTCATTTTTGTACTGGAAGGGCTCATTGCCAGTTTAATTGAGAAGATATGTGCAGATGAGGACTTCCGTCACCAGAAATTAGTATGTTGGAGTTAACACTAAAAAGAAAAACAAAGCAACAAGTGATTCTCCTGATGGAGGATGGAAAGGAAAGGTGTCACGGGGTACTTCTAAGATACTGGTAAAGATCTATCTGAGGCTGGGCACAGGGGTTCACACCTGTAATCTTGGCACTTTGGGAAGCCAAGGGGGGCAGACCAGGAGTTTGAGACCAGACTGGCCAACATAGTAAAGCCCCCTCTCTACAAAAAATAAAAAAATTAGCCTGGCACAGTGGTGCACACCTGTAATCCCAGCTACTCACAAGGCTGAGGCATGAGAATTGCTTGAACCCGGGAGGCAGAGGTTGCAGTGAGCCAAGATTGCGCCACTGTACTCCAGCCTGGGCGACAGAATGAGACTCTGTCTCAAGCCAACGAAAAACAAACAAAACAAGAAAGACGTACTTTAGATGGCAATTCACAGTTCATCTTATTCAATAAATTGTACAATATGTTTATATATTTTTGTGTTATGTATAATACATTTCATAACTTAAAACAGACTTTAAACTCATCTGATAGACTTATCTCTTGTACCTTGATGTCAAGAAATTTAGGGATAGAAAGACTACGGCCAGGCATGGTGGCTCAGGCCTATACTCCCAGCAGTTTGGGAGGCCAAGGCGGGTGGATCACCTGAGGTCAGGAGTTCGAGGCCAGCCTGGGCAACATGGTGAAACCCCGTCTCTACTCAAAATACAAAAATTAGACAGGCGTGGTGGCGGGTACCTGTAATCCCAGCTACTCGGGAGGCTAAGGCACAAGAATTGCTTGAACCAGGGAGGCGGAGGTTGCAATGAGCTGAGATCGCACCACTGCACTCCAGCCTGGGAGAAAGAGCGAGACTCTGTCTCCAAAAAAAAAGAATAAAGCATGGCAAAGTACAGTCTGAATCTGGAACTTTGCTCTTAGCCCCACTAATGAACTTTGGTCCTGCAAATAATACAGAACAGAGTTGACTGCACTGCACCTAGATAAAGAGGCAATGATTGCTTCACAATCCTTTAATTAAAACTGCTTTTGTATTTTTCATTTTGTAAATTATACTTATTTCTATCAAATTTTCTTTTGTGTTCCTTTTCCCATATTCTTTCTGTCATGTGACTTGGAAATATTAGAAATCCATGACTCCTCTTCACCTCAGTGGTCACTGAGTGTCTTATTCTTCTTGACTGTATATCTAAAATAGCTCTGTCATCACCCTTCTGTTTCCAAAACTCTGCCCTGGTGCTGGTGCAGGCCCTCCTGAGAATCTCTTGCTGGCTAGGACATCATGTCCAGGCAGGCCTCCCGGACTCCGGTCTTGACCTTCTTCATTCTGTCTTCAATATCACCACCAGAATTCAGCTTCTAAAGTGTAGACTTCTTTTATCATGGTAAAATATACTTATCATAAAATTTGCCATTTTAGGCCAGGCACAGTGGTTCATGCCTGTAATCCTAACACTTTGGGAAGATGAGGCAAGAGGATCGCTTAAGTCCAGGAGTTCAAGACCAGCCTGGGCGACAAAGTGAGACCCCGTCTCTACAAAAAAAAAAAAAAAAAATTGTTTTTGAGATAGAGTCTTGCTCTGTCACCCAGGCTGGAGCACGGGAGTACAATGGCGCCATCCCGGCTCACTGCAACCTCTGCCTCCCGGGTTCAAGCGATTCTCCTGCCTCAGCTGCCCAATTAGCTGGGGTTACAGGCGCATGCCACCATGCCCAGCTAATTTTTGTATTTTTAGTAGAGATGGGGTTTCACTATGTTGGCTAGGCTGGTCTCAAACTCCTAACCTCAAGCGATCCACCCACCTTGGCCTCCCAAGGTGCTGGGATTATAGGCATGAGCCACCACGCCCAGCCCCCCAGAAGCATTTTATATATTTATTATTATTATTACTTTAATAGAGACAGAGTCTTACTTCGTTGCCCAGACTGCTCTCAAACTCCTGGGCTCAAGCAGTGATCCCCCTGCCTTGGCCTCCCAAAGTGCTGGGATTATAGGCACGAACCATTGTACCAAACCTAGCAGTATTTTGAATAATTCCCAAGCATGCTAGCTGAATGACAGATTTAAGGAATTTCTTTGATTCGCTTTGTTCTTCACAAATATATTTCCCATTTGTTTTGATTATTGTTAACTATGAAGACTTGCTTGTCAACACGTTGTGAGGTTGTTTCTACATATAAAGGAATGAATTGTGAACGATAGTGAGTTCTAAGCTGTTAGTTTGTGGCTGCTCCAGCTTTTATCTAAAATTATGTTTCTTTTCTGATTTGTTCCCAATGTCGTTATATTCAGGGTAGGATAAGGGAAACTTCAACATTTGACAAACACTCTCCTTTGACCAAAACCTCAGTCAGGCTTCTCTGAGTCCTCCCTGCACTAGGCTCTACCTTGGGCTTCTCTTTCTGTCCTTATTGAATCCAGTTTGAGCAAGAATCCTGATAAATTGGTTTAGTGAAAAATCTTCCACGCTTATATCTGTCCAGCCTCCACATCTTATCACGCTGATCTGCCTTTAGCAATAATCCTATCAAGTTGGTTTATCCAGAAACCCCTTATCCTTCATGTTTCTTCTTAGTAATTTTCCACCCACTCCCACCTTGCTCCTTGGTGATAAATCCTCACTCATCCTTGTTGGAGACACAGTTGAGTCTAATCTCTCTCCCCAACTGTGAGACCCCATTGCAATGGTCCCTATACGTATCACCATGGCTCCCTTTGAATAAAGTCTGCCTTATCATCTTTAATAGCGTCATGAATAATTTTTCTTTAATAATTTTATCACAAATATTACATTGCAAATTAAGTATGTACATAACTTAGGAAAATAGGACAAAAGGCCGGGCACAGTGGCTCACGCCTGTAATCCCAGCACTTTGGGAGGCTGAGGCGGGTGGATTACCTGAGGTCCGGAATTCGAGACCAGCCTGGCCAACATGGTGAAATTCCGTCTCTACAAAAAATACAAAAAATTAGCTGGATGTGGTGGCGGGCACCTGTAATCCCAGCAACTTGGGAGGCTGAGGCAGGAGACTCGCTTGCACCCAGGAGGCAGAGGTTGCAGTGAGCCAAGATCTGCACTCCAGCCTGGGCAACAAGAGTAAAACTCCATCTCAAAGAAAAAAAAGGAAAATAGGATAAAAAAGGATGAGATGATTGTTGGAATACCTATTTTGTTGAGTATTTTCTCTGGTGATTATTTTCATATATATATATATATATATATATATATACACACATATATAAAACATGGTGCTTTGTAGTAAGGTTCTAATGAATGTCATAAAAATGCTCATGTGTGGTCATATCGACATTCACCTTTATGGGGAGATTTAGTGATTTCTATTGTTCTTACAACCATCATTGCACACTTAGCAGAATCTGAAAGCTAGAAGTTTCCTTAAAAATCATCATCGTTTCAGAAAAATAACAGATGCTGGTAAGGATTCAGAGAAAAGGGAACTCTCATACACTGCGGTTGGAATGTAAATTAGTACAGACACTATGGAGAAGAGTATGGAGATTTCTCAAAAAACTAAAAATAGAACTACCAAACGATACAGCAATCCCACTACTGGGCATATAACCAAAGGAAAGGAAATCACAATTTCAAAGGGATACATGCATCCCTATGTTTATTGCAGCATTATTTACAACAGTGTCCATCATCAGAAGAATAGATAAAGAAAATGTGGCATATTTACACAATGGAATACTTTTCAGTCATAAAAAAGAATGAAATCATGTCATTTGCAGCCACATAGACGGAACTGGAGGTCATTATATTAAGTGAAATAAGCCAGACACAAAAAGACAAGTATCACGTGCACTCACTGGTGTGGAGGCTAAAAAGGCTGATCTCATAGAGGCACAGAGTAGAATGATAGTTACCAGAGTCTGGGAAGGACGTTAAGGGTTAGGACAAACAGTAGCTAATTAATGGGTACAAACAGCCAGGCACAGTGACTCACGCCTGTAATCCCAGTACTTTGGGAGGCCAAGGTGGGCAGATCGCTTGAGTTCAAGAGTTTGAGATCAGTCTGGGCAACATGGTGAAACCCCGTGTCTAAAAAAAATTACAAATATTAGCTGGGCATGGTGGTGAGAGCACCTGTGCTCCCAGCTACTCAGGAGGCTGAGGCAGTGATTGAAATCACACCACTGCGCTACATCGTGGGTGACAGAGTGAGACTCTGCCTAAAAAAAAACATGCAAACATGCAGTTATAATAAATAGAAATGTAACTGCCCAAGGAATCTTCCTGCCTGCTGCACAGACAAAATCAATCCACTGAGACCACGGCACCGCAGTAAGAAAGAGTGTAATTGACTAGAGGCTATCCACTTGTGAGAACTGGAGTTATCACGCAAATCAGTTTCCCTGAAGGCTCAGAGGCTAGGGTTTTTATGGACAATTTGGTGGGCAGGAGACTAGGGAATGGGTGCTGCTGACTGCTTGAAGATGAAATCATAAAGGTGTGTGCTGAGTCCACCTCTGGGTGGGGTCACAGGACCAGTTGAGTCATGAGTCTGGGTGGGGTCAGTCTGAAAAACATCTCAGAAAAAACAATCTTAGGTTCAACAATATTGTTGTTATCTATAGGAGCAATTGGGAAGGTCACAAGTCTTGTGACCTCCGGCCACAGAACTACTGCGCAGTAATGGATTATAGAAATTATGCCTACATTTTAGCATAGTTCATGCTCCTCCCATAATGCTATTCTTGTGGCCTTTCATTAGTCTTAAAAATGCAGTTTTCTGTCCCTGAACAAGGAAGGGGTTAGTTTTAGGGAGGAATTGTTATTGTCCTTGTTTTCAAGTTAAACTATAAACTGAATTCCTCCCAAAGCTAGCTTGGCCTATGCCCAGGAATGACAAAGGACAGCTTGGGGGTCAGACACAAGATGGAGTCGACTACCTCAGATTTCTTTTACTCTTATAATTTTGCAAAGGTGGTTTCAGAAGGAATAAGTTACAATGTTCTCTAGCACAGTAGGGTGACTATAGCTAACAATGTATTGTACATTTCAAAATAGCTACAAGTGAGGACTTGAAATGTTCTCAACACACAGAATTGATAAATGCTCATGGTGATAGATATTCTAAATACCCTGACTTGCTCATTACACATTCTATGCATGTAACAAAATACCACCTGTACCTCATATTTACAAATATTATGTGTCAATAAAAAATATATTTATAAAATAAAAATAAATTTTAAAAAATTTTAAGTCATCTTATCAGGATTAGAAAACTAAAGCCAAAAAAGGCTAAGGTCTTATCCTAGACCACCAACTTAGTGGCTGAACCAAAACGAGGACTCAACTCCTCTAATTTCTGATGGTATGCCCTTTTCACCATACAGACACCATTATCTTCACTGGCAAACACAGAGGTCATCTATGTGGGTGGCACCTTCTGGATATGGGCAGCGTACAAGCCAGCAGCCTTGTCCCTGTCCTTTCCAGGATTTTAAACCTAAGGCAGGCAATATTATAAAATGATGAATGCAACATGGATCAAGGTAAGTAACATAAATAGGTACAGATACTACATAATGAACAGGCTCCTTCCAGTACATACTTTACAAATCTATGTTATGCATGCAGGTGAAGGTACAAAGGTTCAGTGGGAAAGCTTTATGTTTAGAGCACAGGAAGAATGAAGAATCAGTTTATTTCTTACAACCCTAGAAGTTAACATTATTCCTATCTTACAAATGAGGAAACTGAGGTACAGAGAGCTGAAGAAGTTTGGAAATGTCACACAACTGCTAAGAGGCAGGACCTGGACTGGTGATCCATCCTCCACATGCTTGACCATTAAGACAACGTATCTCAGCCTTTTGTGATTGCAACCTCCCTTATTGAATTCCATTAGGAATTTTCTTAACCATATCACCATTTGTGCATGGAATATGATTAAGTTATTGTAAGTTAGTTTTGTGGCAATTTATTTTTTTGCATGTGTTTGTTTCTCTTACTGACAGGGTTTAACTCTGTTGTCAAAGCTGGAGTGCAGTGGCGTGCTCTTGGCTCCCTGCAGCCTCTACCCCCGGACTCAAGGGATCCTCCTGCCTCAGCCTCCTGACTAGCTGGAACTACAGGGACACACCACCATACCTAGCTAATTTTTGTATTTTCTGTAGAGATAGGGTTTCCCAGGCTGGTCTCGAACTCCTGGCCTCAAGCAATCCTCCCACTTAGCCTCCCAAAATGCGAGGATTATGGGTATGAACAACCGCACCCAGCTCTTCTGGCAATTTGGCTAGGCTATACTACCCAGTTATTCAAACACTAATCTAAGCATTGCTGTGGGAGTACTTGTAGATGTGATTAAACATCCACAACCAGTTGACTTTAAAGGAAAATTATCCCAAGTTATCTGGATGTGTCTCATCCAATCAGCTAAAGGTCTTAAAAGCAAATCAGGACTGGGTGTGGTTGCTCAAGCCTGTAATCCCAGCACTTTGGGAATCTGAGGCAGGCAGATCACTTGAGGTCAGGAGTTCGAGACCAGCCTGGCCAACTTGGTGAAACCCCATCTCTACTAAAAATACAAAAATTAGCGGGGCATGGTGGCACAGACCTATAGTTCCAGCTGCTTGGGAGGCTGAGGCACGAGAACTGCTTGAACCTGGGGAGGCGGAGGTTGCAGTGAGCTGCGATCGTGCTACTGCACTCCAGCCTGGGCGACAGAGTGAGACTCTGTCTCAAAAAACAAAAAAAAAAATGGAGCAAATATGTTTCTCCGAGGAAGAATTTGTTGACTGCAGTGTCAGCTCCTGCCTCAGTTTCCCCTCTGCTGCTGACCTGTCCTACATATTTTAGACTTGCCTAGCCAGACTGCACTATCATGTAAACAAATTTCTTGAGATAACTCTCTCCATCTTTGTGTAGATGTATTCTACTGGTTGTTTCTCCAGTAGAATCTAGACTGATAGAACTGTTAAGATTGTATTGTATTAAATTTCACTTAAATCTAATATTTTATGGTATGTTCCATAAACTATAATTTTTAACCTTATTCCATTTACTAAATAATTTCTTCTTAATTTACTTTATTATTTTTTTTTTTTTTTTTTTTTTTTTTTTTTTTGAGACGGAGTCTCGCTCTCTCACCCAGGCTGGAGTGCAGTGGCGCGATCTCGCTCACTGCAAGCTCCGCCTCCCGGGTTCACGCCATTCTCCTGCCTCAGCCTCTCCGAGTAGCTGGACTACAGCGCCCCCCCACGCCCGGCTAATTTTTGTATTTTAGTAGAGACGGGTTTCACCGTGGTCTCGATCTCCTGACCTCGTGATCCACCCGCCTCGGCCTCCCAAAGTGCTGGGATTACAAGCGTGAGCCACCGCGCCCGGCCTACTTTATTATTTTCTACAAAGTATTTCATGTTTGGTTTGGGGATCAAATAAGTATTAGCACATGAATAAATTTACTGATGTCTTCATTGCATCAAAAATTGACAAAATTGCTCTCATGCCCTAATACTTGAAATTGTTGGCCAGGCATGGTGGCTCACACCTGTAATCCCAGCACTTTGGGAGGCTGAGGCGGATGGATCACTTGAGGTCAGGAGTTTGAGACCAGCCTGGCCAACATGGTGAAACCCTGTCTCCACTAAAAATACCAAAAATTAGCTGGATGTGGTGGCAGGCACCTGTAATCCCAGCTACTTGGGAGGCTGAGGCAGGAGAATCACTTGAACCCAGGAGGCAGAGGTTGCAGTGAGCTGAGATCGCACCACTGCACTCCAGCCTGGGTGACAGAGGGAGACTCCACCTCAAAATACATAAATAAATAAATTGTTGCCTTTTTTTTTTTTTTAAAGAAAAAGCGATTGCTTTGTTTTCATAATTTTCCAGGTTTGTTTGTGAACAATGAGTTTCCGACTGGTCTTTGCAAGCACTCGTTTCTATCTTTTTTTGTGTTTGTTTTGTTTTTTTGAGACAGAGTTTCACTCTTGTTGCCCAGGCTAGAGTGCAATGGTGCGATTTCGGCTCACTGCAACCTCTGCCTCCCGGGTTCAAGCAATTTTCCTGCCTCAGCCTCCCGAGTAGCTGGCATTACAGGCACGCGCCACCGTGCCCTGCTAATTTTTGTATTTTCAGTAGAGACGGGGGGGGGTTCACCATATTGGCCAGGCTGGTCTCGAACTCCTGACCTTGTGATCCACCGGCCTTGGCTTCCCAAAGTGCTAGGATTACAGCCGTGAGCCACCGCGCCCTGTTTATATCTTTATATTTTAAGTTGTTGGGGAGGAAGGTCCCAACTTCTAAAGGATTTTAAAACTTAAAGTCCTGTATCCCAGAAACCCCTCAGCCCTGTTCTTGCTATTAGCTTCCTTCCTAATAGACGGGCATAACACCAGTTACTTTACAGGTTTCTTCTTTTTCTTTTTTTTTTAAGACAGAGTCTTGCTCTGACACCCAGGTTGGAGTGCAGTGGTACAATCTCGGCTCACTGCACTCTCCGCCTCCACAGGTTCAAGCGGATTCTCGTGCCTCAGACAGTCAAGTAGCTGGGACTACAAGCGCACACTACCATACCTGGCTAATTTCTGTATGTTCAGTAGAGTCAGGGTTTTGCCATGTTGGCCAGGCTGGTCTCGAACTCCTGGCCTCAAGCAATCCGCCTGCCTCAGCCTCCCAAAGTGCTGGGATTACAGGTGTGAGCCACTGCGCCTGGCCACATTGCAGGTTTAAAAGATTCCTGGCAATGTCAAGCACTCGAACCTTTCAAAACTAGCCACTAGACACATGTGGCTACTAGGCCTTCAAATTTTGGCTAGTGCGACTTACAAGACGAATTTTTTATTTTACTTAATTTTTAAATTTAAATTATTGTTTTATTTTATTTTTTGAGACAGTCTCGCTTTGTTGCCCAGACTGGAGTGCAGTGGCACAATCTCGGCTTACTGCAACCTCCGCCTCCCGGGTTCAAGGATTCTCCTGCCTCAGCTTCCCGAGTAGCTGGGACTACAGGAGCACACCATCATGACCGGCTAATTTTTTTGTATTTTTGGTGAAGACGGGGTTTCACTATGTTGGCCAGGCTGGTCTTGAACTCCTTGACCACGTGAGCCACGGCGCCCAGCTAAATTTAAAAATTGATACTTGATTCAGCTTTTGGAAAACTTTTAAGTATGATTGGAATAACAGAATATGTGAATCTACATTTTCAACTGTAAATTTAATAAACTCTACCCGCCCGGGTAACAGTGAAACCCGTCTCTACCAAATAATAATAATAATAATAAATTTAATTAATTAACTGGGAGTGGTGCTGCGCACCTGTGGTCCCAGCTACTTGGGAGGCTGAGATGGGAGAATCGCTTCAGCCCAGGAGGTTGAAGCTGCAGTGAGCGGAGACTGAGCCACTGCACTTCAGGATGGGTGACAGAGCGAGACTCTGTCTCAAAAAAAAATTTTTTTTTCAATAAAATCTAAACATAGATACTTCTCATGAAAATTTAGTATCCCAACAGAGACTTGCTGGAAGGACAAAATATATCACATTTTTAAGACATTGTACGGTAAATAAGGAACGTACATCTCATTAATAATTTGATTATTGAAATAACATTTTGAAAATACCGCACTAAAACGTTAACACTAATTTCACCAGTTTCTTCGTAATTTTTGTGGCTGGTGCAACATTTAAAGTTATGTGTGTGGCTGCATTATGTTCCGAGCGGACAAGCCCGACCTGGCAAGGCCTGGCAAATGGTAAAAGCCGCCAAAATGGTGGCATATGAGCTGCATGACAGGAAGGAGAATGATACTCCTTTGTGAAGATTAGCAATACTTGACATCAAGTAGGTCTTCAAAACACAGGACTACCTAATGCTGAGAATTACTCCTCCCGATTACACAGTGTCGCATTTGTTTTTGTGAGCGCCTTAAGTTCCTTTTCCGACAAGAAAGGCTGGCAGTTCTGATAGGGTTATGAAGGAATAGAGCACTTGGGGCTTGCCTGGGCTGTAAGGTTAAGTTTTACAATTGTCACTTGGGACTCGGTCCCACGCCCAGAAAACGCAAACAGTTCCAAGTTTCCACACTGGCCACGCCAGTCCGCAACCCATGGCGGCTCCCAAGGCTGCGCCGACCTAGCCGCCCACACCCGCGACCTTCCCCGGAAGCGTTTCCATTTCATTCCCTCAAGTCCGCAAGGCGCCGGGTGGGTCCCGAGCGCCCGACTCAGCCACAAAGGCGGCCCCGGGAAAATGCTCTCGGAAGCGGGTAGGGGCCCAGGCCCACGCTGCCCGGCGTCCGCAGGCCAGGGGCAGGGGCAGAGGCTGGGACGGAGCAGGAACAAGGCAAGGCGGCGGCGGGCGGACGCGAGGCCAAGGCGCTGGGGCCCGCGCGCAGAGGCCGCAAACGGATCCACGCCCCTCGCGCATCCTGGAGCGGGGCTGATGACGAACACAGGGCGCGACGGACGCACACACCGCCCCGCGCTCGCACGACGGTGCGTGCAAAGAGGCGCGAGGGAGCCTCGGGCTGTCACCGGCGCAATCAGCGTCCCGCCTCCTCCGCTCCCTGCGCTCCCTGCGCTCCCGCCACCTCGGCAACTCCGCGCCCGCCTCCTGCCTCCGTCGGAAGCCTCCGCCGCAGTAAGGCTCCCGGTCTCGCGGCTGTCTCTTTAAATGGTGGGGCTACGAGCCGCCCCTGCAGCTGCTCCCTGGGTGGCCCCGCGCGCCGCTTTTGAGGGGCGAACCAAGATGGCGGCGGTTTTGGCTGTGTGAGGAAGACGGAAGAGACGGCGGCGGAGGGAAACCGACTTCCACTATCCGGGGCGCTTGGGCGGCCGGGGGCCCTCAGAGTCTCCCGGGCAGTGGTAGCAGTTGCAGCAGGATCAGGCGCCTGTCGGCTTCTGACGTTTAAAACAGGGGGAACGGAAGGGAGCCACTGGCCGCGGTGGCAGGGCCAGGTATAAGGAAGGAAAATATGGCGGCGGCGGCAGCGGCCTGAGGAGGCGGCGGCGGCGCGGGAAGCTGCTTCGCGGAGATCATGGCAGAGGCGGGAGCAGGGCAGTGACGGGAGCCCCGAGTTCCTAGCGCTGCGGGGCGGGAGGCTACGAAGCGCTGCGCGGCCCCCTCGGGGCTGCCGGGCGCCGGGCTCGCCAGGCCTCAACAATAGCGCCGGGGAGCCGGAGGCGAGGAAAGGCGGCGGCCCAGAGCTCAGTCTCTGGAGCGGGCCATGCAGGCGGCGGCGCGGCTCCGCGGCACCCAGCGGCGGCAGTGAGGCCGGGGAGCCCTCCGCTCGCGGGCGCCCTCACGCCTCGCTCCTCGCCTCTCCAGGGCCCCTTTCCTGGGCGTCTACTGGCGGGGCCCCCGCCCCGGTTCCCGGGTGGCACGATGACAGACACCCGGCGGCGGGTGAAGGTGTACACGCTCAACGAGGACCGGCAGTGGGACGACCGGGGCACCGGGCATGTGTCGTCTGGCTACGTGGAGCGGCTGAAGGGCATGTCCCTGCTTGTCAGGGCTGAGAGCGACGGTAAGTGAAGCCCCTCGCGGCGGGACCCTCGCAGCCTCCACGGCCCTGGGCCGCCTCCCTGGTTCTTGCGGGGCATGGCGCTCGCTCCACGAGAACGGAGGGACGGCGGGGGAGGGCAGCCACCTCGGGGGAGGGCGGGCCCCAGGTACCCCAGTCCTGCGGGAGCTCCCCGGAGAGCGCTTGAAATGTTTCCTTTCTCTGAGTGCCTGGTGGCATTTTGGGTACGAGGAGAGCCAAGCGTGTTTGAGTTGTGCCGCCCTGGAGTGTGGAGAGGTCGAGGACCTGAGATAGGGAGTCCGGAGTGGGCTGTTCTTTTGCACTAGAGTGACCTTGAGAAAGACACTGATTAATCCGATCTTCTGCCTTAGTTCACACATCTGTAAAGCAGGCATGAAACTTTGCTTGGAGCTAAGAAAGTTCTTGGACCTTTCACACTTTGAAGAACATTTTGCTGTGCCTTTTTTTTTCTTTTTAAACATCTTTTTGCTACATGTTTCTGATCCTGTTGAAGGTTGGCAACATTGTATCTGGCAACTCTATACTAAGAGAAAACGCTTTCTCTTGCGAAGATAGAGATTTTTGTTCACCAATGTTGGTTGTCTTTTTTATAGTAATGCAGAATTTTGTATGTAGCTCACTATATAAACATCTTGCAAATTTGGAATCATTTTATATGAGCTTTTTTTTTTTGATTGCTTAAATGGGTGTTCATAATTTGGTTAACAGGTGCAGAGAAGTTGACAGATAATTTTTAAAACCTTTCGGATCTTCCCTAGTGTTTATGCTTCACAAATTTTGAAACAGCCCTCAAGGTTCAAAGACTAAGTTGTTTGAAAATAAGTGTTTCACGTTTTTTCTTTTTTCCACATGTGCTGAGTGTTTCATGTTTTAAAAGACATTCTCTGTAGGGATTGCCACTGTTTTTGGCGATATACAGTGAATTTCACTTAAAATACTCAAGTGGGGTAAAACTGTTCTCAAATTGTTACTTCCAAACGTGAAAGTAAGTTATCTTCCACTTCTCTTGGTACATTAGTTTATATTTTACAGTTGCTAACGATGCCAGTTTATTATGATTGTAGTGATTCTGTATCTGAATTATTGCAAACTAATTTCAAGGAATTTTCTTCAATTGGACTCTACCCAGAACTCCAATTCCATGAAAAACCAACAAGACTAGCCCTTCTGTAATTGAAGACTCTGGGAACATTGATGTTCTATTTAAATTGAAAGTGGTAATCTGGAGTATATTGCCCACACGTTATACGGTTACCCAAAGTAACTTAAATCTGGAGAGAAATTATTTTCTTTTGGGGGCATTTAAAAATCTTTGAATGTTGGGTGTATTTTTCTGGGCCTGAGTTATTGGCTTCTTAAAATACAATTTGAATGTCAAGTGTTAGTGTAATTTTGTATGTGACTCACATAATAACCTACTCTAGATCTTTCACACATTTGGAAAACTTTACATAGTATGTTGGAAGGTATGGGCTTTTAGTATCAGCTTCTTATGAGATGAAAGTATCTGTAGATTTCTTTTTAATTTTTTACTTTCAAAAAAATAAAAACAGGATTTTGCCCTGTTGCCAAGGCTGGTCTCGAACTCCTGACCTCACGCAGTCCACCCGCCTCGGCCTCCCGGAGTATTAGGATTACAGGCATGACCCCCATCCCAGCTGAAAGCATATGTAGATTTGAGATCAATTTATTGAAATCCTTATTAAAAATAATACATATAACCTTCACATCATGTGTTTAATTTGATTCATTATACAAAAAATCCTTTAAGATATTTTTAAATATAAAAGCTTAATGTCGTACTATCAGAAGTATGCTTTTCTGCATAATTAAGAAACTTTTTTCCATGTATATATTATTATAGTATATATAATACATAGTATATATAATATATATAGATTTTTTTTTTGAGATTGAGTTTTGCTCTTGTCTCCCAGGCTGGAGTGCAATGGCACGATCGTGGCTCACTGCAACCTCCATCTCCTGAGTTGAAGCAAATCTCCTACCTCAGCCTCCTTAGTAGCTGGAACTATAGGCATGTGCCACTATGCCTGGCTAATTTTTTTGTATTTTTAGTAGAGACGGGGTTTCAATATTTTGGCCAGTCTGGTCTTGAACTCTACCTCAGGTGATCCACCCGCCTC
Organism: Nomascus leucogenys; assembly: GCF_006542625.1. Classification (NCBI taxonomy): domain Eukaryota; kingdom Metazoa; phylum Chordata; class Mammalia; order Primates; family Hylobatidae; genus Nomascus; species Nomascus leucogenys. The sequence continues at coordinate 14,248,913 of NC_044402.1, forward strand.
GGCCTCCCAAAGTGCTAGGATTACAGGCGTGAGCCACTGCGCCCAACCTCCATTTATATTTTTACCATTTTGGAAATAGCCACAAATCTGTCTTCCTCCATTTTGCAGGTTGGAGGTTAAATGACTGAAACAAAATGACTCTAATTTTTATCTAGCAGGGAGAGCTTAACTAAATTACTGGTGTGCCCTTGTAAATTTAGGCTGTAAGGAAAACTGAATGCAAAGAATGGGCTTAGGCTGGGTGCGTTGGCTCACGCCTATAATTCCAGCACTTTGGGAGGCCCAGGCCGACGGATTGCGTGGGCTCGGGAGTTCGAGACCAGCCTGGGCAACATGTCAAAACCCCATCTCTACAAAACATACCAACATTAGCTGGTGCGGTGGCACAGGCCTGTAGTCCTAGCTGCTCTGGAGGCTGAGGTGGGAGGATCACTTGAGCCTAGGAGGTGGAGGCTGCAGTGAGCTGTGATCATGCCACTGCACTGGGTGACGGAGACCCTGTCACACACAAACACACATACACACACACCATGGACTTAGAAAAAATTCCAGGATATTTGTGAAATACTGTCAGTAATCTTTAGTCTATTAACATTTCTTCTAACATCTAAATAGGGATAATAAGTCAAAATTTATTGAGTACCTACTATGTGCCAAACTCTTGAAGCAATTTACTTATATTGACTTACATAATTCTCACAACAGTGCTCTGATTTAGTGCTATTAGCCATATTAAACTCCCATGTTACTGTCTACTTGAATTTGCTGCTTTATTAGCCTGAAGGTTTATTTCAAAGAAAATGAAAATTAGTTTTAGCCTAAAGATATTTTTGGCCAGGCACGGTGGCTCACGCCTGTAATCCTAACACTTAGGGAGGCCGAGGCGGGCAGATCACAAGGTCGGGAGATCGAGACCATCCTGGCTAATACGGTGAAACCCCGTCTCTACTAAAAACATACAAAAAAGTAGCCAGGTGTGGTGGGCGCCTGTAGTCCCAGCTGCTCAGGAGGCTGAGGCAGGAGAATGGTGTGAACCCAGGAGGCGGAGCTTGCAGTGAGCCGAGATCAGCGCCACTGCACTCCAGCCTGGGCAACAAAGCGAGACTCCGTCTCAAAAAAAAAAAAAAAAAAAAAAAAAGAGTTTCAATTATAGTTTATCTACAAGCTTTACATGAATGTTTTTGTGTTGACTTCTAGTTGGGGTCAGCCATTATTGTGTGCTTGCTCCATTCTCCGTCATAGGATAATTGATATTTTCTTTTTGTTGTCATGAGCAAAATGGAAAGTATTTCTGATTTTCCATAAATTGAGTCATTTGTCCAATAGAAACTTAAAATTATTGCGCTTTTCCATACTTAGGCTAGACCTAGTCATTACTGTGTTAAAGTTTTTCTTTTCTAAATTACTTGTAGGTTTTCCACAAAAAAATCTTTTGATTTTGAGATTATTTATTTAAAACAAAATAAATATTTGATTCTTAACACTTTTGAAGTATTGTCTATAAAATTAAGTTTTTGTGATGTGTTAATCATCCACCTTAGAAATAGGCTATCAGCTAATTTGGTGAGAAACTGGTCAGTGCTAGAGATAGTGTGATAGGGGCTTTTGCATACCTGTGAAATAAATGGTGTGTTTTTTTTTAGACTGAATCTCTGTCATCCTGGATGGAGTGCAGTAGCATGATCTCGGCTCACTGCAACCTCCACCTTCCAGGTTCAAGGGATTCTCATGCTTCAAGCCTCAAGCCTGGGATTACAGTCCACCATCACGCATGGCTAATTTTTGTGTTTTTAGTAGGGACGGGGTTTCACCATGTTGGCCAGGCTGGTCTTGAACTGCTGACCTCAGGTGATCTGCCCTCCTCAGCCTCCCAAAGTGCTGGGATTAACAGGTGTGAGCCTCCACACCCGGCCTCATTTCTTTTTTTTAATAAGTTCTCTCAGAAAGGATGACAACATGTCCAGAGTCTTTCATCTATTAAGATGGTATGAGTTGGGATTCAAATTCAGGCAATTCATTTTAAACTGTACACACTACTTAGTAATGACAAAGTGTTTGGGAATTTTATAATGTATATAGTTTTAGCATGGGTATAGAAAGGCTGGGTAGTTTTAAAGTTTTCTCATTATTGGGTCTATATTTGTGGAAGGGGAAGCTATAATAATGCTATCTCAACTGTAGGCTCAGTTCTTGTTAGGGGAGCTTATATGCTCGTCTAAAAGTCACAGAAGGGAATTTCTAAATGGAAGTACTTGTGGCCTTCATGTTATAGAGCAGGTCTGTCTGGGTAAGTACTGTATGCCTTCCCTTCCAAAACTGAGTAACTTGGCACTCAGCCTACCTTGCTTTAGAGGAAAAGGGATGTCCCACTAAGCTTCTGGGCCCATTTCTTGGATTGCATCTTTATTCAGTAGGTTTCTGCTGGCAAAATAGGTTGTAAGAACATGTCCCTTTCGTTTTTTGTTTTCCTTTTTTTTTTTTTTTTTTTTTTTTTTGAGTCAGTGTTTCGCTCTTGTCACTTAGGCCGGAGTGCAATGGCACAATCTCAGCTCACTGCAACCTCCGCTTCCCGGGTTCAAGCGATTCTCCTGCCTCAGCCTTACGAGTAGCTGGGATTACAGGTGCCTGCCACCACGCCTGGTGAATTTCTGTGTTTTTAGTAGAGACGGGGTTTCACCATGTTGGCCAGGCTGATCTCGAACTCCTGACCTCGGCTGAACCACCGCATCCTGCTCTTTTTCTTTTCTTTTTTTTTTTTTCTTTTTTTTTTTTTTCTTAATTTTTAAGTGCTCTGTTGTCCATGCTGTAGTGCAGTGGCAGGATCATAGCTCACTGTTACCTCAAACTCCTGGGCTTAATTGATCTTCCCACCTAGCTGGGATTACAGGTGCACACCACTGCGCCTGGGTAATTAAAAAAAAAATTTTTTTTTTTTTTTTTTTTTAAGAGATGGAAGGGGGTGGGTCTTTGTCGCCCAGGCTGGTCTCGAACTCCTGGGCTCAGGCATGAGCCACCATGCCTGGCCCAATTTTTGAATTTTTTGGAAGGTTCTCACTATGTTGCCCAGAATGGTCTCGATTTCCAGATCTGAAGTGATCTTTCCCACTTGGCCGCCTAAAGTGCTGGGATTACACCGCACCTGGCCCATGCTTTTCTTTAATGAAGATAGATTACCTTAATTTCTCTCAGTTTTTATGATAGCCATCTTCCATTTCAGATTATTTTGTTTTTATTTTTAATTCTTTCAGTGTATGCTGTGTCTGTTAACTAAGGATAATAATTTCATACCTTACTTGTGCTCTCCCTTTGTGGTCAAATCATTATACTACTTTTCTTTCTTTCGTTTTTTCTTCAACTTTTATTTTAAATTCCTGGGTACATGTGCAGGTTTGTTACATAGCTAAATGTGTGCCATGGTGGTTTGCTGCACAGATCAACCCATCACCTAGGTTTTTTTTGTTGTTGTTGTTTTTTTTTGAGACGGAGTCTCACTCTGTCGCCCAGCCTGGAGTGCAGTGGCGCAATCTTGGCTCACTGCAAGCTCCGCCTCCCGGGTTCATGCCATTCTCCTGCGTCAGCCTTCCGAGTAGCTGGGACTACAGGCGCCCGCCACCACGCCCGGCTAATTTTTTGTATTTTTAGTAGAGACAGGGTTTCACCGTGGTCTCGATCTCCTGACCTCGTGATCCACTGGCCTCGGCCTCCCAAAGTGCTGGGATTACAAGCATGAGCCACCGCGCCCGGCCCATCACCTAGGTATTAAGCCCAGCATCCATTAGCTATTCTTCCTGATACTCTCTCTCCCTCTGCCCCTTTGTACTACTTTTCACCATTATGATTTTTACCACATCCACCTGCCAGTTTTACCGTTGATAAATGTAAGGCTGGGGAACAAAGTGAGACCCCCATCTCTACAAAATAAAAATTTCTAAATTAGCCATGTGTGGTGTTAAACACCTGTAGTCCCGGCTGCTTGGGGCTGAGGCGGGAGGATTGCTTGAGCCCAGAGGTCGAGGCTACAGTGAGCTGTGACTGAGCCACTACTCCAGCCTAGCTGATGAAGCAAGACCCTGTCTCAGAAAAAAAAAAAATGTAGCTCAGGCACAGTGGCCCACATCTGTAATCCCGGCACTTTGGGAAGCCAAGGTTGGGGAGGATTGCTCAAGGTCAGAAGTTTGATACCTGCCTGGGCAACATAGCAAGACCCTGTCTCCACAAAAAGTTAGAAAATTAGCCGGGCGTGTGGCACATACTTGTAGTCTTAGCTACTCAGGAGGCTGAAGCCAGAGAATTGCTTGAGCCCAGGAGTTTGAGGCTGCCACGAACTTTGTGGCTGCCATGAACTGTGGTCATGCTACTGCACTCCAGCCTGGGTGACAGAGTGAGACCCTATTTCTAAAAACAAAAAAAAGAAAGAAATGTAAGGGAGTTGGAATTCCTCCACACACTGAAGAGTGTCTTTGGCCATAATCATATTTGTGCTCCTTATTATGAAGTACTTGTCAAGGCATCCAGAATAGTGTGCTTACATTGAGTTTTTACCTTGAATTTTATAAAGTATTTTTTACATTTCCAAATAGTTTTATCTGTTCTCTGACTCATCTTACAGAGTTAAACAGGTTAAATTCTCACTGTTACTTGAGGCATGCAGAAAATGAGACATGGAGAAATGTTTTTAAGGCAGCACTGCTAGCGAATGGTAAAACTGGGATTCTGTGCTGTTTCTGCCTCTTGATAGAACTCCATGTTCGTTGTAGGTGGGTCTGCCTCTACCCCTACTATAATTAGAAAAGGAGGTCAGAACACTTAGAGTGGAAAAGCTTTTGGGGTTAAGGGCTGTGAGAAATGAACAGATCAGTCAGTAGTATAGAATCTTGTATATGCCAAGCATTCTGTATATTTACCAAGAAGAGCTGTGTCGGTACAAGGGGAAGTATTTCACTTTGAAAAGTTTGTTTATTTGGAGACAAGGTCTTGCTGTCACCCAGGCTGGAGTGCAGTGCCACGATCATAGCTCACTGCAGCCTCAAACTGTTAGGCTCAACTGATCCTCCTACCTTAGCCTCCCAAGTAGCTGGGACTATAGGCACATGCCACCATGCGCAGCTGATTTATTTTTAATTTTTTTTTAGGGGAGGTGGGATCTTACTGTGTTGCACAGACTAGTCCTGAATTTCCGGCCTCAAGCAATGTTCCTACCTCGCCCTCCTGAGTAGCCAGGATTATAGCTGTGAGCTACCACACCTGGCCCATTTTAGTTTTTAAGTGCCACTGTGTAATGAGGCATTTAAATTTTTTTCCAAAAAATCAGGAAAGAAGGACTTGGAGCACATACCTGTTACGGGTTTAAAGCATACTTTAGTCTCGGCCAGGCGCGGTGGCTCACGCCTGTAGTCCCAGCACTTTGGGAGGCCGAGACGGGCAGATCACTAGGTCAGGAGATCGAGACCATCCTGGCTAACACAGTGAAACCCCATCTCTACTAAAAATACAAAAAAAAAAAAAAATTAGCCGGGCTTGGTGGCGGGAGCCTGTAGTCCCAGCTACTCAGGAGGCTGAGGCAGGAGAATGGCATGAACCTGGGAGGCGGAGCTTGCAGTGAGCCGAGATCGCGCCACTGCACTCCAGCCTGGGCGATAGAGCAAGATTCCGTCTCAAAAAAAAAAAAAACAAAAAACACACGTTAGTCTCCCACCTACATAAGATTTTGGGCCCCATTTGACTTCTTTTTTTGAGGTGGGATCTCACTCCGTTGCCCAGGCTGGAGTGCAGTGATCAGGGCTTACTGCAGCCTTGACCAGCAGACTCAGGTAATCCTCTCACCTCAGTGTCCCAAGTAGCTGGGACCACAGGTGTACACCACCATACCTGGCTAATTTTTTCTATTATTTTTGTAGAGATGGGGTCACCTTATGTAGCCCAGGCTGGCATTAACTCATTTTTGATGGTGCGTTCTCTCTACTAATGAAGCATAGTACATAAGTCCCTGCCTTAAGCCTTGAATATTGATAAGGACAATATACTCTAGAAGCTAATGGGTTGAGCTGCCTGCTTAGGAGTGACAAGGGTGTAGCTGTTCATTCTGAAATCCTTCAGTATTTATCGAAATCAGGGCTGTGGTGAAGACCAAAGTTACTTAAACCCAAACCCAAACACTCCCATATTACTTCCATGCTACCTGAGTCTAATTGGTTGATAGTGAAGATAAAAGCATAAAAATTACAGGAATTCTCTGTACTGTCTCGTTTCTTCAGTGAGAGGAAGTTAAATCTTCTAAACAAGTGAATTTTCCAGATGAATAAAAGCTGTGTACCAGAAGGTGTTTTTTGGGTTTTTTTGTTTTTAAATTTTAGAGACAGGGTCTCGGTCTTTCACCCAGGCTGGAGCGCAGTGGCGTGATCATAGCTCATTGCAGCATCAACATTCTGGGTTCAAGCAGTCGTCCTGCCTCAGCTTCCCAAGTAGCTGGTACTACAGGCACATACCACCATGTCCAGCTAATTTTTGCATTTTTTGTAGAGACAGGGTTTGCCATGTTGCCCAGACTGGTCTTGAGCTGGTCTGCAATTCTTGGCCTCCAGTGATCCGCCTGCCTCAGCTTTCCAAAGTGCTGGGATTACAGTAATGAGCCACCATGCCTGGCCTACCATAAGTTTTAAAAGTCAGTAGTTTTTTTTATGGAATGTTGACTAAATGTGTACTGGAATGTTTTTCCTATACAATAAATGAATATATTGTTTAACCTCTTATTCGTAATGTGTTCATGGGTCATGATTAATGCTTGGTGTTTATGGGTCATTATTAGTACTCGTTTTCCTGCCATACAACAGTACAGTGTTACCAGTGAAATGATTGTATGATGATGCCCTAAAAAAACAAGTATTGAGGCTGGGCGTGGTGGCTCAGCCTGTAATCCCAAGCATTTTGGGATCATGAGGTCAGGAGATCTAGAACATCTTGGCCAATATGGTGAAACCCCGTCTCTATTAAAAATACAAAAATTAGCTGGGTGTGGTGGTGTGCGCCGGTAGTCCCAGCTACTCTGGAGGCTGAGTCAGGAGAATCGCTTGAACCCAGGAGGCGGAGGTTGCAGTGAGCCGAGATCGTGCCACTGCACTCCAGCCTGACAAGAGCGAAACTCCGTCTCAAAAAAAAAGTATTGAGTGCTGGTTATGTACTACATATTGGGACAGGCACTTGAATAAAAAATTTCAGTTAATGCTCATGGCAGCCCTGTGAGGTAGGTATTATTTTTTTCTTAACTGTAAATCTTGTTGTATTAACTTGCACCCAGCAAGAAATCTATAATTTTTATGCAAAACTTTTCCTTTTAAAAATATTTGCTGAGTTCTCTGTAATGTAGACTTTGTTAGAAGGATACCTCACTCTGTACTACCAGCCATCTTCATCTCCAGTCCCCAGAGGTGTAGTGTTGTGTTGTGTTTTGGTGGGGGTTGGCAGCACCCTACAAGAAAGGGCCTCACATTTCATTTTATAGGAAGAAGCAAGATACGAAGCAGGGAGGGATCTTCTTTTTCTTTTCTTTTCTCTTTTTTTTTTTTTTTTTTGAGACAGAGTCTCGCACTGTCACCCAGGTTGGAGTGCAGTGGTGCGATCTCGGCTCACTGCAACCTCTGCCTCCCGGGTTCAAGCGATTCTCCTGCCTCAGCATCCCGAGTAGCTGGGTTTACAGGCACGTGCCACCATGCCCAGCTAATTTTTGTATTTTCAGTAGAGATGAGGTTTCACCATATTGGCCAGGCTGGTCTTAAACTCCTGACCTTGTGATATGCCCGCCTTGGCCTTTGTTATATTTTTTCTTGCTATTGGAATGTGACAGTTTCTACTTGCAATTGTCTTGGTGATGTTCTGAGCGGCATTTCTCCTTTTGACATTGTTTTCCCATTTCCTAATTGTAAACACCTCTATTATCAGTATATTTGGGACACCAATTAATGTCAGGATACACAGATCTCATTAAAAAGTAGTGTAGTATTCCATTGTACTTATTCACACAGTAGTTTGGTGGCACAGTGTAGCATTCCTCAAACTTTTTTTCTCAGGATACCTTTAGACGCTTTTTTGTTTGTTTGTTTTGTTTTCATTTTTATATTTTATTTTGTTTTTTTCAGACAGGGTCTCACTCTGTCGCCAGGCTGGAGTGCAATGGTGTAATCAGAGCTCACTGCAACCTCAACCTCTGGCCTCAAGCAATCCTCCTACCCCAGCCTCCCAAGCAGCTGGAACTATGGGCCTGTACCACCATGCCTGGCAAATTTTTATTTTTTTTTTTGTAGAGATGGAGGTCTCAGCTGGGTGTGGTGGCTCACACCTGTAATCCCAGCACTTTGGGAGGCCAAGGTGGGCAGATCATGAGGTCAAGAGATCGAGATGATCCTGGCCAACATGGTGAAACCCCATCTGTACTAAAGAAAAAATATATATATACAAAAATTAGCCAGGCCTTTTTTTTTTTTTTTTTTTTTTTTTTTTTTTTTTTTGAGTTGGAGCCTCACTCTGCCGCCCAGGCTGGATGGAGTGCAGTGGTGCCATCTCGGCTCACTGCAAGCTCCACCTCCCGGGTTCATGCAGTTCTCCTGCCTCAGCCTCCCGAGTGGCTGGGACTACAGGTGCCCACCACCACGCCCGGCTAATTTTTTGTATTTTTAGTAGAGATGGGGTTTCACCGTGTTAGCCAGGATGGTCTCGATCTCCTGACCTCGTGATCCACCTGCCTCGGCCTCCCAAAGTGCTGGGATTACAGGCGTGAGCCACCGCACCCGGCCAAAAAAATTAGGCAGGCTTAAGTGACCCTCCCATAGCAGACTCCCAAGTACCTGGAGTCATTGGCGCGTGCCACCACGCCCAGCTAGATACCTTTATACTCTTAAATTGAGGATTCCCAAGATGTTCATTTGGATTGTATTTATCAATATTTACCATATTAGAAATTAAAACAGACTTTAGGAAAAAAATCACTTAAAAATAAGTTTTAACATAGCATGTTAACAAAATATCATTAAGAAAAACTTTTCTAAAATAAGAGTTTAATGAGAAGAGTGTCTTTTTTTTTTTTTTTTTTTTTTTGAGACAGAGTCTCACTGTCGCTTAGGCTGGAGTGCGGTGACACAATCTCAGCTTACTACAACCTCTGCCTCCCGGGTTCAAGCAATTCTCCTGCTTCAGCGTCCCTAGTAGCTGGAATTACAGGCATGCACCACCACACCTAGCTAATTTTTATATTTTTAGTAGAGACGGGGTTTCACCATGTTGGCCAGGATGGTCTCAAATTCCTGACATCAAGTGATTCGCCTGCCTTGGCCTCCTGAAGTGCTGTGATTACAGGTGTGAGCCACCATGCCTGGCCTATTTTTACAAATTGCAACATCTGGCCTAATTTTTAAAAAACCAGAAAGATTCTCATCTGCTTCTGCATTCAGTCTTTGGCAGTATCAGTGTAGACTCTGAGAGAATTAATGGTGGAAGAGGCGTAGAACCTTGTAGTATCATTTTGAAAATAATTTTGACTTTGCAGGCCCCATGGTGTCCCCAGATCACATTTTGAGAACGGCTGGTATAGATTGTTTTTAGTTTGTTGCCATTACAGACTCTGCTAATGAAATCTTCATATACCTTGGCACTTATCTGAGGGTGTAGGGTAATTTCCTAGAAGAATGGTTGGCCCAAAGAGTAGTATGTGTTTAAAAGTTGGGTAGGTGAAGATGATTCAATTTTCAGTCTTGGTACTGGTAAATGAGTATTAAGGACGCCTTATTTTTTTGAGAAAGTCCCAGTGTACATATCAATTAGTAGACATTAGAACTTGTTAGGAATGATAGATTCCACAGTGGCAGATCTAATTAGAAGTACTGATGCATTCCGCTTAGCTTGAGCACTCTCTTGATTTTCATTTTCCTCTATGTTTCCTTTCTCATTCTTTTTCAAGTCTCAATATTGGAGTTTTCTTGAATTGGAGTGTAGGATTTCCTTTCCCTGGTCTTTGTGACAATGTCTTTCTCAGATGTGTGGGAAAAGGTATCGTGTGTGTGTGTGTGTGTGTGTGTGTGTGTGTGTGTGTGTATAAAAGATTCCTCTTGGGAGATAAGGGCATCTGTTTCATTGGAGAGGGTAGATGTGTTTTTCAAATGAGTTGGAGTGAATGGGGTCTGTCTTGAGTGTGTGCTTCAGTTATTGAGTTCCACTAGACATAACTGTTATCAGAAACATGTGTTGCTCTTAGTTGGAACCTTCTCTGCCTCCCTCTTAATGTTGCTGAGGTCTCCTGCTAAGGATCATCATTTCTCGCTTGTCATCTCTGCTACCATGTTATTTAATAAATCCCTTACCTAAAGTTGAGCTCTATATCCCCATCCATACCCATACCTTAGTAGGATAGAATTACTATGCCTAATACTGTAGCTATAGCAACAAAATACAAACAGACTTGTTGGGGGTAAGGATTGTGTTAATTGATATTAACACTGAACTGGATCTTTTATAGTTGATTGGTTTAGTGTTTATAACTTGGCTGAATAAAACCTATTAGGTGATGGAGGGAAACCTAATAGACTAGGAATAAACCTAGTATGTGTCTTTTATTTATTGTCTTACTGAGCCCTCAAGTTGAAAGACTTTCCCGTCTAGCCTCTACAGCCTGCTTATCTCTTTGGGAATATGGTATTGGGGATCAGAGCTGGACTTGCTAGACCAAAACTGTGTGATATGGCTGAAAAGAGAGTTTCAGGAGATACTTCCTTCTAATATCCTGAATGGTCCAGAAAAACATTTCCCAACACTAGAAGCTTCTAGTATGTCCTGTTTTAGCCAGAATTTTGGAAGGGAGTACGTCAAACCTTTCCCCCGCCTTTTTCTAATTATCCTGATCCTGTAAACACTACTAAGAGAGTTTTGAAGAAAACGTGAAAGAGACTGGTACTTGAGATATAATTGCTATTAGGGATTAGGTGGCTGACAATGTCATACCACTGCACTGCCGTGTTTTTTTGTTTTAGTGACTGTAAAAATCAGACGTGTGTTTCTTGAAAGCACAACCTGAACAACAACCTCAATCCCCTGTGCTATGTGTTTCTGACTTCTTAAACTTAAAAAAACTTTTGAATTGCAGTGTAATACATCAAAAAGGTACACAAATCATAAGTATTCAATTTGATGAATTTTCAAAAAATAACCAGCACACCATTGAAAAAACAACATAACCACTACTCTGGAAGCCTACTTCATGTTCCTCTCCAGTCACTATCCTACCCAGAGAAAACTGCTAGCCTAATGATAGGTTAATTTTGCCACTTTGTGAGCTTTGTGTAAATGGAATTCTATGGTTTATACTTTGTCTCAGCTGTCTTTTACTCAGGTTTGTAAAATATCTGTTGTGTTTACTCTTTGATTCATATATTAACATTGTTCGTGGTATCCATTGTATGAATATTTATACTTTACAGTTTACCTTTTTTGTGTGTTTGTTTTGTTTTGTTTTTTTGAGACTGGGTCTTGCTCTGTTGCCTAGGCTGGAGTGCAGTGGCATGATCTCGGCTCGCTGCAACCTGCATTTCTGAGGCTTAGGCAATCCTCCCACCTCTGCCTCCTGAGCAGCTGGGACTACAGGCGTGCGCTGCCACACTTGGCTAATTTTTTAAATTTTTTTGTAGAGACAAGGTCTCACTATATTGCCTAGGCTGCACTTCACCGGTTTTTTTTTTTTTTAAAACAGTATTTACATACTATATAATTCACCAATTCAAAATGTACAATTCATTGTTTTTTAGTATAATCACAGGTTTGCAATCATCACCACAATCTAATTTTAGAACATTTTGTCTCCTCTGAAAAAAATCATATGCCCATTAGCAATCACTACCCACTTTCACTTCCTCCCAGCCCTAAACAACCGCTAATCTGTTTTCTGTCTCTATATTTACCTGTCTGGACTGGGAACGGTGGCTCACACCTGTAATCCCAGCACTGGGAGGCCGAGGCAGGCGTATCACTTGAGGTCAGGAGTTTGAGACCAGCCTGGCCAACATGGTAAAACCCAGTCTCTACTAAAAATACAAAAATTAGTTGGGCATGGTGGTAACATGCCTATAGTCCCAGCTACTCAGGTGGCTGAGGCAGGAGAATTGCTTGAACCCGGGAGGCAGAGGCTGCAGTGAGCTCAGATCACACCACTGCACTTCAGCCTGGGCAACAGAGAGACTGTCTAAAAAAAAACATATATGTACATACACACACACACACACACACCCCTATATATGTGTGTGTATGTGTGTGTATATATATATATAAAACTTTGCCTATCTGGACATGTGGTATTTTGTGATGGGCTTCTTTAATTTCATATGTTTTCAAGGTTTATACGTATTGTAACGTGTTAGGTTTTCATTACTCTGTGTAGCTGAGTATATGCCACATTGAATTTATCTGTTCATTTTTTGCTGTCGTAAATAACCTTGCTGTGAATATAAATGTACAAGTTTTTGTCTGGGCATGTATTCATTTCTCTTGGATATATACCGAGGAGGGAAATTGCAAGGTAACTGTTTAACTTTTTGAGGAACTGCCAAACTTTTCTAAAATTGATGCTTCATTTTATATTCCCAGAAGCAATATATGAAGCTTCCCATTTCTCTACAGCCTTGTCACCACTTGTCATTGTCTTGTCTTTGATTGTAGACATTCTGGTGGGTACTAAATGGTATCTCATTTGTGGTTTTGGTTTTTGTTTTCATTTGAGACAGAGTCTTTGTCGTCCAGGCTGGAGTGCGGTGGTGCAATCCCAGCTCACTGCAACCTCCACCTCCCAGGTTAAAGTGATTCTCCTGCCTCAGCCTCCTGAGTAGCTGGGTTTAAAGACATGCACAACCATGCCCAGCTAGTTTTTTGTGTGTCTTTAGTAGAGATGGGGTTTCACCATTTTGGCCAGGCTGGTCTCGAACTCCTGACCTCAAGTGATCCACCTGCCTCAGCCTCCCAAAGTGCTGGTATTATAGGCATGAGCCACCATGCCTAGCCCTTATTTGTGGGTTTGATTTGCATTTCCCTAATGACTAATGCTGAGCATCTTTTCATATGCTTACTAGTTTTTTGTATATCTTTTTTGGATAAATTTCTATTCAAATTCATTGCCCACATTTTAATATTGAGTTGTAAGAGTCCTTTATGTATTCCGGATACAAGTCCTTTACCAGATATATGCTTTCCAAATCTTTTCTCTCATTCTGTGGGCTTTCTTTTTACTTGATGGTATTGTTTGCGGCACAAACAAGTTTTTAATTGTGATGCCCAATTTTTTCTTTTATATAGGTTGTACTTTTGTGCAGTTTAACTTTTAGAGAAGCGTTTCCTAGTTGGGTCCTATGCCATTAGAGATCTTGCATCTTCTGAAATATAATTTGATAAAGTAATCCAATTCTTTCACTCTATTTTACTTTTGTAATTTTCTGGAGATAGATTTTGTCTGAGAATATGAGTTGTATTTCAAAGTAGGTTTTTGTGTGTCTTTAGTAGAGATGGGGTTTCACCATGTTGGCCAGGCTGGTCTCGAACTGCTGGACCTCAAGTGACCCACCTGCCTGCCGAGGCGGGTGGATTATCCGAGGTTGGGAATTCAAGACCAGCCTGACCAACATAGAGAAACCCTGTCTCTACTAAAAATACAAAATTAGCCAGGCATGGTGGCACATGCCCAGCTACTCAGGAGGCTGAGGCAGGACAATCACTTGAACCGGGGAGGCGGAGGTTGTGGTGAGCTGGGATCGCACCATTGCATTCCAGCCTGGGCAACAAGAGCGAAAATACCTTCTCAAAAAAAAAAAAAAAAAAAAAAAGTGATATTGACCCGTAATGTACTTTATATACTTTGTTATTTCCATGGAGAATAATAGAATGCAATTTTTATTCTAGTAATTAAAATAATGAAAGACTACAAAGATAGTTGGAGATTTTTATACTTTTTTTTAAATTTTATATTAAAAATATATAGTATGGGGTCTCACCATCCTATATATGAGACCAGGCTAGCCTCAAGCTATTCTCCCATCTCGACCTCCCAAAGTGCTGGGATTACAGGCCTGAGCCACTGCACTTTGCCTTTGTTTTTTGAGACAGGATCTCTTATCACCCAGTCTAGAACCCAGTCTAGAGTATAGTGGCGCAGTCATGGCTCACTGTAGTCTTGAGATCCTGGGCTCAGGAGATACTCCTGCCTGTCTCTTGAGTAGCTAGAATTACAGGCATGCCCTACCTCATCCAGCTAATTTATTTTTTCTTTTTTTTTTTTTTTTTTTTTTTTTTTGAGGCAGAGTCTCTGTTGACCAGGCTGGGGTGCAGTGATGCGATCTCAGCTCACTGCAACCATGCCCGGCTAATTTTTGTATTTTTAGTACAGATAGGGTTTGACCATGTTGGCCAGGCTGGTCTCAAACTCCTGACCTCAAGCGATCTGCCCACCTCAGCCTTCCAAAATGCTGGGATTACAGGCATGAGCCACCACGCCCAGCCTACATTTTCTTATTTTTATTTTATTTTATTGTTATTTTATTTTTGCAGAGGCAAGGTCCTGCTTTATTGGCCAAATTGTTCTCAAACTCCTGGCCTCAGGCGATCCTCCCACCTCAGCTTCCCAAAGTGCTGGGTTATAGGCATGAGCCACCGCACCTGGCCACCTGCTGCTTTTTCTTGTTATGAATGTATCACTAGCACAGCTCTTAATAACCAAAATAAAATCCTGAAAATTGAGCATAAAGAGAATTGAAGGGGCACTGGAAAATGTGTTTTCATTAATCTGGCAAAAGTTGGATAAAGAGGAAGAAGATTAAAACAGTATTTTCTCTAAAATGTGAGAATTCTTATCTGAGCCTCCTAAGCCAAAACCAGTTTTTTTAAAGAAAGCAAGCCCAAAGAAATGGGATTTGTGGGGAATACAGGTGGAAAAAAATAATATAGTGAATGTTTAGTTACCTTAAGTACTCAAAGGATAAGAAAGAGATTTTAGATTAATTAGGTCACCTGTCCTAGACATAGTTGGGAGGATTAGTGTGAAGTAGAAAGCTGTTCATGTGCATAAGACATACACAAATTGAGTTATCACAACTTGGTTAATTTACTGTGTTCGGTATTACTTGGTACTGTTCTGAGCACACAGTAGTGAGTGGTCATTAAATCATTAATATTGGACAGCATTCATAAAACAAATGAATTTTGATGTAAAAGCAAACTACATTTGGAAATGTTAAGAGCACTCTTAGCCATCTAACCACTATTTGGAATGGGTAAAGCAGTTGTTAAGTGTAACAGAAGAAATGAAAGCTCTGTATGAGAGACAGTTGCAGAGAAAACTGCTTTTTCTCAAATATTTTGGGCCAGAGTTTGTCTTCAGGTAGTACTTGCAGGTATAAACTAGAACTGGTTGATAAGAGGAGAGGGGTATGGGAAGTCATACAATATATAAGAGATTTTAATCTAGATCATCTGACTTCACACTGTGCGGTTTAATTACCTTCTGCTGTCCATAAATTAGTAGATTTCTATTGTTATCCGGTCCTTACTCGTCAGATTATCATGTCTTTCCTGTTAAAAGTAAGCACGTATATATTCACTTATTGTCTGGGTGCAGCGGCTCGTGCCTGTAGTCCCAGCACTTTGGGAGGCCAAGATGGGTAGATTGTTTGAGCCCAGAGACCAGCCTTTGCAATAAAGGGAGACCCCATCTGTACAAAAAATAAAAAAATTAACCAAGCATGATAGCTGGCACCTGTCCCAACTACCCAGAAGGTGGAGGTTGCAGTGAGCTGAGATCACACAACTGCAACAGAGCCGAGACCCTGTCTCAGAAAAACATTTCTTAGGTTACAAGTTACTGTAATTAAACTTACATTGTTTTAAAAATAATTTTTCTAGGCCAGGCGCGGTGGCTAACGCCTGTAATCCCAGCACTTTGGGAGGCCGAGGCCGGCGGATCACGAGGTCAAGGGATTGAGACCATCCTGGCCAACGTGGTGAAACACCATCTCTACTAAAAATACAAAATTAGCTGGGCGTGGTGGCATATGCCTGTAGTCCCAGCTTCTCAGGAGGCTGAGGCAGGAGAATCGCTTGAACTCGGGAGGCAGAGGTTGCAGTGAGCTGAGATCGCGCCACTGCACTCCAGCCTGGTGACAGAGTGAGACTCTGTCCCAAATAATAATAATTTTTCTATAACTGAAGTTGAGTTTGCATCAAATGTTCAGAAAAGGAAATACGGCTGGGCACAGTGGCTTGCACCTGCAATCCCAGCACTTTGGGAGGAGGGGGCAGTGGGAGGATCACTTGAGCCCAGGAGTTGGAGACCAGCCTGGGCAACATAGCGAGACTCTATCTCTACAAAAAGTGAAAAAATACTAAAAAATATTTTTTGAGGCCAGGCGTGGTGGCTCACGGGTGTAATGCCTTGGGAGGCCGAGGCTGGTGGATCACCTGAGGTCAGGAGTTTGAGACCAGCCTGACCAACATGGTGAAACCCCGTCTCTACTAAAAATACGAAACATTAGCCTGGTGTGGTGGCACACACCTGTAATCCCAGCTCCTCTGGAGGCTGAGGCAGGAGAATCTCTTGAGCCTGGGAGGCGGAGGTTGCAGTGAGCTGAGGATCGCGCCACTGCACTCCAGTCTGGGCTACAGAGAGACGCCCTGTCTCATAAAAAAAAAAATTTTTTTTTTTAAGGAAATATGTATGTACGTAAGGGAATATAATTTTGCTGTTTTACAGTAACATAATGGAATGTCTTTTTCTGTTTCCTAGGTTCTCTACTTTTAGAGTCCAAAATAAATCCTAACACCGCATACCAGAAACAACAGGTAAAATTTTGAAGATGTTGTGTTTTATCTCGCGTGTTTTCCTTTTGAGTAAATGAAAGTTTATTATCTGATTGCTTATAGTGAAAAATTTAGAACAGATTACAACAGTTTGCCAGTGAAATTCTAAAATAGGATTTCTGCCAATTCCTATAGTGTTTAACACAATAATTTTAAATTTAAAAAGCTTGCCACAAGTTAAAATGGAGTTTGTGTTCCACCTATTATAGCAACTGAGCCCTAAAATTTCCTTGTTTTACCTAAAAAAAAAAGGTGACCATTGATGTGATAAGCTGCTACTAACACAGTTAAATGGTGAAAATTCCTGTTGTAGATGATAATGCAGAAGGAACATTAGTGTCTCCCTCTACAGCAGTACTGTGTAGATAGGAATCTGTCATATGAATCCGATTTCTTTTACAGATTCCTGAATAGGGTCTTATTATGATACTACAGTTTTGAAGGTAACTGTACTTCACAGTACAGTGTACTCAAAATACAACTTTCTTAAACCTTTCTAATATGCAAAGAAATATCAGAAAGTAAATCTTTCACTTAGTATCAACTAGTGCTGTTATTAAATGGTATTCATTCAGTACACACGTGCGTGCGCTTCACGTACACCCACACAGACAAACAAGATGAGTGCTCTATATAGCCAATGAAGTCAAGATCAGTTCCCTCATTGCCTGGAAGATGCAGATACAAAATAGTTAATTGAGAAGAAAGAAGATTACCAGCTTGTTCATAAAGTGCTTTGCTTCATCATTGATCTTTAAAATACTAGAAAGAAGTCAGTATTGTTTTTATTTTTCCCATTAGGTGATGTGTAAAGGTCGTGACTTGTTTGACATCACACAAATAGTGGTTAGGAATGCTGGTGTTAACTCCTAAATATATTTAATCGTGATTTATTTGTCCACCAAACATTCATACAGTATATTTTCTTGATAGTTTGATAGTCTGATATAATACTGTATTGCATTTAGTGTTCTTAAGAAAACTTAAGTCTGATGAAAAAATCTAGAGCCTGGAATATTTGGCTTTGATCTTCCGTACTTAAATACATTAAATTCATGTTTTGAAGTTGTATTCAGCTGAAGAGTGAAAGCACATCTTAAGAAAAAGGAAAGATTGAAACTGTTTTAAGAATGAATGAACAGATTCATGTGTCTCAGCCTATAGGTTTTTGGGTGATAAACAAGCAAGATAATTTGGAGAAAAGTTGCTGTAATATTTAGAATCTTCAAGGAAAACAGAAGAGCAGTTTCTAAAATTTTATAAACTTGCTAGATTTGTCAAATGGGTAATTAAGAGCATATGTCTGGCTATACCCTGACTTAAGCATCAGCCTCCAAGTGATTCTGAATATACATTATAGCAGAATGTGTTATTGGCTTTACACTTATCCTAGTAGCCTTTATTGGGCTGATAATCGTAAGTATTTATCAGAATTTTAGGAGCCATCTAATTTGGGCAGGTTGTTCCCTTCACCCCCAAGATGATTGTTATTTTCTCCCAACTTTGTTTTCATCACTAAGAAGTAGTACCAGCCAGGCGCGGTGGCTCACGTCTGTAATCCCAGCACTTTGGGAGGCCGAGGCAGGCAGATCATGAGGTCGGGAGATCAAGACCGTTCTGGCTAACACGGTGAAACCCCGTCTCTACTAAATATACAAAAAATAAGCTGGGCGTGGTGGCGGGCACCTGTAGTCCCAGCTACTCGGGAGGTTGAGGCAGGAGAATGGCATGAACCTGGGAGGCGGAGCTTGCAGTGAGCCGAGATTACGCTACTGCACTACAGCCTGGGCGACAGAGCGAGACTCCATCTCAAAAAAAAAAAAAAATAGTGGTATCTATATTGTGACTAGTTTTCGTAACAGTATATATCTTTCCCATCCTAATGATGAGGAAACTGAGGCTCAGAGAGGTTACCTCCCTTTCTAAGCATTACCTGCCACATAGATGGTGGTATTAGAATTTATACCGTGGCCTCTTTACCTCCTAAATTTCTTAGTATTTTCATTCCATGCTATTTTGAGGGAAAATAACGTAACTTTAATTTTGTCTTACCTGGAGCCTTATAATAAGTGCTCAGTATTTACTGAGCGGATAACCTTGTAAAGTATTTAGGCTGCCAGAATTATAGATTAACTGCAAATTCTTCTACCATTTGTTCTGTTCTGGTGAATTATAAAGGTAAACTAAAAATGAAACCTTACTAATTTTTGGCATGTTGATCTTAGAATGTTAATAGTTTTGAGCTTGAACTGCTCTCAGTCTGGATCAGATTGCCTGCCTGGTGTCTGTGATATCTGGAAGTCCTTTAAGATAGTATAAAAAGTGGAGTTTGAGGTGTTTTCCAAAATTCTGAATAAAAATTACAGACTTAGTAATACTGTACAACCAAATCAGATTCTCATTTATTTATTTTTGGCTGGCAGCACTTTAGTCCAGTGAGACTACTGGTCTCATGATTGACAGCTATATAAATGACTGAACAGAGTTAATATGCAGTTTGGCAGATAAATTTTTAATTTTTTTTTTTTAGCGATGGGGTCTTGTTATGTTGCTCAGGCTGGAGTACAGTGGCTATTATTCACAGGTGTGATCATAGTGCACTGCCGCTTCCAACTCCTGGCCTCAAGCAATCCTCCCTCCTCAGCCCCCTAACTAGTTGGGACTACAGGGATACACCATTGTGCCTTGCTTAGACACATTTTTAAACATGGAATCTATTTGTGTTACATTAAGAAGTGTTCTTGGCTGGGAGTGGTGGCTCACGCCTGTAATTCTAGCACTTTTAGAGCCCGAGAGTTTGAGACCAGCCTGGGCAACATGGCATAACTCCGCCTCTCAAAAAATACAAACATTGGGCATGGTGGCACATGCCTGTAGTTCCAGCTACGTGGGAGGCTGAGGTGGAAGGACCACCTGAGCCCAGGGAAGTAGAGGCTGCAGTGAGCCATGATGGTGCCACTACACCGCAGCCTAAGTGATAGAGACACCATCTCAAAAAACAAACAAACAAGAAAAAACAGAAGTGTCCTTGCTAGTGAGAAAGATTAGAAACTGCTGCAGTAGAATCATAGGTCCTTAAAGGTACCTTAAGCTAATCATCTTTCCTTCTCAATACAGGAACCATTATCATCCTGATGGATACCCAGTTGGCCTTTGCATGGCCGTTTTTGGTTACTTACTAGTCAGATTGAATTATTTTTTTCTTTATACCATACTCAAATCCATCTAACTTTACTCTTCTAAATTTTCTTTGTACCAGCTTGAAAAAACACTCAGTGACATAGCCCTTCAGATTTTGAAGTTAGCCATTAAATGTAACTCTCCCTAGAACCATTCAATAGTTCTTGTATGAGATGATTTATAGATTGCTCTCAATGAGAGGGTCCTTTTTTGAAATGGTTGATTGCTATCAAACAGTATGTATATTTATTTATTGCCAGTAAGATTTGAAAGGATTTTTTTTTTTTTAATTTTTTTTTTTTTTTTTGAGACAGACTCTCACTCTGTCACCCAGACTGGAGTGCAGTGGCACGATCTCGGCTCACCGCAACCTCTGCCTCCCGGATTCAAGTGACTCTCCCACGTCAGCTTCCCATGTAGCTGGGATTACAGGCATCTGCCATCATGCCCGGCTAAAATTTTTTTTGTATTTTTAGTAGAGACGGGGCTTTACCATGTTGGCCAGGCTGGTCTTGAACTCCTGACCTCAGGTGATCCACCTGCCTTGGCCTCCCAAAGTGCTGTGATTTAGAGGCATGAGCCACTGCACCCTGCCGAAAGGATATATTAGGCCTTATAAATATATATATATATATATATATATATATATATATATATATATATATTTTTTTTTTTTTTTTTTTTTTTTTTTTTTTTTTTTTTTTTTTTCGAGAGAGAGAGTTTTGCTCCTGTTGCCCAGGCTGGAGTGCAGTGGCGCAGTCTCAGCTCACTGCAACCTCCGCCTCCTGGGTTCAAGCAATTCTCCTGCCTCAGTCTCCCGAGTGGCTGGGATTACAGGCACACGCCCAGCTAAGTTTTGTGTTTTTAGTAGAGATGGGGTTTCACCATGTTAGCCAGGCTGGCCTCAAACTCCTGACCTCCGCCCACCTCAGCCTCCCAAAGTGCTGGGATTACAGGCTTGAGCCACCACGCCCAGCCAAATATTTTTATTATACCATGCATATTGTAGAATATATGCTCTTGGTACCATGAGGAATATAAAATGGTCTCAGTATTGTATGTGCAGTGTCTTGCTGAGATTACATCTTAATAAAAACTGTTGAACTTTTCATTAAATTTTCATTAAAGTTCTGTCTAGATGGCCAAGCACTGTGGCTCATGCCTGTAATCTCAGTGCTTTGGGAGGCCAAGGCGGGAGGGCCCGAGGCCAGGGGTTCAAGACCAACCTAGGCAACGTGACAAGACCTCCATCTCTACAAAAAATAAAACTAAGAAGTTCTGAATAGGAATGAAAGGGTGGTAGGTGCTAGGAGTTTGCTGCTTCTTAAACCATAGCACTTTGCTAAGTTTTAAAAAAACAACAAAAACCTATGTATAGGTAAATGCTCACGTACTACAAATTTAGCCAATAATTTCAAGGGCTTCATGGACCTCAGAAGCCCCTGGTGAAAAACACCTGCTGACAATAGAGGGAAGAGAGAAGGAGTTTTATTAACCCTATCGTCCTAACATGCCCTAGCTATTTTATGCTTAGATTTCCTCTTTGGACATTTTAATGACAGCATAAGATGTAAGTCAGTATGCTTGGATAGCATAGGTATAATTGGTATAATGTTTTGTTTTTATCTTTTGCAGTGCATGAAAAGAATATATTTCATATATTGGTTTAAGTTGTCATTAAGGAAACATTTTTATTTTATAGATTAGGGGAAGTGAAGTGTGAAAAGTCATTGTTTTGAAAAAGAAAGACATTGATAATTGCCAGTATTAGTGTTGCAAAAAGTAAAAATGAGCACAGTTTTATTTCCTTTTGTTTGTTCAGTTTTGTTTGTGATAGTGTATGTTAATCATTCAGACTCCTTTTATGTCTCCAAAGGACACTCTGATTGTGTGGTCTGAAGCAGAAAATTATGACTTGGCCCTTAGCTTTCAAGAAAAAGCTGGATGTGATGAAATTTGGGAGAAAATATGTCAGGTAATTTTTTAAATAAATCAACATGCTTTCTTTAAGTGTTTTGTTTTTTGCCATGCTTTCAACTAATGCCCAAAAGTTTAAATAAATTTCAAATTGATCTTTTAAATTCACTGCTGTCTTTGAATTTGATTTAAAGGTATAATTTATTGACACTAAACTCTCTAGCTCATACCTTTGCTGAACTCCAGTGTTTTATATCCACCTGCCTTTTTGAAACTTTCTCCTTTTGTGTTCACTAGCATCTCAAATTTAGTACTCCAAAACCAAACATAATCTTCTCACATCTATCCCATCACCTTCTAAGTGCCATCCAGTTGCTGAAATCAGAAACTTGTGGATCATGTTTGTCCTTCCATCATCGCTTTTATCCATTCAGTCCCTCGATAATAAATCTAGATCCATTGGCTTATCTTCATTTTTACTTTTGTAGTTTTCCAAGCCACCATCATTTCTTGCCTGGTTTATTGGTTTTGTCTTGACTGATCTTCCTAAATCAACATTTTAGCTAGAGTGATTAGGTGATCTTTTTAAAAATGCAAGTCTGATTACATCACCCTTTGTTTATAACTTCTTGTGGCTCTTGAAAGAAAACCCACCCTTGTACTTGTCTTGAGCAGTATGGCTGTTGACTGACTGTTCAGCCTTACCGTGCCTCTAGGCTTGAATGTTCTTAATTTATTCTGGAGTTTCCCTAGTGACATAATCACAATCTTTTGTGAATTTGCATTTGTATGTGCTTTAGTAGCTAATGCTGTTGGCTCTTGTTATACACTTCTTAGGCCATTTCTTTCTAGAGAAGTTTTCTCCATCTCCATGTTTACTTTATCTAGAGAATAATCTTCACCAGATTCCTTAATTCATTTGAATGTGGCCCTCAAACCAGCAGCACAAGCATGACATGGGAACTGATAGAAATGCAAATTCTGAGACTAGCACCCCTCCAACCGACCCCAGACCTACTGGATCAAAAACTGCAAGTAGGGTCCAATAATTGTTTTTTAAAATCCTTTCTTAAGAATTCTGTTTTCACAAGCCCTATAGGCCAGACTTTTCTCTGTAAAAAACAAGATGGTAAATATTTAAGGCTTTGCAGGCCATATAGTCTCTGTCACAGCTAGGTCAACTCTGCTATTCTAGTTCGGAAGTAGTCATAGACAGCACATAAATGAATGGAAGGGCTGTCTTCTAGTAAAACTTTCATTTACAAAAACAGGTGGCAGACCAAATTTGGCTGTAGTTTGTCGCCCCCCTGCTTTTGGTGATTCGGATGCACCCTAAAGTTTGACAGCCATAGCATTCATAGAAGATATAGTGTCCTTAGCAGTTTTTCCTTAACTTAATGGAATTTATTTCAAGTATATATTCTACTTAGCCGTGCTTTTCATAAATGAACCTGTCTGTTAAGCTGTCCCTTTCCTTCTCTGAAACAGGAAAGGAGTAACATTTGTATCTGAATACCATCTTTTTAGTTTTTCTTTGCTTTCTGTCCAACAATTATATTTGTAGCGTATTTCTCTAGATTTTGTCTTGTAGAGTTATCCCAAAGAGAGAGAGGTGACATTAATGAGTTCAGGCTATGTTAATAGCATCTGTTATTCAGACAAATCTTGTTCTCCTCTCTTTCATCTTTCTGAATCAAACAGTTCCACTCTGGATACAGTCTTCCTTTATGCCAATGTGTAACTCAAACCTGAACTCACTCTGTCATTGTCATGCCTGGCTCTCCTTTAATATTGTCTGATCTTTACCTTTGTTTGGTCTTTAATGTCATAAAGTTTTCCATCATCTTAATAATTTTATCACTAGCTGCTTTAGTATTCTTTTCTGATATTCCCTTTCAACTTTTACATAGTTTATGTTCAAGGTGTCATTTCTCAGTCACTCTTTTTATGGGTTCTATCTGAACTTCTCAATCATTTTCTAGATCCAAGAAAGGCGTTACATTTTGCTCTCTGAGATATTAAATGTTTTTCTATTTCTTGAACCATGTTCACCAATTTGCTCAACTCAAAAAGATGGCATTCTTAATATAATAAGGGCACTCCTCTCTTTTCATTTGGTTTGCTAATCAAAATCTAACATTTTTCTGTGGTAAAATCATAGTTTGGGTATTAGGAACTTAAAACTATGAGAGCTTACATAATTAACAAATTCAGAGCCAGTGTGAGACCATGCGGGTACAAGCCATGAATGTGACTTGCCTCCTTTCAGTGCTGCTGTCCACTTGGTTCAGGTCAAGACCATATCACCTTGCAGCACATTTCAAGAAAAGTATTCCAGGTCATCATCTTTTCTAGTATCTATCAGTGCATCTGTTCATTACGCTAAGCAATTTAAGCTTTTTGGCTTTTTCATATAAGGTCTAATTTTTTTCATCCCTTTACCATTCTACTTGGCCTTCTACTTGCTTTAGTGGTCACTGTCCCGAATTCTAGGGCCAAGATAACAAAATTTGTTTCATTTCAAAGTTTATCCTTGACCTTTTGTTACCAAAAAAAATGCCTTACTTTAAAATGTAGTCAATGTAAGTTACCTTTTTATAATAAGAGCCCCTCCAGTGGCATAAAATTGGATTTTATGACAGATTTTGGGCTCCTAGAGGGATCATGAAGGCTACAGGTTAGGGTGTGTAGAAAGGAAAATATTTTCGTAGTTTGGTTACTTAACCTTCAGCAGACCTTTTTTGGGGATAACTCTACTACATATAGGTTGTATTTACTTTATATGTGGCTTCATTTTTATGTAGGTACACTTGTATTCTGCCTAGTGTTTTTTAAATCCTATTTTTGGGCCGTCAGTATTTATAGCAAATCAGTGACTCACTTTGGTCCAAAGCCAGTTTGTTCATGCTCTTTGGCCCTTGGTTTCTACAATCAATTGATGTTAAATATTTTCCTTTTTGCTTATAATTATATATTTTCTGTGATCATAACATTATGATATTTGGTGTTTATTTGGTCTTCACCTCAGAGTTAAATAGTGAAGAGTTTGGTGGTGGCAGCTATCCTTTAGCACAGTCCTAGGACTGTTTCTGAGACTTGCCTTGGTCTGCTGGAAAAGAGGGCCAGGGATATGAGATGTTAGTGGCTGTTTTAGCATCAGGCTTCTATGTTGTGGGTCTGCAGAGGGCTGTTTCGTAATAGTCTCACTTAGTTTAGCCTGTCCTAGAAAGTTGTTCTTGCCAGCAGATCTCATACTTTATAAGGAAGCTCATTCTGTTTTTGAACTTTGACTAACTTCCTTAAAATTGAAAGTATACGTTACTTGGAGAAATGTAATGTAGAAAAGTAGGCAGTTTTGTCTTGAAAATTATCATTATGGGTTTCTTACAACATTTCTAGTATTCATCTTAGAATAGCATTTAGGTTTGCTGGTCAGCTGTTATATATTTTGTCAGCAATTAAATTTTTTTTCATAGGTTCAAGGAAAGGACCCTTCTGTGGACATCACTCAGGACCTTGTGGATGAATCTGAAGAGGAGCGTTTTGATGATATGTCATCGCCAGGCTTAGAATTGCCATCTTGTGAATTAAGTCGCCTTGAAGAAATTGCAGAACTTGTGGCATCATCTTTACCTTCACCTCTTCGTCGTGAAAAACTTGCACTGGCACTAGAAAATGAGGGTTATATTAAAAAGCTCCTGGAGCTTTTTCATGTGTGTGAAGATTTGGAAAATATTGAAGGACTGCACCACTTGTATGAAATTATCAAAGGCATCTTTCTCTTGAATCGAACTGCTCTTTTTGAAGTTATGTTCTCTGAAGAATGTATAATGGACGTCATTGGATGTTTAGAATATGATCCTGCTTTATCACAACCACGAAAACACAGGGAGTTTCTAACAAAAACAGCCAAGTTTAAAGAAGTGATTCCCATATCAGATCCTGAGCTGAAACAAAAAATTCATCAGACATACAGAGTTCAGTATATACAAGATATGGTTCTACCAACTCCTTCGGTCTTTGAAGAAAACATGTTATCAACACTTCACTCTTTTATCTTTTTCAATAAGGTAGAGATTGTTGGCATGTTGCAGGTGAGTTAGATCATTCCTTTTTTCATACTTCAAGAGATGCAGCAAAAACAATTTGCTCCTTTTAAATACATACATTGAGTTTTAATTTTGTTAATGTATAAAGTTAAGTACTGTGAGATATTTTAAGAGATTATAATATGCAATAATACTACGAGACCAGAAGGTTACTCTATCTGGTGTAGGAGAGGTAAGTGTGACAAATGTAGTTTGAAGAAATGGTATGAGGGGATGATTTTTTGGATACAGGGTCTTGCTCTGTCACCCAGGCTGTAGGGCAATAATGCAGTCTTAGTGACTGCAACCTCCACCTCTGCTTCCCTGGCTGAAACAATCCTCCCACCTCAGCCTCCTGAGTAGCTGGGACCACAGGTGTGCACCACCACCCCCAGCCAATTTTTGTATTTTTTATAGAGATGGAGTTTGTCATACTGCCCAGGCTGGCCTCAAACGTCTGAGCTCAAGCAATCTGCCTGCCCTGGCCTCCCAAAGTGCTGGGATTACAGGTGTGAGCCACTGGGCCCAGCCTGATTTTTTTTTTTTTTTTTTTTAAAGTTGGGGTCTTGCTCTGTTGCCCAGGCTGGAGTGCAGTGGCACAGCCATAGCTTATTGCAACCTTGAACTTCTGGGCTTGAGCCATCCTCCCACCTCAGCCTTCCAATTAACCAAGACTACAGATGCATGCCACCATACCCACCTTTTAAAAATTGTTTTGTAAAGAATGGGTCTCACTTTGTTGCCCAGGCTGGTCTCAAACTCCTAGCGTCAAGCAATTCTCCCACCTTAGCCTCGCAGTGTTGGGATTACAGTTATGAGCCACCATACTCAACTATAGGAGGATAATAATGAAATGGTTGAATGCTGAACTTTGGGGTTATTACTCTATGAATTATGCATCGAATAGAACAGATTGGAAGAGGAAAGAGTGAAGCACAAAGCCAAGAGAAATGTCACTAAATACAGAATATAAATTCTAATGAGAATTGTGGGCCAGGTGCTGTGGCCTGTCTCTACCAAAAAAAAATAAAATTTAAAACGAATTTGTAAAATTCCCAGATAATGATACAGTAAAAGTCCCGTTTCAGGGTCCAGGGAATGTAGCAGAGGGGACAAATTATAATTGCATGTATCCCTACCAAAAGCCACGTTTTGCTAAGGGGTGTGCCTGTGGGTGAGTTAAACCCATGTGAATTTGAGTTTCAGCTCCGTCTGTAATAACTCTCAGTAGCTATGTGAGTTGGGCAGCCTTAACTTCTTAAAGCTTCAGTTTCCCCATCTGAAGGATAGTGACATTAATGCCTACCCTGTAAAGTTGTCTGAAAATTAACTGAGGTCAGACATGTAAACAAAGTATTTAATATGATGTAAGATTCGTGGGAATTTTTTAAGTATCTATTGATAATTGCTTATTAAAATGTAGATTTTTTTTTCTTATAGTATGCCCAATCTCTCTGATCTGGTGTTTTAGGGTGTTTGCATCACAATCCCCTTTGTGCAGAATCATGAATTCTGCACAAAACAGAGTCAAAGTTTCTGAGAGCTAGACAACAATTTGTGTTTGTAACACCCCCAAAGTTAGAAAAGCTCTTACTGTGTCATCCCAGTGTGTGAATTGGTCTATTCTAACTGAAATAGAAGTTTACATAGGCTGGGCCTAGTGGCTTATACCTGTAATCCCACCACTTTGGGAAGCCAAGGCAGGAGGATCGATTGAACCCAGAAGTTAAAGACTAGCCTGGGGCTGGATGCGGTAGCTCACGCCTATAATCCCAGCACTTTGGGAGGCCAAGGCGGGTGGATCACCTGAGGTCAAGAGTTCAAGACCAGCCTGGCCAACATGGCAAAACCCCGTCTCTACTAAAAATACAACAATTAGCTAGACGTGATGGTGGGCGCCTGTAATCCCAGACTCGGGAGGCTGAGGCGGGAGAATCATTTGAATCTGGGAGGCGGAGGTTGCAGTGAGCTGAGATCGCGCCATTGCACTCTAGCCTGGGCAACAGGAGTGAAATTCCGTCTCAAAAAAGATTTTTTTTTTTTTTTTTTTTAATTAGCCGGGTATGGTGATGCATGCCTATAATCCCAGCCATGTGGGAGGCTGAGTTGGGAGAATCGCTTGAGCCCAGGAGTTCAAGTCTGCAGTGAGCAATGATCATGCCACCACACTCAAGCCTGGGCAACAGAGTGAGACCCTATCTCAACAACAAAAAAATAAGTTTGTGTAGTACAAACAAAGAATTGTTATTTGCACCCGTACACACACACACACACAGACACACACACACACACACACACACATATACACGTTGTTTTTTATTCTTTGATGCCTATGATACTGTAAGAATAAGAGATCTTTGGGAGACTGAGGTGGGTGGATCACTTGAGGTCAGGAGTTCGAGACCAGCCTGACCAACATGGTAAAACCTCGTCTCTACTAAAAATACAAAAATTAGCCAGGCGTGGTGGCAGACACCTGTAATCCCAGCTGCTCAGGA
Source organism: Nomascus leucogenys (assembly GCF_006542625.1). Classification (NCBI taxonomy): domain Eukaryota; kingdom Metazoa; phylum Chordata; class Mammalia; order Primates; family Hylobatidae; genus Nomascus; species Nomascus leucogenys. The sequence continues at coordinate 14,277,465 of NC_044402.1, forward strand.
GAATGAGGCAGGAGAATTGCTTGAATCCAGGATGCAGAGGCACATGCCTGTAATCCCAGTTACTCCAGAGGCTGAGACAGAATCATTTGCACCTGGGAGGCAGAGGTTGCGTTGAGCCAAGGTTGCACCGCTGCAGATAAGTGTAATATGACTTGGAAGATCTTTCAAGACTTCACCTCAGGTGTATAAGTAAAATTTATTTGAAACCTGAATTTGTTAAGTACAGAAAGGAAGACAATAAATGTAGTAAGAGCTGCTTGGTAGCACACATTACATATAAAGCAGTATGTTTAATCATATGTCTGTTCCTGTTTAGAAAATTTTGTATTTCTGAAGTATTAGCCAGTGATAGGCAAAAAAAGGAAAAGTATGAACTAAAATACTGAGTTCTCCTGATCCTTTTCTTTAGGTCCATATGGTTCTGTTTTTGTTATGTGGGGATTTGTCACTTCTGTGTTTTCTTGGTCTTCATACATGTAAAATGCCAGTTTTATTCATTAAGTATGAATAATTTTAAGCTGTTAAGTCTTTGCTTCCCTGCAATATGCTGTATAAAATACTAGCTGCCAATACATCTGTTTCTCTTGATGCTGGACACTTCTATCCAAAGTGCTGCTGTGAAGGCTGTAGCATTTTACAAATGTTTTGGCAAGAAGTGATTAAGGTACAGTTTAATGCAGGTTCCTGCCCACTTTGTATAGCCCCATGCACACAAAATAAATATCACACCCTCTTAACATCGACTGCTTCCTTTGTAGTACCATAAATATTCTTATTTTCTCTATTTCTGTACCCCCAACTGCAGCAGTTCAGAGAATGTCTTTTTTAACCATTTGATATCCATTTGGTAGAATATAGTGTATTGGGGATGTGTCTTGAAATTGGATGCCATTTGGGTAACAAACATGGTCAAGATCATATTAATGAGGTATGACGTATTTGTTCATTTTAGAAAAAGTAAAGGTGGGAATAACCAAACTAACTTAGTGCCACAGAAGATTTTTCTGGAGCACTCACAACAGTGAATGTGGAGCTAGTAATCTAGTGGGAGCTTGTATACACATCCATGTGTATGTGTATTTAGAGTGAGGCATGTCTAGGGCTGGAGTGGTATTGAATCTACTTCCACTAGCTGAGGTAGTATGTAATTAAAATCTTGGTCGAGCATGGTGGTTCGTGTCTGTAATCCCAGCACTTCAGGAGGCCCAGGCCAGTGGATTGCTTGAGGCCAGGAGTTCAAGACCAGACTGGCCAGCATGACAAAATCCCATCTCTGCTACAAATACAAAAATTAGCTGGGCGTAGTGATGTGTGCCTGTAGTCCCAGCTACTAAGGAGACTGAGACAGGAGAATTGCTTAAACCTGGGAGGCAGAGGTTGCAGTGAGCCGAGATGGCACCACTGTGCTCTACCTGGGTGACGGAGCAAGACTCTGTCTCAAAAAGCAAAACAAAACAAAAGCCAAGATCTTGATGAAAAAATAGCGATGAGAAACATTGACCGGGCAATGATGAAGGCTCTGCCACCTTAATTGGGCTTGGGTAAATTTTAAAATCCAAGTCTCAATTATAAAATGAGGAAGTAAAACAAAAAGTTCTAAATTTTGCTTTTTAAACAATTGAGTCATTCTCTGTATCTTTAAAACACTAAAGTAACTTTGTCTTTTCATTCTCATTTGAGAGGTTGTAGAACCTACCTTTTAAAAGTTAAGGTTATAAAACCTATGAAAGTGAGGGGTCAGCAAGTGTTGGTCCTGCTATTTTTGTAAGTAATATTTTATTGAAATACAGCCATATCCATTCATTTCCAGTTGTCTGTGACTACTTTCCTACTACTGGAGCAGGGTTGAGTACTCGTAGTAGAGATCACATGAGCCACAAAGCTCAAAATATTTACTACCTGGCCTTTATATAGGCTTAGAAAATAGAGTCTTGACAAAATTTTATACTTTAATAGTGTGGTTTTTCCTTCTGTTAAAAAGAATGCCAATACCACCTTTCCTTTTTTTAGTTATTGCTGTTTATATTAAAGCGTCCTGAAATTATATTTTAGGACAATCTTAGCATTAACATAATTGCATCTGTCCTTTGTTTCACAGGAAGATGAAAAATTTCTGACAGATTTGTTTGCACAACTAACAGATGAAGCAACAGATGAGGAAAAAAGACAGGAATTGGTAAGAAATTAGATACTATGAAAGGCATAAAAATAAAACAACTGGCCGGGCTTGGTGGCTCACGCCTGTAATCCCAGCACTTTGGGAGGCCGAGGTGGGTGGATCACGAGGTCAGGAGTCTGAGACCAGCCTGGTGAACGTGGCGAAACCCCGTCTCTACTAAAAAGTACAAAAATTAGCCAAGCATGGTGGCGGGCACCTGTTATCCTAGCTACTCAGAAGGCTGAGGCAGGAAAATCACTTGAACTCGGGAGGTGGAGGTTACAGTGAGCCAAGATTGTGCCATTGCACTCCAGCGTCGGCGACAAGAGCAAGACTCCGTCTCAATAAATAAATAAATAAATAAATAAAATAAACTTTTTATATCACTTATCCTTTTTTCTAATTTCAGGTTAACTTTTTAAAAGAATTTTGTGCGTTTTCCCAAACTCTACAGCCTCAAAACAGAGATGCTTTTTTCAAGACTTTGTCAAACATGGGCATATTACCAGCTTTAGAAGTCATCCTTGTAAGTTTTGTGTCTCCTCATTTTTAATTACCATTTTTTAATCCCAAAATTAATATTTTTAATGCTATATGCAAATATTCTGCTATAGCCAATATTTAATATTAGCTGTGTAGTTCATTAAGTTAAAGAAGCTATAAAATTCCAATATTAGACAGTTTTCACACAGTATTAAAAGAATGCAGTTAAAGGAATTTTCCATAATTTAATGATAATTTGTCAGCTTTGCAGCTTATTAGCTGAAATGTTAAAATAGCAAAACAGAAATAAATGATTTAGAAAGTATAATTTTATCCATACAGTAAGAGTTTTATATGCAGAAGAATTTCTTTGACCTTTCTTTTACATTGCAGTTTTTTTATATGTTTTGTTAGGTTTGGATATTTACATAGCTATTGGTTCCATATTTTTATAATTACAGGAAAAATAAATGTTTTTTGTCTGCAGGGCATGGATGATACACAGGTGCGAAGTGCTGCTACTGATATATTCTCATACTTGGTTGAATATAATCCATCCATGGTACGAGAGTTTGTCATGCAGGAGGCACAACAGAATGATGATGTAAGTAAGAAGTTAACAGAGCAAAAAATAACCAGCAAGGTAAATATTATTTGTACTAATAGTAAGTATTTATACATAGGAAGCTATAACTGTTTTTATTATTCACTTTTAAGATTTAATTGTTGCTGTTTGGGAAAAGTGTAGCCATAATATCAGATGGCTTATTGTTCCCCTAAATTGGTTCCTGTCTCAGTTTATCAATTTGTCCTACAGCAATTATTTATGTTCATTTAAATTGCCTTTTAAAATGTTCATGTCAGGTTTTTTTTTTTTATTTTTTTTTTTTAATTCTGAAGTCAACTTGCTATGTCGTCTTTTTTAAATCATTTAGTCAATCAATTCTTGTATCTGGGGAATTATGAGTAAGTTACCTAGGAAAACATTGACTTTAGGGTAGATTCTCAGAATCGTCAAGAATGAAGAAATG